>NC_042620.1:15958076-16258076 GCF_901001135.1 Rhinatrema bivittatum
TTCTGACTACAGACTTGCCTTGTTTTATCTCGTGGCCTCTGGGCCTTCTATTTCCAGTCCCAGCCTTGTGGCCATCCAGCCTTCCGCTCTTGTCTCTGATTTCTTGCCTACACGGGCCCGGCCTAGCCCTGAGGCTTCCCTTGGCCTCTTCCTGACTCTAGGCCTCTTTCTCTCTCTGTCTCCCTAACCTCTGGCCTACCCGGGCCTGGCCTCTCCCTGACTATAGGCCTCTCTCAGCCTTGTTCCTCAGGGCTTTTCTTGCCTACGCTGCCTTCGGCCTTTCATGTTCTATGTTCTATGTCGTCCTTGTCCTAGTATCCTGTCTGATTCTTGAGTTCCAGTCTCTCCCTGAGCTCCTGAGTTCACCCTTACCTCCAGGCTTACCTACACTCTGCTCTTGAGCTCCAGCCCAGCCTGCACTCCGTTCCTGAAGCTCCAGCCCTGCTTGCACTCCGTTCCTGAAGTTCCAGCCCTGCTTGCACTCCGTTCCTGAAGTTCCAGCCCTGCTTACACTCCGTTCCTGAAGTTCCAGCCCAGCCTGCACTCCGTTCCTGAAGCTCCAGCCCTGCTTACACTACGTTCCTGAAGTTCCAGCCCTGCTTGCACTCCGTTCCTGAAGTTCCAGCCCTGCTTACACTCCGTTCCTGAAGTTCCAGCCCTGCTTGCACTCCGTTCCTGAAGTTCCAGCCCTGCTTACACTACGTTCCTGAAGTTCCAGCCCTGCTTGCACTCCGTTCCTGAAGCTCCAGCCCTGATTGCACTCCGTTCCTGAAGCTCCAGCCCTGCTTGCACTCTGTTCCTGAAGCTCCAGCCTAGCCTGCACAGCCTGCCTTGTTCCAGCGACACCGGACTGCCCATGCCCAAGCTCCAGCCATCATGCCACCCTGCGCCACCCCTGAGGTGGTGTCCACCACGCTCCTTCAGCACTGTAGTCACAACAGCAAGCAGGCTTTCTAACAATTTGGCAATAATGTTCCTCATCACTAATTTCCTTCAGGGTTTTTGACCAAATTCGATCATTTTTAAAATTTGGTTTTCAAATTGACCAAAGGAAAAATGTGTCAGAAGATGCTAAATAAAGGAAATTCTCTTCATCCCAATTTTATAAGCAATTCGCCAGCCAGAGCTTGTCCTGGATATGAGTTTCGGTTTTCAATGGTTTTGAAATAACATGAAATACCTGGAGACCAGCCCTGACTCGATGACAATAAACTTGGTCCTCTATCAACCTGTTTCCTCATCCAAAATTGTTCGTGCCAGCTGGTAACAGCTTTTTTTCTGCTTGTTGCTGGAATTGTCAATATTTTTTTGGCTTTCCTGAGACAAATTTAGCATCGACCATCTCCAAATTCTGTAAAACCCTCATCGGCAGCCTTGCCCCATGTGCTAGGACTCCAGCTTTCACTTCATCCTAATTTCTTGGCAGTCCACTTTTTCGTAATAAAGGTTGCTCCAGCATCACGTGCCTCACGAAATGCAACACGCTTAGTATGGTCAGTCTGACACTGTTTTCCACTATCGTAAGTTCCGCCCATAAATAATACATGGAAGTAATGTGTTAAATTCTAAATTGAATGGCCTACAAATTGGTACAAAAATTATATTAGTGAGATAATCCAGTGAGGTGCTGGGGGGAAGGCAAAGGTTATGCAACACTGGTATATGTGTATGTGCATATGTGTGTTTTTATATATGTTTGGGTGCATGTGTGTGATAATATAAAAACACGAATTTCTCCTATATTATATCACTGCCTACCCTCTTAGATTTATCTCTGTTAGACATTAAACTATTGTAAAGCTTGTTGCTAAGTTATGTTACACTGTGAACCGAGGTGATGTTTCTAACGTGCCCCGGTATATAAAAATCCTTTAAATAAATAAATAAATAAATAAATAAATAAATAAATGTGTGTAAATATATATGTGTGTGTGTGTGTGTGCATATGTGTGTGTGAATATATATATATATATATATATATATATATATATATATATGTGTATGTAGTATGGGCATATATGTGTGTGTTTCTGTGTCTGTGTACATGTGCATATTTGTATGTGTTTGTGTGTATCTGTGTGTATGAGCCTGTGTATATATGTGCGTATGTGCATATATGTGTGTATTTATGTATGTAAGTGTATGTAAGGATCCTCTGTGCTTATCCCAGGCTTTACCCCTCTCAGCTAAGGATCCTCTGTGCTTATCCCAGGCTTTACCCCTCACTCCCTCACAGCTAAGGATCCTCTGTGCTTATCCCAGGCTTTACCCCTCACTGCCCCACAGCTAAGGATCCTCTGTGCTTATCCCAGGCTTTACCTCTCACTCCCCCACAGCTAAGGATCCTCTGTGCTTATCCCCTCACTCCCCCACAGCTAAGGATCCTCTGTGCTTATCCCAGACTTTACCCCTCACTCCCCCACAGCTAAGGATCCTCTGTGCTTATCCCAGGCTTTACCCCTCACTCCCCCACAGCTAAGGATCCTCTGTGCTTATCCCAGGCTTTACCCCTCACTCCCCCACAGCTAAGGATCCTCTGTGCTTATCCCAGGCTTTACCCCTCACTCCCCCACAGCTAAGGATCCTCTGTGCTTATCCCCTCACTCCCCCACAGCTAAGGATCCTCTGTGCTTATCCCAGGCTTTCTTTAATTCTCTTACAGTTTTGGCCTTCGCCACCTTCTCTGGGAAGCTGTTCTCTGTATTCCTTTCCATTTCTCTGAAAAAAAATATTTCCTTATGCAGGACTGGATTAAGGGGTGGGCCAGCCAAGCTGGTGCCCGGGACACCATTCCATAGGGGGCTCCAACACACCACCACTATCCCATAGCAGGAACCTCACCTCCCGGGGGACACTCTTTCCTGCAGCACCATCATCCCATGTTTCTGCCAGACCACTAATAGTGCAACACCAGCCACTGCTCGCACTCCGCATGCTGCCTCCTGGGACTTGGAATGGCTGTCTCTTACTCTGCTCCTGTTTGAAAACCCCACCACCTCTTCCCCCGTCCTTTCGGCTGACCTGCAGACCTCACTCAGCCGGGACTGGTAGTCCTAGCTCCTGTGCTAGGAGGCAGCAGTTCAGCAGCCGAAGGGACGGGGAAGAGGTAGTGGGAGTAGGAAGGGCTGATACCCCACCTGTGGGCCGCTGGGTCATTGCTGGCTGTTGGAGACCGGGGGCTCCGTCTCCTCCCGTGCGACCGGCCAGGGCTGCCCCGCTGCCTAACGGGGCCGGAACTCAGCTAGTTGGGCAGCCAAATTATTAGCCTGCCCGTGCTATTTGCATGGCTAGGCCATGTCCTAATGTTAACACTCAGTCTACCCCCTTTCAGCCTCATGTCAATATCTCTTAAGAAGACAAGTTGCCATTCTGGGTCAGGTGGAGGGTCCATCAAGCCCAGCATCCTGTTTCCAACAGCGGCCAATGCAGGTTACAAGCACCTGGAAAGTACCCAAACATTAAATAAATCCCATTCTACTGATGCCAGTTATAGCAGTGGCTATTCTCTATGTCAGCTTGATTAATAGCAGTTTATGGACTTCTCCTCCAGCAACTTTTCTGAATTTTTTTTTAAACCCAGCTACACTAACTGCCCTAACCACATCCTCTGGCAACAAATTCCAGAGCTCAGTTGTGCCTTGAGTAAAAATAATTTTCTCCCATTAGTTTTAAATGTGCTACTTGCTAACTTCATGGAGTGCCCCCTAGTCCTCTTGTTCTAGACCTCTTTTTTCACTGGAAAGGATGTGTTTCTTGTGCTATAATTATTCCTTACAGGTATTTGAATGTCTTTATTAAATCCCCCTTCTCTTTTAACTGTAAAGGTAAAAGTACTCAGAGCGCAATTTTCAAAGGAATCTCTGTGCCAAACCTTGAAATTAAGCGCAATGACTGAGTGTGAAAGTCGCAGTGGCCAGAGAGGTTAAAATATAGCCGGGCAGTCTCACCGCGTGGCTTTACTGAGCCACTCTTCAAGTAGGCGCTCCGGGGGGGGGCAGGTTTGGGTCAGGGAAGATTAGGAGCCCTAGCCACACGGGGGCAGGGGACCTGGGGGCTTGAGAAATGACCTGCATTGCTTCTTTTTGATAATCAGCTAATGGTACGCAGTGCCTGTGCGTTTTGCCCCTCGGCAGCTCATTAGAAGTCACTTCCTTAGGTGTGGTGGGGTTTATGGGCCTGGGTTTGCATCCTTAAGCTGCGCCTCTGGCCTCCTTTCAGATGTGTGACCTCCAGGACTGGACCCAGGACTCCAGATGGGAGGGTCTCATCACCACAGACCTGTACAGAGGCATCGTCTCCTCGGGGGGTGTTTGTTTGTTTGTTTTTCCTACGGGTTATACGTTTTCATCTGCACCCCAGCATCCCTCTGATTCTGGCCACTGCCTTGCACCTAACGTTTGATATTATCGCACACGATCACCCCGAGGACCCTTTCTTGATTCCTCACTTCCTTCTCGTGAATTTCTGCAGTCAAACCTGACTAAACTTCTGGATCGCTCTCTCTTTCCCCTTTGTGCCTCCCTATGGCGGAGTCTCTTTCCTTTGCATTCCCCTTCCCCCTCCCCCCCAACTCCTGGATGCGAAGGGAAGGGAAGGGAAGGGACCCCCCCCCCCAAGTCAGAGTCACAGCCTTTCCTCGAGTCCTTCTTAACTCCCTAGCTCAGCCCTGGTGCAAACCCAGAGACAGCAACCCCATGGCCCTTATACTAAAATGTTCTCAAGTATCCACATATTATTTTGTAAGATAAAACATCTCCAGATCGCCCTGCAAGGCAGGTTAGTGAAGGGACAGTGGGTGTTAGCATTTCAGCTGGAGGAGCTCTGAAATCCCGGCATCACATCGACCAGCAAAGCAGTGGGGGAGCCACGAAAGGGTTAACAGAAAACGCTTTTAGGGATCCAAAATAGGCGCTTCGTTTGCATTCAATTAACATTTAATAAGCGTGCTGTGGCAAGTCTCCTAAGTATCAATTGCTAAAAATACCTTGGGTAATGTTCGTCAGGACTGCATTAATTTGTTTCAGCTGTCCTCATAAATACCATTTCAAGGTATAAATCTCTGGCACATTGAAGGCCCGGGTGAGAATGTGCGCCTGCACGCCTGCTCCTGCAGCCGCTGGGCTAATTACAGAGCACAGCAGACACCCTGCCTCCTGCCCCACCACCCCTGGCAGGAGCCACGACTCCCAGGATAATATCTCGCACCATGCCGGGAACCCAGGGACCTGGCCCCCCATCTGCGGCCCTCCCTGGGAGGAACAGGGATGCTCTGGGAAAAAAAGTATTGCACGGAGAACCTTCTTCAGATGTTTCAGCAAAGGGAGGCTCAGCATTGGATGTTTTAGGGGATTCAAGCATGGTGCCTTTCTGCTAAGGCAGGGCAGTGGGGTATCTCCCTTCACGTGCTTTATTAGTGTATTACCTAGAGGCATGACAAGGCTCTGCCTATATGGGGGTGATTTCGTCCAAGGTCACAACAAGTGCTAGAAACAGGATTTGAGTTCTGGTCTCTTGTTCCTAAACCCTAAGCCCATTGCTCTAACCAGAAAGCCACCCTCTCTCACATTAACATAGTAAAGACGGTAGATAAAGGCCAAACACTTCATCCGGTCTGCCCTGCAACTGGCTCACAGTAGTAACTGCCGTTCCATGCAGTTTACCCCCATGTTTCTGTTAAGGGAAGTAACTGCCGCTCCATGCAGGTTATCCCTATGCCTTCTGTTAAGGGTAGTAACTGCTTCTCCATGTAGTTTACCCCCATGCCTTCTCTTAAGGCTACTAACTGCCGTTCCATGCAGGTTACCCCCAAGCCTTCTCTTAAGGGCAGTAACTGCCAATCCAGGTTACCCCATGCCTTCTGTTAAGGGTAGTAACTGCCTCTCCTTGCAGGTTACCCCCATGCCTTCTGTTAAGGGTAGTAACTGCCACTCTGTGCAGGTTACCCCATGCCTTCTGTTAAGGGTAGTAACTACCACTCTGTGCAAGTTATCCCCATGCCTTCTGTTAAGGGTAGTAACTACCAGTCTATGGAGATTACCCCATGCCTTCTGTTAAGGGTAGTAACTACCACTCTGTGCAGGTTAACCCAAGCCTTCTGTTAAGGATAGTAACTGCCGCTCCATGCTGGTTACCCCCATGCCTTCTGTTAAGGGTAGTAACTGCCACTCTGTCCAGGTTACCCCATGCCTTCTATTAAGGATAGTAACTGCTCCTCTGTGTAGATTACCACATTCTTTCTGTTAAGGGTAGAAACTGCCAGTCCATGCAGGTTACCCGCCCATTCCTTCTGTTAACGGTAGTAACTGCAGCTCCATGCAGGTAACCCCCCCATTCCTTCTGTTTAGTAACTGCTGCTGTTTAGTAACTGCCCCCCATGCCTTCTGTTAAGGGTAGTAACTGCCGCTCCGTGCAGGTTACCCCCATGCCTTCTGTTAAGGGTAGTAACTGCCGCTCCATGCAGGTTACCCCATTCCTTCTGTTAAGGGCAGTAACTGCCACTCCTTGTAGGTTACCCCCATTCCTTTAGTTAAGGATAGTAACTGCCGCTCCGTGCAGGTTACCCCATGCCTTCTGTTAAGGGTAGTAACTGTCGCTCCGTGCAGGTTACCCCATGCCTTCTGTTAAGGGTAGTAACTGCCGCTCCGTGCAGGTTACCCCATGCCTTCTGTTAAGGGTAGTAACTGCCGCTCCGTGCAGGTTACCCCCATGCCTTCTGTTAAGGGTAGTAACTGCCGCTCCGTGCAGGTTACCCCCATGTCTTCTGTTAAGGGTAGTAACTGCCGCTCCGTGCAGGTTACCCCCATGCCTTCTGTTAAGGGTAGTAACTGCCGCTCCGTGCAGGTTTCCCCCATGCCTTCTGTTAAGGGTAGTAACTGCCGCTCCGTGCAGGTTACCACCATGCCTTCTGTTAAGGGTAGTAACTGCCACTCCTTGTAGGTTACCCCCATGCCTTCTGTTAAGGGTAGTAACGGCTGCTCCGTGCAGGTTACCCCATGCCTTCTGTTAAGGGCAGTAACTGCCACTCCTTGTGGGTTACCCCCATTCCTTCTGTTAAGGGTAGTAACTGCCACTCCTTGTAGGTTACCCCCATTCCTTCTGTTAAGGGTAGTAACTGCCACTCCTTGTAGGTTACCCCCATTCTTTCTGTTAAGGGTAGAAACTGCCAGTCCATGCAGGTTACCCGCCCATTCCTTCTGTTAACGGTAGTAACTGCAGCTCCATGCAGGTAACCCCCCCATTCCTTCTGTTTAGTAACTGCTGCTGTTTAGTAACTGCCCCCCATGCCTTCTGTTAAGGGTAGTAACTGCCGCTCCGTGCAGGTTACCCCCATGCCTTCTGTTAAGGGTAGTAACTGCCGCTCCATGCAGGTTACCCCATTCCTTCTGTTAAGGGCAGTAACTGCCACTCCTTGTAGGTTACCCCCATTCCTTTAGTTAAGGATAGTAACTGCCGCTCCGTGCAGGTTACCCCATGCCTTCTGTTAAGGGTAGTAACTGTCGCTCCGTGCAGGTTACCCCATGCCTTCTGTTAAGGGTAGTAACTGCCGCTCCGTGCAGGTTACCCCATGCCTTCTGTTAAGGGTAGTAACTGCCGCTCCGTGCAGGTTACCCCCATGCCTTCTGTTAAGGGTAGTAACTGCCGCTCCGTGCAGGTTACCCCATGCCTTCTGTTAAGGGTAGTAACTGCCGCTCCGTGCAGGTTACCCCCATGTCTTCTGTTAAGGGTAGTAACTGCCGCTCCGTGCAGGTTACCCCCCATGCCTTCTGTTAAGGGTAGTAACTGCCGCTCCGTGCAGGTTTCCCCCATGCCTTCTGTTAAGGGTAGTAACTGCCGCTCCGTGCAGGTTACCACCATGCCTTCTGTTAAGGGTAGTAACTGCCACTCCTTGTAGGTTACCCCCATGCCTTCTGTTAAGGGTAGTAACGGCTGCTCCGTGCAGGTTACCCCATGCCTTCTGTTAAGGGCAGTAACTGCCACTCCTTGTGGGTTACCCCCATTCCTTCTGTTAAGGGTAGTAACTGCCACTCCTTGTAGGTTACCCCCATGCCTTCTGTTAAGGGTAGTAACGGCTGCTCCGTGCAGGTTACCCCATGCCTTCTGTTAAGGGCAGTAACTGCCACTCCTTGTGGGTTACCCCCATTCCTTCTGTTAAGGGTAGTAACTGCCACTCCTTGTAGGTTACCCCCATTCCTTCTGTTAAGGGTAGTAACTGCCACTCCTTGTAGGTTACCCCCATTCCTTCTGTTAAGGGTAGTAAACTGCCGCTCCTGCTGTTTACCCCATGTCTTTTCTTAAAGGTAGTAACTGATGTAACCCCCATGGGGAAATGTTCCACTTAAATTTAACGCAGGTTACCTTTTCTCTTTACAATCCTCAGGCCTATTGTGATCCGAACTGTGTATTCCATGCCCTTTTAAATTCTCTTTTATAGCTTTTTTTTATTTTAGGGAGATTTTGGGCACTTCCAGTTTTGACTGGTCCTGGTCACTAGAGTATGTTTTTGGAAGAAATTCTGTGTTCTGTGGCGATGTGTTGTTAGGAATAAAGGTAGGTGAAACGTTTGGGGATATTTCTGTAAGGGAATATTATGAGGGAGGGCCACTAAGGCGAGCTTCCTTGTGTCAGTATACGGAGGGTTTCGGAGCTTCTCTGCCTTGGGCCTTTGCTTTGGCCTGAGAGACTCCCACAGCTCCTTGGAAAGCAGCAGGGCCAGGTCGGGAAGACAATGAACCCTTGCTGGATTCCTGGTTGGCGTCCGGAGGCAGCTGGGGAGGAATATGGACCACGACAGCCTTGTGGAAATCTTACTGAAAACGAGTGAGCTGTTCTGAAGGGATGAAGTCTGAAGAGATTTTGGTGTGGCAGTGTTAATACCACTTAGCATGGCTTTTCTATTTAAGCGGTATATAAAAACTTGCGATAATAATTATAAGTCCTGAACTGAATCTGATTAAGGGACTGGAACAGCTCCCCTGTGAGGAAAGACTAAAATGGTTAGGACTGTTCAGCTTGGAGAAGAGACGACTGAGGGGGGATATGATAGAGGTGTTTAAAATCATGAGAGGTCTAGAACGGGTAGATGTGAATCGGTTATTTACTCTTTCGGATAATAGAAAGACTAGGGGGCACTCCATGAAGTTAGCATGGGGCACATTTAAAACTAATCGGAGAAAGTTCTTTTTTACTCAACGCACAATTAAACTCTGGAATTTGTTGCCAGAGGATGTGGTTAGTGCAGTTAGTGTAGCTGGGTTCAAAAAAGGATTGGATAAGTTCTTGGAGGAGAAGTCCATTACCTGCTATTAAGCTCACTTACAGGCCGATACAGTAAAGTGGGGCCGCGGTTACCCCGCTCCTAACCCGCTTTCTACTCACTTTCCGACCGCGTTAGCCCTTCCTGCGATGCACTGTCCCCTTTAACCGATTCTTACTGCCTCTTTAAATCCCCGGGTAACCCCTTCCGCACGCGGCATGTATATGAGATGTAAACGATTGAATTAGCTATTCCCTCCCATACAGTAACGCGCGCCCCGACTATCGCTATTTTAACCTGCTACTTGCCCCGCGGTTAACCTGCTAACTTACCGCCTACCCTTACCCCAGCGTTAGAGGCAGGGGGTAAGGGTAGGCGGCAAACTTTCCCCCAAAAGGAAACCTCTAAAAACCTAAAATCCCCTCCTCCCGAAGCGGCACGACATTACTTTCTGTTGTTTTCTTACCTTTTGTTGCTTTACAGCCCCTTCCCTTCTCTGCCGCCCCCCGGAGGGGGCAGCCGGCGGCGAAAGCGGCTCGCAGCGGTCCCCCCCCCGCGCAGGTCCCGGTTCTCCTGGCTCGGCGTGAGGTGAGAGCTCACTGTTCTGTGCCCTCTCCGGCACGAGCGGAGCAAAGCGTTCTTTCGTTGGCCGGAGCGCCCGTCGATTTGGGCGCTCCGGCCAACGAAAGCACATAGACGGGCTTGGCCACTGTTGGAAACAGGATGCTGGGCTTGCTGGACCCTTGGTCTGACCCAGTATGGCAGGTTCTTATGTTCTTATGCCTTGCTTGGGGATGGGAGGCAGTCCTGGCACTTTGATATTAAAGTAAATACTTGCAGGAGGAGGTTTTGGTCTTGCTGGTGGTGCTGGTAATCATATGCTGTACATAATCCCCTGTACCCTGGAAGTCAGAGTTTTAAGAGATTTTTATTCTGAATGCTGGTCACCCAGATTTGTGGAAACAATAAAAGTGTTATTGGATACCCTTTTGGGTGAGGCCATCGTTTATACCAAGCTGTGGTGGGTTCCAAAGAGACATCGGTTAGCATTGGAAGAGGCTGAGGGTGCAGTCGGGGGGGGGGTCACAGAGGGGGAGCATTGGAAGAGGCTGAGGGTGCAGTCGGGGGGGGGGGTCACAGAGGGGGAGCATTGGAAGAGGCTGAGGGTGCAGTCGGGGGGGGGGGGGTCACAGAGGGAAAGCATTGGAAGAGGCTGAGGGTGCAGTCGGGGGGGGGGGGGGGGTCACAGAGGGGGAGCATTGGAAGAGGCAGAGAGTGCAGTCGGGGGGGGTCACAGAGGGGGAGCATTGGAAGAGGCTGAGGGTGCATTCGGGGGGGGGGGTCACAGAGGGGGAGCATTGGAAGAGGCTGAGGGTGCAGTCGGGGGGGGGGGTCACAGAGGGGGAGCATTGGAAGAGGCTGAGGGTGCAGTCGGGGGGGGGGGTCACAGAGGGGGAGCATTGGAAGAGGCTGAGGGTGCAGTCGGGGGGGGGTCACAGAGGGGAAGCATTGGAAGAGGCTGAGGGTGCAGTCGGGGGGGTCACAGAGGGGGAGCATTGGAAGAGGCAGAGAGTGCAGTCGGGGGGGGTCACAGAGGGGGAGCATTGGAAGAGGCTGAGGGTGCAGTCGGGGGGGGTCACAGAGGGGGAGCATTGGAAGAGGCTGAGGGTGCAGTCGGGGGGGGGTCACAGAGGGGGAGCATTGGAAGAGGCTGAGGGTGCATTCGGGGGGGGGTCACAGAGGGGGAGCATTGGAAGAGGCTGAGGGTGCAGTCGGGGGGGGTCACAGAGGGGGAGCATTGGAAGAGACTGAGGGTGCAGTCGGGGGGGGGGGGTCACAGAGGGGAAGGATTGGAAGAGGCTGAGGGTGCAGTCAGGGGGGGGGTCACAGAGGGGGAGCATTGGAAGAGGCTGAGGGTGCAGTCGAGGGGGGGTCACAGAGGGGGAGCATTGGAAGAGGCTGAGGGTGCAGTCGGGGGGGGGTCACAGAGGGGGAGCATTGGAAGAGGCTGAGGGTGCAGTCAGGGGGGGTCACAGAGGGGAAGCAATGGAAGAGGCTGAGGGTGCAGTCGGGGGGGGGGTCACAGAGGGGGAGCATTGGAAGAGGCTGAGGGTGCAGTCGGGGGGGGGTCACAGGGGGAGCATTGGAAGAGGCTGAGGGTGCAGTCGGGGGGGGGGTCACAGAGGGGGAGCATTGGAAGAGGCTGAGGGTGCAGTCAGGGGGGGTCACAGAGGGGAAGCATTGGAAGAGGCTGAGGGTGCAGTCAGAGGGGGGGGAGGTCACAGAGGGGGAGCATTGGAAGAGGCTGAGGGTGCAGTCGGGGGGGGGGTCACAGAGGGGGAGCATTGGAAGAGACTGAGGGTGCAGTCGGGGGGGGTCACAGAGGAGAAGGATTGGAAGAGGCTGAGGGTGCAGTCAGGGGGGGGTCACAGAGGGGGAGCATTGGAAGAGGCTGAGGGTGCAGTCGAGGGGGGTCACAGAGGGGGGGAGCATTGGAAGAGGCTGAGGGTGCAGTCGAGGGGGGGTCACAGAGGGGGAGCATTGGAAGAGGCTGAGGGTTGCAGTCGGGGGGGGGGGGTCACAGAGGGGAAGGATTGGAAGAGGCTGAGGGTGCAGTCGGGGGGGTCACAGAGGGGAAGGATTGGAAGAGGCTGAGGGTGCAGTCGGGGGGGTCACAGAGGGGGAGCATTGGAAGAGGCTGAGGATGCAGTTGAGGGGGTCACAGAGGGGAAGCAATGGAAGAGGCTGAGGGTGCAGTCAGGGGGGGGTCACAAAGGGGGAGCATTGGAAGAGGCTGAGGGTGCAGTTGAGGGGGTCACAGAGGGGAAGCAATGGAAGAGGCTGAGGGTGCAGTAGTGGGGGGGGGTCACAAAGGGGGAGCATTGGAAGAGGCTGAGGGTGCAGTCGGGGGGGGGGGAGGTCACAGAGGGGGAGCATTGGAAGAGGCTGAGGGTGCAGTCGGGGGGGAGGTCACAGAGGGGGAGCATTGGAAGAGGCTGAGGGTGCAGTTGAGGGGGTCACAGAGGGGAAGGATTGGAAGAGGCTGAGGGTGCAGTCGGGGGGGGGGTCACAGAGGGGGAGCATTGGAAGAGGCTGAGGGTGCAGTCGGGGGGGGGGGGGGTCACAGAGGGGGAGCATTGGAAGAGGCTGAGGGTGCAGTCGGGGGGGGGGGCACAGAGGGGGAGCATTGGAAGAGGCTGAGGGTGCAGTTGAGGGGGGTCACAGAGGGGAAGCAATGGAAGAGGCTGAGGGTGCAGTAGTGGGGGGGGTCACAGAGGGGGAGCATTGGAAGAGGCTGAGGGTGCAGTCGGGGGGGGGGTCACAGAGGGGGAGCATTGGAAGAGGCTGAGGGTGCAGTCAGGGGGGGGAGGTCACAGAGGGGGAGCATTGGAAGAGGCTGAGGGTGCAGTCAGGGGGGTGGGAGGTCACAGAGGGGGAGCATTGGAAGAGGCTGAGGGTGCAGTCGGGGGAAAGACTAAATGTGTTAGGACTTTTCAGCTTGGAGAAGAGACGACTGAGGGGGGACATGATAGAGGTGTTTAAAATCATGAGAGGTCTAGAACGGGTAGATGTGAATCGGTTATTTACTCTTTCGGATAATAGAAGGACTAGGGGGCACTCCATGAAGTTAGCATGGGGCACATTTAAAACTAATCGGAGAAAGTTCTTTTTTACTCAACGCACAATTAAACTCTGGAATTTGTTGCCAGAGGATGTGGTTAGTGCAGTTAGTATAGCTGTGTTTAAAAAAGGATTGGATAAGTTCTTGGAGGAGAAGTCCATTACCTGCTATTAAGTTCACTTAGAGAATAGCCACTGCCATTAGCAATGGTTACATGGAATAGACTTAGTTTTTGGATATTTGCCAGGTTCTTATGGCCTGGATTGGCCACTGTTGGAAACAGGATGCTGGGCTTGATGGACCCTTGGTCTGACCCAGTATGGCATTTTCTTATGTTCTTATGGTCACAGAGGGGGAGCATTGGAAGAGGCTGAGGGTGCAGTCGGGGGGGGGGTCACAGAGGGGGAGCATTGGAAGAGGCTGAGGGTGCAGTCGGGGGGGGGGGTCACAGAGGGGGAGCATTGGAAGAGGCTGAGGGTGCAGTCAGGGGGGGTCACAGAGGGGAAGCAATGGAAGAGGCTGAGGGTGCAGTCGGGGGGGGGGTCACAGAGGGGGAGCATTGGAAGAGGCTGAGGGTGCAGTCGGGGGGGGGGTCACAGGGGGAGCATTGGAAGAGGCTGAGGGTGCAGTCGGGGGGGGGTCACAGAGGGGGAGCATTGGAAGAGGCTGAGGGTGCAGTCAGGGGGGGGTCACAGAGGGGAAGCATTGGAAGAGGCTGAGGGTGCAGTCAGAGGGGGGGGAGGTCACAGAGGGGGAGCATTGGAAGAGGCTGAGGGTGCAGTCGGGGGGGGGGGGTCACAGAGGGGGAGCATTGGAAGAGACTGAGGGTGCAGTCGGGGGGGGTCACAGAGGGGAAGGATGGGAAGGGGCTGAGGGTGCAGTCAGGGGGGGGTCACAGAGGGGGAGCATTGGAAGAGGCTGAGGGTGCAGTCGAGGGGGGTCACAGAGGGGGGGAGCATTGGAAGAGGCTGAGGGTGCAGTCGAGGGGGGGTCACAGAGGGGGAGCATTGGAAGAGGCTGAGGGTGCAGTCGGGGGGGGGGGGGTCACAGAGGGGAAGGATTGGAAGAGGCTGAGGGTGCAGTCGGGGGGTCACAGAGGGGAAGGATTGGAAGAGGCTGAGGGTGCAGTCGGGGGGGTCACAGAGGGGGAGCATTGGAAGAGGCTGAGGGTGCAGTTGAGGGGGTCACAGAGGGGAAGCAATGGAAGAGGCTGAGGGTGCAGTCAGGGGGGGGTCACAAAGGGGGAGCATTGGAAGAGGCTGAGGGTGCAGTTGAGGGGGTCACAGAGGGGAAGCAATGGAAGAGGCTGAGGGTGCAGTAGTGGGGGGGGGGTCACAAAGGGGGAGCATTGGAAGAGGCTGAGGGTGCAGTCGGGGGGGGGGGAGGTCACAGAGGGGGAGCATTGGAAGAGGCTGAGGGTGCAGTCGGGGGGGAGGTCACAGAGGGGGAGCATTGGAAGAGGCTGAGGGTGCAGTCGAGGGGGGTCACAGAGGGGAAGGATTGGAAGAGGCTGAGGGTGCAGTCGGGGGGGGGGTCACAGAGGGGGAGCATTGGAAGAGGCTGAGGGTGCAGTCGGGGGGGGGGGGTCACAGAGGGGGAGCATTGGAAGAGGCTGAGGGTGCAGTCGGGGGGGGAGGTCACAGAGGGGGAGCATTGGAAGAGGCTGAGGGTGCAGTTGAGGGGGTCACAGAGGGGAAGCAATGGAAGAGGCGGAGGGGTGCAGTAGTGGGGGGGGGTCACAGAGGGGGAGCATTGGAAGAGGCTGAGGGTGCAGTCGGGGTGGGGGTCACAGAGGGGGGAGCATTGGAAGAGGCTGAGGGTGCAGTCAGGGGGGGGAGGTCACAGAGGGGGGAGCATTGGAAGAGGCTGAGGGTGCAGTCAGGGGGGGTGGGAGGTCACAGAGGGGGAGCATTGGAGAGGCGGAGGGTGCAGTCGGGGGAAAGACTAAATGGGTTTAGGGACTTTCAGCTGGGAGAAGAGACGACTGAGGGGGGACAGATAGAGGTGTTTAAAATCATGAGAGGTCTAGAACGGGTAGATGTGAATCGGTTATTTACTCTTTCGGATAATAGAAGGACTAGGGGGCACTCCATGAAGTTAGCATGGGGGCACATTTAAAAACTAATCGGAGAAAGTTCTTTTTACTCAACGCACATTAAACTCTGGAATTGTTGCCAGAGGATGTGGTTAGTGCAGTTAGTATAGCTGGTGTTAAAAAGGATGGATAAGTTCTTGGAGGAGAAGTCCATTACCTGCTATTAAGTTCACTTAGAGAATAGCCACTGCCATTAGCAATGGTTACATGGAATAGACTTAGTTTTTGGATATTTGCCAGGTTCTTATGGCCTGGATTGGCCACTGTTGGAAACAGGATGCTGGGCTTGATGGACCCTTGGTCTGACCCAGTATGGCATTTTCTTATGTTCTTATGGTCACAGAGGGGGAGCATTGGAAGAGGCTGAGGGTGCAGTCGGGGGGGGGGGGGGGGGGGTCACAGAGGGGAAGCAATGGAAGAGGCTGAGGGTGCAGTCGGGGGGGGGGGGTCACAGAGGGGAAGCATTGGAAGAGGCTGAGGGTGCAGTCGGGGGGGGGGTCACAGAGGGGGAGCATTGGAAGAGGCTGAGGGTGCAGTCAGGGGGGGTCACAGAGGGGAAGCAATGGAAGAGGCTGAGGGTGCAGTCAGGGGGGGGTCACAGAGGGGAAGCAATGGAAGAGGCTGAGGGTGCAGTCGGGGTGGGGGGTGGGGTTGGGGGGTCACAGAGGGAAGCTTTGGGAAAACTTTAGGCTGCAGTTGTCAGGGCAGGTCAGGGGGGGATGAGTCAAAAAAGAGAATTGTTTGTGGATTTTTCCCCTGTCCAGCATAAGAGACCCGGCCCTTGCCTCTGCTCCAGGTCCAGATCGCCATCTGCTCCACCATTTTTGCGTGTTGAACCCCCAGGGAGAGCGGTGCTTCCTCCCAGACTCTCTCTCATTTTGTGGGTCTGAACAGGGCCTTACAAAGTGCTGCTGGCTTCATGGAGGCCCGCGTGACTGTTGGGGGACGCCTGGGTTTTCTGTGGTTGTGAGAGGGCAGGTGTCCCCAGAGGGCTGGGTTTGCCAGTGAGTGCTTACGTTACTACAGAGGCCGCAGCAGCAATGCAGCGTCCCAGCCTGCCCAGAGCAAGGTTTCCAGATCAAAGAGAGAACGGGAATCTCACCTTAATTTGGTGGCCGCGCATCAACCGCTTGCAAACGCGAGCCTCGTGAGGCTGCTCCAACCGGAAGACTCGCCGGGCAGAGAAATGGGCGAATTAGCCACCAGTTTCAAACTAATCGGCAGTGGCACCGTCGGCATGACTCCAGCCTCGCTCTTATCCCATCGGCAGCTGAGTACCCAGCCCCACAGGCATTGCAGAGATGTTTACAGTTCCCAGAAGAAAATCGAGGAACCCCTCGTGCCTCTGCAGCCAGTTCTGCAATGGTTGGAAAAAAAACAAAACATAAAAACCCATCCTTCTCGGCCACGGTGATGACCTTAAAACATCCCAGCTTAGGGCTTTTCACTAGAGCGCGCCTCTCCCATCAGACCCAACCGATATCTCTCCTCCAGAAATGCGTCCAGTTTACTGATAAACCGACCTGGTGACGTAGCCTGGAACGCGTGCAATTGGCAAAACGTTTTAGGGTTTCGTCAAAACTTTGAGCAACAAAAACAAATCTCTGCCTGACTGACCTGTTACATTACTGTCATGTCCAAAGTTGTAACAAGATGGATGACGCTAATTAAAGGAAGGCCTAACACACCCATCTCATCAGTAAAATAATTTGTACTAAAACTAATCACAAAAGATTCAGTCCAGGCCATAACATTTGTCATTTATCCTTAACAAGGTGTCCGCCTCCATGCTAGTGCGAGCCTGGAATCTGCCACATCCTGAAGGACTGAGTGCACATGTTTCTCTTGCTATAATTCAAAGGTACAAATTTACAACACAGCTGTCCTGCACAGAAATGCCATCAGAAGTGCAAATAAAAAAATCCCATTTACGGTCAATCTAAGGTTCTGAAAGGCGGTGCAGTGTCCATTCCCCCCTCCATCACTGCACTTGTCACGATAGTGAGATAATGTCCACGACTGCAGCAATATTTTTATGTTGGTGCATAGGGTGGTGCTGGCTGATTTATTGCATGTTGCACGTCTGGCAGGCCTCTCCCTGTAGACTCCCAAATTTACTGCACCTTCGGACATCAGCCCTTTAGCTAGAAATGTTCGGTTTTGTAAAACGCGTTGGGCCCAATATTCAAAGCGCACTTAGCGTGGTTTAGCCGGATAGGCGGGACTCATACGGCTTAAGCAGCGGCCGCTGAATATGCATCTACATTCAGCGGCCGCTGCTTAGCCGTATGAGTCCCTTATACCGCTAAAGGTTACTCACACAAAAAGTGAGTGCGTACTGGGCAGATTAGGGGCAGAGCGAGTAAGCCGTACAACATATATGACTAACTACCAATATTTGTAGTTAGCTGAATAAGTTTATGTCAATTTAGACGCCCATTGAACTTAGCTGGGTAGACTCTTACATGGTTGCCGTACCGCTAAATATACATCATTAATTAACTGGATTAGTCACATCCGGCTAAGTTTCTTAACCGGCCAGCGCTGCATATTGGGCCTGATAAGAACGCTCCAGGGCTCATGAACTGCGTGCTGGTAACTTTTAATTTCTGGTTAAGCTGGTACAAATATAAAGCAGCTTTCGATTGCTTTCATACATAACACAAGGCGCAGCGGTCTCTCTCTTTGTGCGCGTGGGTACCAAGCGGTATTGTGAAAGCATCTCTTCCGCGCCTCCTCGGCCGTGCTGCGGCGCCCGTGGCGTGATTTGTGCTTCTCGGCGGCGCCGCTCTGGCTCGGCGAGCCACTTCTTGCTATTCAGGACGTCACTGAACGAGGGGCTCTTCGGATGCTCCCCCCTCCCCCCCCCCCCAGCACATCACCGCCTGACTCCCCCCTACTACGAATCGGATCATCCGTAAGCCTGAACGCGTGCGCGCAATCGATTCCCGAACACCAACACTGGGAGAGAGAATTAAATGGGTAAAGAAGGAGATGCCACTGAGACGACACTGAAGGAAGGGGATTTTTCAGATGGGAGACAGTTGAAAGCGGTGAATTAATTGGTAAAAAAAAAAAACGTTCTTTCTCTCGGAGCAGAAGTTGACCATTGACTCGCTGGCCTCTCTGCTCATGGAGGTGCTAAATAAGGCCACTTGATACCTGCAATGGTAGAAACTGGACGGAGACGGCCGTTTCCCATACATCCACCAAAGACTCGCCGGCAGGATGCAGTGTCATAAAATAGTTAAATTCAAATTCCACAAATGCCTGTCCTGCCGTTCTGATCGAGCTCCCTTCGCTGCTGGGGGTAACCCCCCCACCAGTGCTACATTTGTAAGCTCTATCAGATAGAGCTGGAACATGTTTGTAAATGCAGCAAGCACTTAAGGCAATGCACCACAAGGCAACATAGAAAATATTTAGCTCTCGAAACTGAAATGTATACCTTCAATTACAAGCATTTACATGTTCATCTTGAGCAATTAATGTTGTCTGCCATTCAGTTCTTACAGATTTAACATGCTGCAATGTGCATTCTAAGTAACCAGAAGAAGAGACCAAACCCATTCAGTGCAAGCCATAGCACTCACTGCAATACCAAAAAAAAACCCAGAAAGACCACAGACAGGTTTAAATTGTGCATTCCTGCCCTCTCTGCGGCTAACTACCATCAGCCGCTGCTGTGGCAGTTACAAATATATCAGGAAACACCAGTTTTTAGGTTTTGTTAACCTTGCAAGGTAATTGTTCTAATTGACCAGTAAGCAATCAGGAGTCTGTGAGCCGGCCGCAACAGCTGGTTTCCGCCTTCTGCCAGCAAACAAAAAAAAAACGATTTACTTCCAGCGCGGTCCCGTCAAAAGTCCTGTAAGAGCGCACCCGTTAATGCAGGGCTAATTCCAAATACCAGTGACGGAGCATGCTTATTTACATTCAAACGAGTCCATTTTGGTATCAGTTGAAACTTTGCAGGCTGTGACGTCGGTTACTGTGTCAAACGTACGAGTTCTCCAAAGATTTGGTATATGAGGGGTTGAAGAGCTTGAATGCCCTTCCTTTAGTTGGCGTAATGGGAGGTAATTTTGTAAGTTCCTCATTTGGTTCGAGGCCCTGTCAGTTCTTTTTATGAGATCAGAGGAAGTCCAGAGTGGTTTTGACTCATATTCTTTCTCTTACATTTATTCCTGGGAGTGTGCGGAGGCTTAAGGGAGGAGCATTCGAGCATCCAGGAGTAGGGGTCTCTTGGGGGGGTCCAAGGAAATCCCAAGACCGAGAAGAGCCAGAGTAAAGTTGGTAAAAGAGGAGTCGGGCTCAGACGCCTTGATTTCACGCGAGAGTCCCTGTCGTGTCTTGAGAAGCGGAGCTGCCGCTTGGAGTCAGGAAGACGAGCTGCCCAGCGAGTGAAACCGCTGCAGAGTCGCCGTTAAAAAGATGGCCACCAGAAGCTTCCAGTGCGTCCTGCTGAAGGAGGAGATGTGTGCCGCAGGTACCAAGAAGGAAAAAACCCAGGGAATCCTCCTGTTAGTGGGGGATTTGCTAGAAGACACCCCTTGTGTGTGCAGATTGCTCATTGACTACGATATCTGCATTGTATATGGATTTTGCCAGAACCCAGTTATCAAATAATGTACCTGCATCCAGTTATCTAACAAAGGATTTATTTTTTGAACAGCTCCAAACTGCTCTGTTGTGTGATTTTTTTTTTTCCTGTATTGCGACTTTGACGCATGACCTTCGATTCCTAAGGACCTTGAAAGGCTCTTACCTTTCCTCACAAATTTGCCCCAGGACTCCTCGGTGCCCAATGAGAGGATGGCGCAGGCTCCAGAGAAGCTTAAAAATATTAGGATCTGATTACTGATAAGAATCATAAGGCCTGTCTCATCGGCCACATTTTCATTCTTGGTACAATCCACGGACCCTAGATGATCTCTGGCTTTCGTCCTGCTGGGATTCGATGCCAAAAAGTGCAGCGTCGTGCATTTGGGGTGTAGAAATGAAAATTTGCTGTACGAGATCGGGGGTGATAGACCGATGAACACAGACAAGAAAAGAGACCTCGGGGTAACAGCGTCTGAGGATCCGAAGGGGCGAAGCAATGTGACAAGGAAGTGGCTATAAGGCCAGAGGGATGCTGGGCTGCACAGAGAGAGGAATAACCAGGAGGAAAAAGGAGGTGATGAACTGATGATGCCCCTGAACAGGTCCTTGGCGAGGCCTCACCTGGAGTACTGTGTTCAGTTCTGGAGACCGTATCTTGAAAGATGCTGAAGACAGGATGGAAGTGGTCAAGAGGAAGGCGACCAAAATGGTGTGGGGGTCTGCATGGAAAGTCAAATGAGATGAGCCTGAAAGACCTGGAGGAGAGGATAGACAGGGGAGATATGAAACAGACTATTAAATGCCTGAAAGGAATTAGTGAAGCACAGGAATCAAACCTTTTCAGAAGGAAAGAAGGCTGTAGTGTTACCTCGATCGGGGCGCGCGGCGGCGCGACGCGCAGGAGGAGCCGTGCAGGGCACGGAGTGTGATGGCGCGCTTCGGTTGGCGTCTGCGGCGCGGGTCAGCAGCGCAGGAATGGCGCTTCCCCCGCGATACGCTGGCCTCTGTGCGCGCAAGCAGGACCAAGTCTCGCGCGATTTGGACTGGCCACGCCCCCTGACGTCAGACGCCGACTAAGGCCACTTTGCGCGGGAGAGTGGGGCTATTTAAGCTGAAGTACATCTCCTGTTCTTTGCTTCGGCCACTATTGTTCCTGGGAGCATCGCTGTGTGTTGGCTTGCTGTTTCGCTGCTTCTGACCTGTTTCGGACTGCCTCTGGATTACTCTGCCTGCTGCCTGCCTATTCGGATTATCTGCTTCTGGTTCCTGATTGCTCGCTGCCTGCCCCGACCTCGGACTGCCTCTGGATTACTCTGCCTGCTGCCTGCCTGTTCGGATTATCTGCTTTTGGTTCCTGATTGCTCGCTGCCTGCCCCAACCTCGGACTGCCTCTGGATTACTCTGCCTGCTGCCTGCCTATTCGGATTATCTGCTTCTGGTCCCTGATTGCTCGCTGCCTGCCCCGACCTCGGACTGCCTCTGGATTACTCTGCCTGCTGCCTGCCTATTCGGATTATCTGTTTTTGGTTCCTGATTGCTCGCTGCCTGCCCCGACCTCGGACTGCCTCTGGATTACTCTGTCTACAGCCTGCCCTGACTCGGACTGCCTACCGATACCCGCGCTCTCCTCCTGAGTCCAGACTCCTACGTCTCCAGGTAAGCGGTCTAAACTGTGGTTCCACTATTATCTGAATACTAGACGTAACATGTAGAACTTGAAGTCATGATATGAAACTGTTTGACTTGCCAAGCAAAGCTACTGTGCCCATCTGCCAAATTCTCTAGCCTCCAACCCCTGACATCTTCTTGCCTCATTCAGTTCCCTTCTCTAACTGCTTTTGCCTTCCCCCTCCCCTCTCTACCCAGACTATGGCTGACTACTTCCATGACACAAAATGAGACTGGGGTCACCTCTATCTGCCCCGCCCTCACTTCACTCCTCTCCCCTTCCTCGGTCCCCTGCCTCCCTCTCCTCCTATTCCAAAACTACAGCAGAAGAAGAAAACCTGCCCATCGCCTCTCGCCGTGTCGATTCCTCT
This sequence comes from Rhinatrema bivittatum, assembly GCF_901001135.1. Classification (NCBI taxonomy): domain Eukaryota; kingdom Metazoa; phylum Chordata; class Amphibia; order Gymnophiona; family Rhinatrematidae; genus Rhinatrema; species Rhinatrema bivittatum. The sequence goes on from NC_042620.1 coordinate 15,979,691, forward strand.
GACCCCCGTTCCCACCCAGCTCCTCAGTGCTATGTCCCCCCGCTTCCAGCTGCTACGTCCTCAGTCAATCGCTTCCCGCTGTGATCGCATCGTCACTTATAAAGCTCGAGCGAACACTGCCTGCCTGGCTCTACCTTGTCCCATCTTTCTCCTCCTCTTTGTGCATCCAAACCACTCGGCTGTGCGGCTCACCTCTGCTCTCTTGACTTTAACTCGAGCCAGCTGTCGTCTGGTTTCTGCCCTGCACACTGAACAGAAACAGCCGTCGCCAAGGTCTCCAACTGTCCCGTGAAAGGGGCCACCTAGGTCTGTCCCTCGCTTAAGCCGTGGACTGGGGCTCAGTAGTTTGCAGGTTTGCCTGGACGGGTCAGGCAGCTGGAGAAGTGGGAGTTCTCCTTTGGTTTTTGAGTTGGCTCTCTGAGGGTTTTCCTCCCCATTTGGGGCACCCCCCAGGGATTCTGGCCTGTTCACTACCGCCCCAGGTCTGGAAGGGATTGTCTTAGTCCGAGAGTGGAAGAGGAGTTTTGGGAGAGTTGTTTATTTTTTTATTTGGGGGATCCCGGTCCTGCTTTGGGAGGTCAGGAGAAAGTGCTGGGATTCCCTGCCGCTCAGCTAAGGAGGAACAACAGTGACCTGACAGAGAAGGAGAGAGAAGGATTTTGCAGAGAGTTTTCTTCTTATGTGTTTTGGGGAAGGAATTCTTTTGCCACCAGTTCCTGCCCACTGAGGAGGAGGAGAGATTTTGGAGATTTCGAACACTTTTTTTGGGACCAGAAGTCCAAGTCTACCATGAGAGAGAGAGAGAAAAAAGTAGAACTCAGTCCCCACTCGCAGCCTTCGGCCTATCACTCTGGCGGGTTGGATCTTTGAATGTCTGCCACCTTAGGGACACTGACTCAGCTGTTAGAACTGAGAAAAGAGATACCCGTGGGCTGTTTATTTTCGTCTGAAGGTAGAGCGGAGAATTTTTGTTGAGAATTGGACTTCAAGCATTTTTGGTTGCGGTAAATTATTTATTGGAGACCCCGCCAGAGGGTCTAGCCTCTTCGTTAAGAGTCAGAGGTGCCCTAAAGCAAGGGCATTCGAAGTGTGAGCGTGTGGAGAAAGAAACGCTAAAGGAATGTGGAGATTGCGTGTGCCGGTGCCTACGGGTCCTGGAGGCTGAATCCTTCTCCCCGCCGGAAAGAACTGCAGAACCTCGCGGCCCGCAGTGGATTGAATGGCGCCAGAAAAGAGAAAGATAAGTCAAGAGGAAAATGGCCCCGGGGACAACAGCGTGCCCCTGGATTCCAGGAGGTCCTCGAAGAGATGGCTATACCTGTTCATCGTCAAACAAAAGGCCTTGACTTGTTCCTTATCCTTCTTGACCTGCTTTTGACACTGCTGATCAAGACTGTCGTTGGGAGGGCGTGGGGGTCATGGTGCATGGGGCAGGGGATTCCTCAGGGCCCCCCCTCTCTGCTGCTTTTTGTTTTGCCCGCCTTTTCCTTTGTTTTTATTTATTATTCGTTTCCTTTCTTTATATTCTTTCTTTTATTTTTATGTGGTACCTGCCCTTTAAGGGCCGCAGCAGTGACATCACTGGCAGACATCAGGCCCGGCTGCTTTCTTTTTATAATGCAGTGAAAGCATTCTCGGGGCTCCCGGCTGCTTTTTTTTTTTGGCGGACTCCCTCCCCCTCCCTGCCCCTCACCTGCCACTCTTTTGGAATGGGCCGCGGCAGCACCGTCTGCTTGCTCTGTCCCCTCCTCTCAAGGAGGAGCCGCGGGAGGCAGACGAGACTCTCCCGCCCTTTACTCTCCATGCTGCGGGAGGCATGGACACCCCTCCCGCGGCAGCCAAATGCTGCTTTTCTCCTCCGGCGCTCCTGACTGCCCTAAGTCTGGCCAGATCTAATAGCCGACGTCAGTCTGTCCCAGCCAGCCCGTGCCAGGGGAGATCCTGCCTAGGAGCAGGGGTGCCCCCAGAAAATAAAAAAAACACACACACACTTTTTTTCCTCTTGTCCACATATTCAAGCTCCTCTTTCTCACCTATGAGAGTTTTTCACCCTGCAACTCCTCACTCGCTACCTCTCCTCCCTTATCTCTCCCTACACCGCTCCTTGTGAGCTACTGCCAATTCCCGACTCCGTGCTTTCCAGCTGGCTGCACCCTGTGCTTGGAACAGACTTCCTGAGCTGGTGCGTCATGCTGCTCCTCTCTCTTATGCCTTATTTAAATCCCGTCTAAAAACCCACTTTTTTAAAATGTTAACCTCTGATTATCCCGCTCACAGCCTTGTTGATTTTAACCATTTTCTTAATAAATGAAATTCCCACTTCTGTCCGGTGTGGTTTAGCTTTGCCAGATTGAAAGCTGGGCTGAGAAGGGATGGCCTTTTCTGTGTTTTTTGTATGGCGCTGCGTACGTCGAGTAGCGCTGTAGAAGTGATAAAGTAATAGTAGTAAACTTTTAGATGCTGTGTTTGAGGATCATAAAATTTGCAGCTTCGGGGTTGGGAAGGTAACGCTGGTATTTTAGGATCGACGGGGGCGGCTTTCATTAAAGACAACCTGGCATTACGTAATAAGGTGGAAAATCTTGCAGATCGAGCCAAAAGATGTAATTAAAAAAAAAAATGTCCTGGATCATCTGTTTCACCGCAAGGTTCTCTAGAAAAAAAAAAAAAGTTGGAAATCCTTTCCTCCTGAATCCGTGCTGCCCGCAATGCCCGTCCTCACGAATGCGGATTGTGAAACCTGGGATAACCTCGGGAATAGGATCTCTCTGCTGTCCTGGGCCAATCTCAGCAGGAGACGGCAGACCACTCTAGTGTTGACTTACTTTCATCCTCAGGACCAAGAGGAACTAGGCTTGGAGGGGGCAATATTTCGGCTGCCTGCATTGTGACTTTTTTTTTTTTCACTTTTTTCCCCCTCAAAGAGCTTGCGGCATGTTTGAAAGAGGAAACACACGGGTCCCCTTCACTTTGACACTTGCCACAGGTTACGTTTTACAACTGCTTTTTATTGTATGGGAACGTTTTCCACGGATAATAAGCGCGCGTAGAGTTGAAAATGTGTTTTCCTACCCCAGCCAAGACCCCGACCCTGCAAGGGCCTCCTCTAAATACGGTTACAAATGCGCTCATCAGGGAACGTAGGGAGGGAGGAGAACTTTCGGTCACCCAATGTATGGACGTAAATGGCTTTGGAAGTTGTCTTCTGAAAATATTTTGTCTGCAATAAAGATTTCTTATTTTACCATCAGAAAGTCAGGGCAGAGATGAGATTTCTCGCCCACAGCTAGGGCGAGAGAACATTGTACAAATCACATCTTTGCGTCTCTTTCCTCACTCCTCACACAGGAAGGAAATACAAATTCCACAGATTTTTCCATTGTAAGTCCAAAATCTCGTTGGGTACCCCAGGGACCTGTAGATCCGCATATCATTACTTTTAAACATATGATTTTGAGGGATTTAGAAGACATGGAAAAGAAGGAAACTCCTAGATATCATAATCTTACTAAACAATTGAGGACAGCTCTCCAAAATTTATCCACAGAACAGCGGCTGGTTATTAAACCGGCGGACAAAGGGGGCGCCATCGTTGTACAAGATACTACTACATATCGAACCACAATGTTACACCATTTAGAAGATACAAAATACTATCAGACATTGGACCATGACCCCACTAAAGCATTAGTGGAATCCATACAAGATCTCACTGAGAAGGTACCGTTTTTAACATCTAAAGAAAAAAGATTTTTACAGAATAAACAACCAAAAGTACCATTGATATATTCTGTACCGAAGGTACATAAGGAGATTATGCCGCCTCCGATAAGACCCATTGTCTCTCTCCGGGGTACAGTATTGGAAGCTCCGGCTATTTTATTAGATACAATTCTACAACCCATAGTGATCAGGGCGAAATCATATTTAAAAGACACAATACAATTTTTGAATGAAATCTCAGCCGTACGACTTACTCAAGGAGAGAATTGGTTAATAACGATGGATATCCAATCATTATATATGCAAATTCCGCAACAGCAAGCGATACAGGCAGTGATGACACAGTTGGTGAAAGAACGAAAGCAACGGATCCCGGTACAATTTTTGTATCAACTTTTGGAGTTGGTACTTACTAATAACTATTTTAGGTTTGGAGATACATTCTATCACCAGTTGCACGGAATAGCGATGGGTTCTTCACTAGCACCCTCTGTGGCAAACATTTACGTCACACAGTTCGAGGAACAACATGTTTACAATTCTCAATGGTGGTCCAAGATCAGATATTGGCGACGATACATAGATGACGTCTTTTTGATTTGGACGTCATCTAAGGAGGAATTAGATGAATTTCTATTATGGATTAATACGGTAGATGTGAATTTAAAGTTCACTGCAGAGAGTAGTCAACAACAATTGTCCTACTTAGATGTATTAATACACAGAAAAGGACAAACACTTGAAACTACAGTATATCACAAAAAAACGGAGAGAAACACGCTCCTCAAATATCATAGCCATCATGCCAGGTCCCTGAAACAGGGGTTACCGGCAAGTCAATTCTTTAGATATAAAAGAATTTGTTCCACCAAAGAAGAATTTGAGAAACAAGCGGAATATTTAAAAAACAAATTTAAGGATAGAGGATACCCAAAAAAAATCATCAATAAGGCTTACAAAAGAGCTAAATATGCCGACAGAAACCAACTTCTTCAATATCAGAGCAACAAAGAACAGGGCAGACTGACTTGTATTATACCCCAAAGCACAGCGACAGCACACATCACAGCCTCAATACGGAGACATTGGTCAATACTGTCAATGTATGAAATATTTAGAGATTTGCCTCTTATAACAACCACTAGGGGCACAAACATTAGAGATAAAGTAGTCCATGTGGATATCAAGAGGGACATGAAAGAGAAACCGCAAAGAGGACAACACAAGGCATGTCAACACTGTGACATGTGTAACAATACTATTGAAGGCAGTGAGTGGGAAGATCCAGTTACAGGGTACAAAATCAAGAGGGGTAGAAATTCAGATTGTACATCTAAGAATGTGATTTATTTAATCCAATGCCCTTGCCCGAAGAACTATGTGGGTAGAACTTCAAGATCTATAAGAACGCGACTGATTGAGCATAAATTGAAACTAAACACGAAAACAGTGGAAGCACCTATGGTACAGCATTGTACAGAGTATGCTCATAGTTTTGAACAGCTCAAATGGACAGTCATAGACAAGGTGGACTATATCGGAGGCAACGATAAAGAGAGATTGAATTACATTGAACAACAGTGGATATTCAAGTTGAACACAGTGACACCGCAGGGTTTGAATGAGGAAGTAGAGTGGGCGAGTCTGATTTGAATTTATCAGCGTCTTTGATTTACACCCACCAATAGACGAAGAGTTGATGTAATGACGTAGTACGTAAGACGTAATCCATCCCATTGGTTGCTTTTTGATCTGCTGATCAGCTTTTAAAGCATAGACCAAACGCTGATTAAATAACGCCGTTGACTCGGAGCTTGTTTAGACCGAGAGGGAGGACGTAGAGAGCTATACAGCGTTTTCATAAATCGAATGGGAAAGCCGCGATTTGTTGTATGCCAGATCGAATATGAAAGGACATGCTCCCCTGATGAAGAAAGAATAAATTTTCGAAACGCAGCTGTGTCGGGAGATAAGTTATAACTTTGTTTCATTGATGGTAGTGGCAATTTAAAGTACAAGAGTCGAGCGTCCATAAATTTAGAGATTGGCGTTTCTATTTATAGACTATTTATAGAGCATTTGTAATGAGAAGAAGTTTATAATGAATTCAAATAATTTCCCCCGAACATAGGACAAAGGAAATGGGACATTAAATAGCAGTATTCAAAAAAAAATTTTTTATTTTTTGACAAGCAAATTCAATGATCCGATTATGCAAGGTGGAGAACATATTTGATTTTTAAGAAAATTTATATATTGAAAATTAACAAAAAATTTGTTTTTTGAATTATTAAATAAACATATAAAGGAGGACGGAGGTTAGTTGATGATTAGACTACAAGAAGGTCGCTACGCCGCAGAGGTGAGCACTCTGAATATGAAACTTACCTCTGTTTCTCCAATAATTTTTCATGTTTAAAACACTTTTTTAGTACAAGTAATTAGTTCACAAGTATTTCACTTATAGGAGAGAGTACGTTTGTTGTGAGATATATTTATAATTCTCATCCTAAGCGGAGAAGAACATAGGTGATTAAGATATAAGACTGGGCATATCTTGTGTGACCTGGCCCATGCCCCTTTGACTGTACTAACCAATCCTCAGTGTGCTGCGGTGGTCAAAAAAGCAAATAGAATGTTGGGAATTATTAAGACCAGAGAATATCGTAATGACGCTGTATTGCTCCATGGTGAGACCGCATCTTGAATACTGTGTGTAGTTTGGTTGCCGTATGAAAAAAAAAGGTATAGATGCACTGGAGAAAGTACAGAAAAGGGCGATCAGAATGATAAAGGGGATGGAACAGTTCCCTTGTGAGGAAAAGCTAAAGAGGTTAGGGCTGTTCAGCTTGGTTGAGAGGGGATATGACAGAGGGCTATAAAATCATGAGAGGACTAGAAGGAGTAAATGTGAATTGGTTATTTACTCTTTCAGGTAACAGAAGGACTAGCAGGGGGGCACGCCATGAAGTTAGCAAGTTGCACATTTAAAACAAATGGGAGAAAATTATTTTTCACTCAATGCAAAATTATGCTCTGGAATTTGTTGCCAGAGGATGTGGTTAGGGCAGTTTATGTAGCTGGGTTTTAAAAAGGTTTGGATAAGTTCCTGGAGGAGAAGTCAATAAACTGCTATTAATCAAGTTGACTTGCGGAATAGCCACTGCTATTATTGGCATCAGTAGCATGGGATCTATTTAATGTTTAGGTAACCTGGATTGGCCACAGTTGGAAACAGGATGCTGGGCTTGATGGACCCTCAGTCTGACCCAGCATGGCAAATTCTTATGTTCTTATTCCTTCTAGCACAAGAGTACTTGGATGCTGACGGTATCTGGAATTAGAAGTCACATTTACCTTTGCATGTGGATGTAGCATGTGTCTGGTTTCATTCAACTTTAGAATGAAGAATTTTCCATTACTGTGTGGTCCTCATGCAGCAGTGTCCCCTAAGAGTGACAAGGTGGTCCATCCCCCAAAAGTCATGGTAGGAGTGCTATAAAGGGTGACTCCAGGAGTCATGAGGGGACTTGGGAATAGAAGCGTCTTGAAGAGGCCAGGGAGAACAGCCAAGGGGCTGGTAAAGGGTGGAAAGAAGAGGAGGCCTGACCCAGAAATTGGGGAGGACTGCCTTTTTCAGAGTGACCAAAGAGGATTCTGCAGTGTCTTCTGTTGGGGCTGAGGACATAAAGGTCTTGTTGGGTAGGCACTGGAACTCTTAGTATTGGAAAGGGACTTAAGATTACTCAGGCATATATTAATCTAGAGCCCACCTGAAAGGTTGAGGGGCAGTGGGTGAGTGAGTTGGGATTACAGCTGGAGACGAAGGTTTGGAGGAGGATTTAGACTGGAGCACATAGGTATTCTCTGTGTGCAAAAAGGGCAGAACTAATGGTGAGGCTTACCGTGTATCATTGTAGTTACCCGGTACTCTTCTCAAAGTTTTCAGCCTCTGCATCTCTGCTCTATTAGTAAGGATGTGGGCAGAGGGGCACACATCTGCCCACATGGTGGGGGTGTCCACATATCTGCTTTAGGATGAGGGCTGGTTGGCTTATTGGGCAAATTGTGAACTGTTCTCTGTCTCTCTAACTTCAGAGCTATGTGTCCTCAGGCTATGGGGAGATCAAGGGTTGGCTAAATTTAAAAAACGTTTGATACATTAATTGCTGCATGCTGAAACATTTGAGAAGAGCACCGGGTATCTATAACTGCACATGATAAGCCTCGCCCTTAGTTCTGCCCTCTTTGCACACATGTTCTTATGTTTTAAAACTTCTGTTTTCAACCTGTTTCCTACCGGTTGATTGGCTGGTAGAATCTTCCCTTCATTCACTGACGGGTCTACATGAACTCACCCTTCAGCTGATGATTAAGAACATAAGAACCGCCATACTGGGTCAGCTTGGCATGCCCTCTAACTTGTGCCAGCGCTGTTTAGAGGCTCAGGGAGAATTATCTTCCTCTGAGTTTACTAAGCCTGGTTCTTCCCACCCTGATGAGGTTCTGGGTAAAGATCTATCAGAAGGGACGTCTGATATTGGAACTCCCCTAACTGGTTTGTCAGGGGGGATGGTAGCTCATTGGGCACAGTACAAGTGCCTCCTGGTTTTGGCATGGATTCTTCTGCCTTTTCCTGGGTAGAATATTTTCAAGGATTGCAATCTTTTCTTCAGGCACGGTCCTCAGCCCAGTCCAATCCTGCCACAGCACGGTACTGCTGTTAAGTGCTAAAGTACTCCTAGATCAGCAGTAGTCCTTCCCGATAAGGATCTGGATGGCACGGATGACAAGGCCGATCCTAACTCCCTGAAGGATGGGGAGATTCTTCCGGGACTAGAACCGTATGGGACCGATGTTGTGGTTCTTTCATAGAGATGAGCTGCCGGCTCTGATTTCCCAGACTTTGAAGATGCTGGGAGTACCTGGAGCCGATTCCATGTCTGAGCCGAAGAAAAATCCCATTTTGGTTTCTTGGAGTAAGGCCTCTTGTTTTTTTCCCTGTGATGGAGGCCATTCAAGAATTGATGGATCTTGCATGAGACGCCCTGGAGGCTCATTTCAAAGGTGGTTGGGCTTTGGAGTAGACGCTCTGTCACCCTGGATCCAGTGGTGAGAGAGTGACTGCATTTTACGAACGTGGAGGTGCTGGTTTGTGCAGTCTCCAAACGGACAACTATCCCCTTGAAGGGAGGAGCGGCCTTGAAAGATGTACACAATAGAAGGATTGAGACCATCCTTAAACAAGCATTTGAGGTGATAGCAATGACTTTCCAGCTAGCTTCTTGTTGTTCCCTGATGGCTCGCTCTTGTTTACTTCTCTCTCAGGAGGTCGATGACTCTGAAGTGAATTCCAGAGCAGTTATGGAACCACAGCTGTCTTTTTGGCAGATGCGGACTGCGATTTGGTCCGCACTTCAGCCAGAGGGGTGTCTTCGATAATAGCGGCCAGGCATCAGTTATGTCTGAGAAATTGGTCAGATGATGCAACCTCTAAGGCTAACCTTACGAAATTGCCTTTAAGAACATAAGAAAATGCCATACTGGGTCAGACCAAGGGTCCATCAAACCCAGCATCCTGTTTCCAACAGTGGCCAATCCAGGTCATAAGAACTTGGCAAGTACCCAAAAACGAAGTCTATTCCATGTTACTGTTGCTAGTAATAGCAGTGGCTATTTTCTAAGTCATTTTAATTGATATCAGGTAATGGACTTCTCCTCCAAGAACTTATCCAATCCTTTTTTAAACACAGCTATACTAAATGAACTAACCATGTCCTCTGGCAACAAATTCCAGAGTTTAATTGTGCGTTGAGTGAAAAAGAACTTTCTCCAATTAGTTTTAAATGTGCCACATGCTAACTTCATGGAGTGCCCCCTAGTCTATTATCTGAAAGACTAAATAACCGATTCACATCTACCCATTCTAGACCTCTCATGATTTTAAACACCTCTATCATATCCCTCCTCAGCCGTCTCTTCTCCAAGCTGAAAAGTCCTAACCTCTTTAGTCTTTCCTCATAGGGGAGCTGTTCCATTCCCCTTATCATTTTGGTCGCCCTTCTCTGTACCTTCTCTATCACAATTATATCTTTTTTGAGATGCTCGCTCTTGTTTGGAAGCGAGTTGGAGAAACTGGCCAGTAAGTGGGGCAAATCCCCGGTTCCTTGCTTGTCAGAGGACAAGAAGCAGATGCCGCACTCATTTACCATGAGAGGTTGTGCTAGGTATCCAAGCATTTTCATCCATACTTTCAGAGGATTCGGCTTTTCGGTAGGCCTCAGTTCTTTCGTCCCACACAGCCCAGATGGGGCAATGGCTCGGGTGGTGAAACCTCTTGAGCCTTTCAATAAAGATGTGCCGACCCACCCTGGGAACAGGAGATGAGGGGATCACCTCTCTCTTTTATCAGAGATTGGTCAAAATCACAATGGATCAGTGGGTCCTGGAAGTGATACGAGAAGGATATGCGCTGGAGTTTTGTAGTGTTCCTCGGGATGTGTTTATTGTGTTTCTCTGCCACTCTCCACAGAAGAAGCAGGCGATGGAGTCTGAGGGCTGTGGTTCCATTGCTCATGTGTCAAGAAAATATGGGTTGATATTCCATCTATTTCGTTATGCCCAAGAAGGAGGGCTCCTTTCGTCCCATCCTGAATCTCAAAGGGGTCAATCGTTATTTGTGGATAACTCATTTTCACATGGAAACATTGTGCTCAGTAATAATGGCCATACAGTAAGAAGAATTTCTGACTTTTTTGGTTCTATCCAAGGCATATCTACATATTCCCATCTGACTAGAGCACCACGGTTTTCTACGATTTGTGGTTTTGGGATGCCACTTGTACCTTTAAGGAATTAAGGGCCATCCCTTTATTCAATCCATCCTGCAAAAATGCCAAAAGGAGTGGGATCTTAAATGAACAAAGGAAGCACCCCTCAATCTTCACACCAAGCCTCAAACACTCACCAAACCCACACATAGGCTAAAGAAATAGAGAACTTTCTTGCTCGTAGTAAAGTGGAAATCACTGCAGAAGAGCATCCATGCTTCAGCAAGTGAGCCCTCTAAAGGTCCATACCTTAAGACAAAATCGATTTGGATCTTTGTGAAGAACAGGTTCCTGCCGCAACAGATTCCTGAGTGCCAGTAATCGAAGTGGGGAGTCCACCAGGAACATCCACAAATCTACATACCATAGTCTTCTGGGCGAATCTGGGGCCACCAAAAGTACCATTCCTCTGTGATGCTCGACCCTCCGAATCATTTTGCCCAGCATGAGCTATGGAGGAAAGGCATACATAACTTGTTTTCTGGCCATGCCTGCATGAGAGCATCAATGCCCAAGGACCTTGGATATCTCCTGCGACTGAAAAATTGAGGAACCTTCACATTGCAAGAATTTGCCAGCAGGTCTAGAAACGGAAGGGACAAGCAATCTACTATCAGCTGAAATGCCTCGTCTGACAATACCCATTCTCCTGGGTCCAGATTCTCCCTGCTGAGAAAGTCCACTCTCACATTGCCTTTTCCTGCTATGTGCGAGGCTGAGATCATCTGAAGATGTACTTCCACCCATTCCATAAGTTGGTCTATCTCCTGCAACACTTGTTGGTTTTTGGTTCCTTTCTGCCAATTGATGTAAACCACTGTTGTCGCATTGTCTGATATATCCAGACCGCTTCGAACTGCAAACATGCCAATTGGACTGCCCTGCCCTCCAGTCAATTGATGTTCCAGAGAAACTGTTCTGGACTCCAATGTTCTTGCACTGTCAGCTCCTGACAGTGAGCTCCCCAACCGTGGAGGCTCGCATCTGTCATGAGTACTAACCAGTTCAGAGAAGCTAGGGAAACTTCCTTTCTGAGATAATCCATTTGTAGCCACCACTGTAGTTGGGAGGAAACTTTCATTGGCAGATGGAGCCGAATCAAGTAATCCTGAGACTGTGGATTCTACTGAGACAGCAAGGAACGTTGAAAAGGATGCATATGTGCCCTTGTCCACAGTACCACTTCCAGGGTTGCTGCCATTAAACCATGCATTTGTAGATATGACCACACGGCTGGGCGAATAGTGTCCATCAACATTCGCAGCTACGCCATCAACTTCTGAATATGAACTTCCAGCAGGAGAACCTTGCCCTGTTTCATGTCAAATCAAACTCTGAGATACTCCAGCGACCGAAGAGGCTCAAGACTGCTCTTGGCTAGGTTTAGCTGAGTCCCTGAAACAGGGGATCACCTTGCTGGCCACCTATGGCTCTCTTCCAGAGACTTGACATGAATCAGCTAATTGTCCAGATTCAGGTGTACTAGGATAGCATCCTTTCTCAAATCTGCTGCCACCACCACCATTACCTTGGAAAAGGTTCTTGGAGCAGTGGCCAGACCAAAAGGCAGTGCCCAAAACTTGCTGGGATCTGTTCCTTTGGGTGACTCCAGGGGTGATACAGCTGCGTACTGTTCCTTCCTTTTTGCCAAAAGTGGTCTCAGATTTTCATTCGAGCCCATCCATTTCCTGCCATCTCTGAATAGGGAAAGAGATGAGGAGGAACATCACCTATTGCGGCCCTTGGATGTGAAGAGACATGTGAGATATCTGGAGTTTTCTAAACCCTTCGGAAAGACGGATCACCTGTTTGCCTTTTCATGGTGAAGGTAAATAGGGTGAGCCGGCTTCGCAGGATTCAGTAGCTTGATGGATTAAGGAGATGGTCACAGCAGCGAATGTGGCAGCTGAAAAGCCATTGCCTACCCTGGTTAGGGCTCATTCCACTAGGGCTTAGGCAGTGTCATGGGCAGAAGTTAGATTGTTGTCTCCCATTGACATTTGCTGAGCTGCGATGTGGTCCCCTCTCCTGGATGTGCAGGCCCGGGAGGACGCAGCCTTTGCACGTGCGGTTTTAACTGGACCACAGGCAGCCTCCCGCCCTATTTGGGAGTATCTTGGGTACATCTCACTGGTCCTGAATCCATCTGTCTGGGTGCTAGGAAATGAGAAATTGCTACTAACCTGATACTTTCCTTTTCCTTAATCCAGACAGATGGATTCAGCTTCCTGCCCTTGGCTGCCGAATGATTGTGTTATGGTCCTCCTGAGTGGCTACATGTTCCAGGGGTAACTGGTAAGTGTTAATCCAGTCCCTAGACTAGTGTTAATACATTCCTTGCCTGAATTCAGTGTTTCCAGTTGGCTGAATATTGACATGGTTATCTGTTTAATCAAGGTTTTGCTAGTCTGTCCACAGTTGCTTTTGAAGAGAATACTGGCAGACTGATGTCAGTGCGGGAGTCTACATACTGTGACGTCAGTTTGCTTTGTCTCCATCTGCTGGTAGAGGTGCATAACCCACTGGTCCTGAATCCATCTGTCTGGATTAAAGAAAAATAAATTAAGTAATTAGGTAAGTAGTTATTTCTCAATTCTGTTTGATTTTTTGACTGCCACAGTACACTGAGCTGATGATTTCCATGTAATATCCACTATGATACTTAGATCTCTTTCCTGGGTGATAACTCCTAAGATAGAACCTAACATCATGTAACTACAGCAAGGGTTATTTTTCCTTATATGCAACACCTTGCACTTGTCCACGTTATATTTAATCTGCCATTTGAAAGCCCAATCTTCCAGTCTCGCAAGGTCCTCCCTCAATTTATCACAATCCACTTGAGATTAAACTACTCAATTTTGTCATCCATAAATTTGAAATCCTCACTTGTCATACCCCTTTCCAGATCATTTATATATATATATATTAAAAAGCACCTGCATTAGATACAGGGGAGGACACTGTCTCCTGCGCTGTGAGATTCAGAAATCTGCATTAGATACAGGGTGAGGACATTGTCTCCTGCGCTGTGAGATTCAGAAATCTGCATTAGATACAGGGTGAGGACATTGTCTCCTGCGCTGTGAGATTCAGAAATCTGCATTAGATACAGGGGAGGACACTGTCTCCTGTGCTGTGAGATTCAGAAATCTGCATTAGATACGGGGAAGGACATTGCCTCCTGCGCTGTGAGATTCAGAAATCTGTATTAGATACAGGGGAGGACACTGTCTCCTGCGCTGTGAGATTCAGAAATCTGCATTACATACAGGGGAGGACATTGTCGCCTGTGCTGTGAGATTCAGAAATCTGCATTAGATACAGGGGAGGACACTGTCTCCTGTGCTGTGAGATTCAGAAATCTGCATTAGATACAGGGGAGGACATTGTCTCCTGTGCTGTGAGATTCAGAAATCTGCATTAGATACAGGGGAGGATGTTATATCCAGTGGTATCAGATCTGCCAGAATAAAGGAATTCCCAGTGTGTACTATTGTGTTGTAAATATATGTCAGAGAAGTGGAACACAGAGTTCTTCTGTTGATAAAGCAAGACTAAGACTATGTGTTCTCATTTTGTAAATTGTTTGCAGCAGTGTCACACGCTAGGTGCAGTAATTTGTGCTATTTCAGTGCACTTACCACACTGCTTGTTGCTACCATGTCGGAAAAAAGTAATGTCCTGGATCAGCTTCTCCCTCGTTCTCGTACAGGATGATCCTGAATGGGAAAAGGGCCATTTTACTAAATGCTGGTACGTCTTGTCTGGGTTACTCCAAATATATCCTTGAGTGCTGCTGCGCTTACTCCATCAGCATGAACTATCTCTGCCAGCTCCTGAGAGAATGGGTACAGGAGTAGGGGACAAGAGAAAGATCCATTGCAAAACAGTAACCCCCATAATGCCCTGGCTCCTGAGGTCAATAATCTATAGCATGGACTTCCATTCTGATCCAACACCTCAGAAAGCTCTCGTAGTTAAAGATTTACCGGTAATTTGTATGGACTAAACCAATCTTAGGGAACTAGGTGGCATCTCAACTTGGTTTTTAACTTTTTTGGAAATCCCTGAGGTCAAAGGGGAAAAACAACTCAGCCAGATTTGGGTTTGGTTTTTTTTTGTGGATCTCGGGGAAGCCCCCAGCGAATCAGTGGAAATCTGCCACAGATTTCACCTGGATTGATGAGAGATTTCCGCAGGTGGGCTGCTGAGTTTTCCAGAAGTTGACCTCCCTGTATCAGAAAGACTCTGACCCAGATTTGAGGGGGACCCGTAGCTTTTGTGCAGGTTAGGTTGAGTTTGGTTCTTAGTGTAACCGGAATTGGGCTCACCCCTCCCACACCCGCAGAGCACCGGACTACTCACGTCAAGAAAGAAAGAAAATTTTATAAACTCAGGTTCCGTGGCATGGGGGGGGGGCAGGAATGCTCCTGCAGGGCTGCCAAGGGGGGGGGGGGGGTTCACAGTGTACAAAATGAATAACGGCCCAGCTCAGGAAGTGGGTTCCATGGCAAAAAATCAGTTTACCAGAAGGTGGCAAAGTCTCAAGAGATACACAAAGCAAAGTCCAGAAGGTACAATGGTCAGAAAACTGTTTACAGTTCTTTCACTGGTACAATTTCTTATGATCCTTAAGTCTCAAAGAATTCCAAGGCACCCCACTCGTCCTCACAAGGAACCCCAGAAGGCATGCAGAGTGCTCCCCAAACAGCAGGATGGCCCCAGTTGCATTCCTCGTCTTTGCAGAAGAGTTCACTGCCGCCGGGACCCCAGGAGAGGAACGCAGCTCCTTGCTGCCCTGCTCGGCTCCTAGAAACAGGCCGAGAGCACCTTTTTCAGCTCCTCATATCAGGCTCCCCCCAATGCCGTGTAGAAAGCAGCTTTTATTTTAGCAAATCACCTGCCCGTCGTCCTCTTTGGGGGAAGAGCCCGCCCTCTGCTCACACTAGCAAGCTAATATCTCTCCTGGCTGGAAGGCTCCCCATATTAAACAGAGCACTCGTCGCTTCCTCTGCTAAGCAGCCTGACAATGGAGAGAGTCCCTAACACATCCCCACTCACAAGAGTTGGCTGGAAGAGCTGACCCTTTCCTTCCCTTCTATAATTCTTCACCCTTGATTGTTTCGGTAACGTTGTGCTTTGCACCTGCACTTCCTCTGTTATTATAGTCTTATGCTCCTTTATCTTTGCCTTGCTCCCTTACTAACGCCTTACGTTTCTACTTCTGCTTCTAAATTTCTGTTCTTATAAGATAACTTTTACAGTTGTATGTAAAATCCCCTGTCGGGGCACATAAAATACCTGTTTGGGAGCTGAGCATCAGTCTTATGTGGGTTCAAGAGCACAAATGGCTAGGGTAGTGGAGCTGGCTCAGGAGCAGGGTTTGTAAATACGATGCTGGCCAGGGACAGCTCCACCAAATCTTTCTCCCCTCTGAGTCCCCCACCCCGAACCTCTTGCACTACTGATAGCGGCCTCTGTTGAACCCACACCTTGAGATAAAGGAGGGTCCCCTATCTTCAAACAGAACTTTCTATTTTACAATTCTGGGGTTACCAGCAGCCACTCATAAAAATCACTGATTTCTCAGGGAACATAGGTTTCTATAGCATTAGTAGAAGCAACGACAACAACAAAACACACTACCTGCAAAACCCCCCTTTATCATAGGGACTTGTCCTTAGTCCATCTTTTTTTCAGGAAAAAATAACTTTCATCACTCATGAATCCTTTCACATGTTCTTCCCTGGTCACAGGAATGGAGTTCCACACCCCCCCCCCCCTCCACCTTGAAAATCCATGATGCCTCCCCAGTGGTTCAGTAGCACCGCCCAGGAGTATATCTTGCATCTCCTGGAATCAAGGCCACTAGGCTGCAAGAAAGGGGAGGGGAAATGTTGCGGGAGCGCTAGGGAGCGGTCCCGATTCCGGGGAGATTGGTGTACCCTTGGTCCACGGTGCGACTGCAGAGGAGCTCCGAGGAAGGCAAGATGTGTCCAAGCATGGGCAGACAGGCTGACGACCAGGAGTCCTGACCTCTGTCGAACCTGAACACACTGGGAGAGACCCAGCAATGCACTGCTGGTCTCTGGGGTAGACCTCCGGCCACTCAATAGCCCTTTTGGACCTGCTGCCTGGAATTGGCAGATGCGACAGGTCGGACAGAGGTTGAGGACAGGCGATGGAAATGGAACAGGAACAAGATGAAGACACTTGGAGCAGTTGCGTAGCCCACGGGTGGGCCTGGGTGGGGCATGTGCCCACCCAACTTAGACCCAGGCCCACCACTGGCACCGGAACTGGCAAGGCTGTCGCGGGATCCCATCCCCGCGACAGCGAACAAGAGAACCCACGCCTCGCGCGCCATCAGGCACACATGGGGAAGCGCTGCTGCGGCCGTATGGCCAACCGGTCTTCCTGTTCGGGGGGGGGGGGAGCGGAAGCGCCGCGCGCCGCTTCCGCTTCCCCCCCCCAATGCAGGAAGATCAGCTGCTATCTTCGGGCGTCGGCCGTATGCCCGCCGATCTTCCTGCTTGGGGGGGGGGAGGGAGGAAGCGGACGTTGTGCGCTGCGCTTCCGCTCCCCCCCCCCGACAGGAAGTTCGGCGGGCAGTAGGCCCGACGCCCGAAGATAGCAGGAGGCCGGTGGCAGCAGGAGAGGCAGCTGAACTTCCTGTTTGGGGGAGCGGAAGCTGTGCACGTGCTTGAATGTGTATGTGTGGATGAGAATGGGAGTGTGTGTGGGTGAAAACTGGAGCCTGGGTGTGTATGTGGGTGAGAATGGAAGCTTGAATATGTGGGTGAATGGGAGCTCGAATGTGTGTATGTGTGGTTGAGAATGGGAGCCTGGGTTTGTGGTGGGTGAGAATGGGAGCTTGAATGTGTGTATGTGGGTGAGAATGAGAGCTGGGTTTGTGTGGGTGGGTGGAGAATGGAGCTGTTGTGGTGAGAATGGGAGCTTGAATGTGTGTATATATGGGTGAGAATGAGAGCCTGGGTTTGTGTGGGTGGGTGAGAATGGAAGCTTGAATATGTGGATAAGAATGGGTGCTTGAATGTGTGTATGTGTGGGTGAGAATAGGACCTTAAATGTGTATATGTATGGATGAGAATGGGAGCTTGAATATGTGTGGGTGAGACTGGGAGCATGGGTTTGTGGGTGAGAATGGGAGTGTAGCTGGTGTTTAGTGTGTGTGGGTGAGAATGGGTGCCTGGATGTGCGTCTGTGTGTGCATAAGAATATAAGCCTGGGGAGGGGTGAGAAAGTGAGAACTTGAATGTGAGCTTGTGGGGGGGGGGGGGAGCATATGAGAGTGACAGCTTGAGTGTGTGAGAGGGAGTCTGTGAGAGAAAGCGTGTATGTGTGTGTGTGTGTGTGTGTGTGTGTGTGTGTGTGGAAGGGAAGAAGACAGTAATAGAAGAAAGACACTGAAAAGGAATTAGGAAATGAGCTATAAGGGAAAAAATGGGAAAAAGAGACCAGGACCAACTGATTAGAAAAATACAAAGATCAGACAACAAAGGTAAAAATATATATCTATTTTGAGATGTTAGCAATTTAAATATAAGCAACACAACCGCTCTCTCAAAATTTATGGACAGGTAGGAGCCGTGTATAAAATCGTAATAATAAGAAGGCTAAAGTACCACAAATCACCGTGAATTATGTTTGTATCATTAAGTAAACCTCATACTTAGGCGTAGATGTGAATGCTATGCTGCATAATTTGGCATTATTTATCAGTAAAAAAACAACTAGTAGACCTGCATGCCTACAGCCCACCCATGTTAACCTTGTGCCCACCCAAAAAATCAATTCTGGCTACGCCACTGACTTGGAGACTTGGACGAGGCAAAGACACTAGGCTACTAGACTAGACAAAGGCAGGGCTGAAGCTCAGGTTGAAGAGGAGGACCCGAGCAGCTCTCATAGCAGGGTCCAGCAAGAGAAGGCTTCAGTGACCTGGCGTGGTAGACGCCCTGGCAGGTCAACTGGAAGACGGGACTTCAGTGACCTGGCGTGACCAACGCACTTGGCAGGTCATCTGGAAGCAGGGTTCACTGGAGGAGGCTAGGGCTGGCCCTGGAACCTGGAACATCCAAACAGAGGAGCCGAGGGGAACTAGGTGGAGATACTTGAAGATTTGGATGAGACGAAGACTCTTAGTGAGTGGATAGACGACAACAAGGTTAAAACTCAGGATGAAGAGGAATCCAGGGACACTCGAAGCAGGATCTGGCCCAGGCAGGGGCCTCAGTGACTCAGCATGACCAACACACCTGGCAGGTCATCTGGAAGGCGGGACTTCAGTGACCCAGCGTGGAAGATGCTCTGGCAGGTCTTCTGGAAGCAGGAATCGGCAGGAGAGCTCAGAGTAGAATCTGGAACCAGGAACATCAGAGGACAAGGGCATCCAAAGAGAGGAGCCGGAAGAAATGGGACATCTGAAGACAAGGACATCAGGGACATCTGAAGACAGGAACATCTGAAGATGAGGACACGGAATCCAAGAGCGACCAGGAACCATGGACGAAGACAATGGAATTCCCACAAAGATCAGAGTGCCTTGAAGAAGCGAAGACGGACTTCAGAGACTCCTGGGACAAAGAGCAGGAACAACGGAGAATCCTGTAGCAGGCTAGCTCCTTGCGAAGGCCCTGAAGGACTAGTGAAGGGCCCTTTTATAGGGCTGAAGAGGAGACACCCTGATGAAGTCATCAAGTGGGGCCACCAGGCTTTTCCCGCCACGGGCCCTTAAAAAGACAGGAGAAGTGCAGCTGTGCGCCTAGAGGAGGTAGGACCAGGGACAGCAGCGGCTGCATCCGTGGCACTAGGCTACGAAGACAGGTCCCGATGTCAGCAGCTTCATGCCGCAAGGGTGACTGGGTCGGCGGCGGCCCCGCTGCACAGGAGGGAACAGCGGCAGTGGCTCAGGCCATGTGGCAGGACAATGACGGCGGCTCCGACCACCGCAGATCACAGGTAGTGGCCTCTAGGCCAAGGGAGATGGCATCAGTGGCGGGCTGGCAGAGGTAAGAGGTTGGTCACAGCTAGGCCCACGAGCATCATCTCAACAGGAACCTCCCCCATCCTGACTTCCTGCCACGCTCACCCGTTCTTTGCTTAGATCTCCTTTGCACCAACTTATATTGAGCTAGGGGACACTGCTCCTAGAGGTTCTCCTATACACCACCACTTAGAGATATGAAAATCCCCATGATTAACCTTTGCAGTACTGCAAATCACTCAACCCCACCAAAGCAGAGGCCAAGTGCATCCTCCCCTAGAATTTCTCCAAGGGCTAATGTAGTGACCAGGTCCTGTTTTAGGGACCCAGTTACATATGGATTGTTGAATTGTAGAAAGATAAGTCAGGATGGCCATCTAGCCTAACCCTCTATATCTGGGCAGAATTTCCTGTGCCAAAATAACCCAGATAGATGCTGATCTAATCTGCTCTTGAAAACCACAAAGGCTAGAGCTTAGTGTGAAAGTTGTCAGATGATGGTCTAAGAGGGAAAGAACAGTGGTGGAGAAGTTTGAGAGTTGGAGGAAAGGGCTAACGCAAGGCAGTGGCCATGCTTGTGAGTAGGGGTTGTAGAGCAGAGCTGGAGATCAAAGGAGATTGAGGCAAGGAGTTTTGAGGCATAAGAGTGAGAGAGGTCAATAATGTGGAGATTAAAGATCCCAAAATAAGGGAAGCGGAAGGAAGATCATTCAAGGAAGAAGAAAAACCAGGAATCAAAATTAGAGAGAAAGGAGGAGGGTTGATAAATGATAGCTACCCGGTGGAGTAGTAGCGTGTGAATAGGTGGAAGGAGTGGGCCTCGAAAAAAAAGAGTGGGATTGAGGTGGAAGAAGGGTAGAACCCTACAGGAGGGGAAAAGCAGCAGTCTAACACCACTGCCATGGCCTGCCGTGCAAAGTGTATGGGAGAAAGAAGCTCCATGATATAGAAACAGCTGAAGCAGGTCCTCGGGGAAAGCCAGGTCTCAATCAAGGCAAGAAGATGAACAGTATGAGAGAGAAAGAGGTTGTGAATATAGGTGAGCTTTTTGGAAGTAGAGTCGAAATTTAAGAGTGGCTTTTTGAGAAGGATATCTAGTCCCTGATGCAGAGAACAGTATATTGAAATGGGATAACGTTATCAGGCTACATATCTGGATATTTCAAGGAAAGTAATTATTTTTCTGAAATATTTTTATATGCAGTTTAAAAATGTTTCAAAAAAAAAGCATGCATGGGACCTCTGATTTCACAATACAAGCAATTATGAGGTGGTTTTGATGCCTTATGCTTTTTGCATGATGGTGATCACTTCTGGTGGGATTTAGTGGTCCACATCAAGGATACATTGGTCCAGCTAGAACCCCCACCTAGCCTAGAAGCCTTACTCACCTTATACACAAGGATTGAAAAAAACTTGGGAGACCAAAGCCAACAGAAAGAAAGAGAGTTACAAACCCTGAGAGAACAGATAGCCCCGAATAACAGACTGATGACCTCTAAGGAGCCCATGCTGGTTGTTGGCATGAAACATCAACTTTCTGATGAAGAAAATGAGCATTGGCATCAAGAGGGGTCATCATCGGCCTCTCAGGGCATTTTTTAAATTCCTGCTACAGTAGACCTCAGAATCAGGGCTGTCCTGAGCAAGGAAACACAGACTCCTGGCCCTAGTAGAGGGGACAGTTCAGGAGGTAGCTTATCACTATGAGTATCAATACTGCCCAAGGGACAAGTCTCTCTCATGTAACAAATCCAGTCAAACTTCCCTGGGAAAACATAGAGTCTCTGCTCTAGCCATGATTGGCTTTGAAGCATCTCTGTTTTCTAGACTCACATTTGCTCAGCAACACCAGATCCCCATACGACACAAGGGATTAGGAATGGTAGAGACCGTTGATGGCTCACCCTTATCATCAGGGCCTGTGGCCACCAAAACTGAACCTCTTGTTTTAACCACAATACATAATCATCAGGAAATTCATCATTTTGACCTTATCAAAGCACCACATTGCCCAGTCATCCTAGCCCTTCTGGAGCTGGAACAGCATAAAACGCATATCAGTTGGAAGATATGGCAAATGATGTTTCCATCAACATATTATCAGCAGACCTGTATGCTTAATGAAGAGGCCCAGGACATAGGGTCTGAAAATGAGAATTCAGGCAATCCGTGCTGTCTGGTATTCAAAGATAGGATTGTACAATTGCCGGAAATGTTTGCAGTATACCAGGATATATTTGACAAAAAAGGAGCTGATATTCTTCTTCTGCACTGACCATCTGGCTGTCTCTTAAATAGCCCAATAGAGGCAGAAATCCCCTTTAGGAGAATCTATTCTTTGTCAGAGTCTGAATTGAAGGCGCCCGTGAATATTTAGAGGAAAAGAACATAAGAAATTGCCATACTGGGTCAGACCAAGGGTCCATCAAGCCCAGCATCCTGTTTCCAACAGTGGCCATTCCAAGTGTTAAGTACCTGGCAAGTACCCAAACATTAAATAGATCCCAAGCTACTATTGCTTATTGATAAATGGCAGTTTAAGAACCTCTCCTCTAGCAACTTAACCAAGCCTTTTTTAAACCCAGTTACATTAACTGCTATAACCACATCCTCTGGCAATGAATTCCAGAGCTTAACTATGCATTGAGTGAAAAATAATTTTCTCTAATTTGTTTTAAATGAGCTACTTGCTAACTTTATGGAGTACCCCCTAGTCTTTCTATTATCTGACAGAGTAAATAACCAATTTACATTTACCTGTTCAAGTCCTTTCATGATTTTGTAGACCTCTATCATATCCCCCTCAGCAGTCTCTTCTCAAAGCTGAATAGCCCTGATCTCTTTAGCCTTTCCTCATAGTTGAACTGTTCCATTCCCTTTATCATTTTGGTTGCCCTTCTCTGCACTTTCTCCAATGCACATTTTACTTTCAGAAATTAGCGCCGACCCAAAGGTCGGCGCTAATTTCTTCCGGCACCGGGAAAGTGCACAGAAAAGCAGTAAAAACTGCTTTTCTGTGCACCCTCCGACTTAATATCATAGCGATATTAAGTCGGAGGTCCTGAAGAGTAAAAAAAGTAAAAAAAAAAAAATTTGAATTCGGCCCGCGGCTGTCAGTGGGCTCGAGAACAGACGCCGGCAAAATTGAGCGTCAGCTGTCAAACCCGGTGACAGCCGCCGCTCCTGACAAAAAGGAGGCGCTAGGGACGCGCTAGTGTCCCTAGCGCCTCCTTTACCCGGATCTACCACTGGACCTAATTTAAATAGTGAATCGCGTGTGCCGGGAGAGCGGGCGTTCGCCCGCTCTCCCGCAGACTTTACTGTATCGGCCCGTAGATCTCTTTCCTGGGTGGTAACTCCTAAGATGGAAGCTAACATTGTGTAACTACAGCAAGGGTTATTTTTCCCTATATTCATCACCTTAAGAACATAAGGCTTGCCATATTGGGTCAGACCAAGGGTCCATCAAGCCCACTATCCTGTTTCCAACAGCAGCCAAGCCAGGTCACAAGTACCTGGCAGGATCCCAAGGGGTAGACAGATTCTAAGCTGCTTATCCCAAGAATAAGCAGTGGATTTCTGCAACTCTCCCTTAATAATTGTTAATGGAATTTTCCTCAAGGAACTTATCCAATCCTTTTTTAAATGCAGCTACAGTAATAGCTTTTACCACATCCTCTGGCAATGAATTCCAGAGCTTAATTATGAGTGTTGAGTAAAATAATATTTTCTCTTATTAGTTTTAAATATATTACAATGAAGTTACTAGGTAATATATATATATTACCTAGTAACTTCATTGTGTGTCCCTTGGTCTTTGTACTTTTTGAACGAGTAAACAACTAATTAATGTTTATTCGTTCCATTTCAGTTATTATTTTATAGACCTCTATCATATCTGTCCTCAACTGTCTCTTCTCCAAGCTGAAGAGTCCTAACCTCTTTAATCTTTCTTCATAGGGGAATCATTCCATCCTCTTTATCATCTTGGTCACTCTTCTCTGTACCTTTTCTAATTCTGCTATATCTTTCTTGAGATGGGGTGACCTTGCACTTGTCCATATTAAATTTCATCTGCCATTTGGATGCCCAATCTTCCAGTCTCGCAAGGTCCTCCTGTAATGTATCACAATCCGCTTGAGATTTAACTACTCTGAATAATCTTGTGTCATCCGCAAATGTGATCACTTCGCTTTGCCTTAGCTACTAATATAATCCCCTATTGTTCAGTATTTGTGGGGTTTTTTTGCATATTTGGGGTTCTCCCTCGGCTTTTTAGGGATGGACCTCAGAGGCATGTGCAAAGGGTCTTTCTGCTTGCTTAGTGGATTGATCAGGAGGTCTTCCTTCTCCCTGCTGGATTGGCCATGGAGAGGTGCAGGTTTCTGGAAGGAGTTTGCAGCTCTGGAAGATTTTTGGAGTGAAGGGGAATTTTTGCTATTGAGACCCTGTGCTTAGGTTCCTGACAGACAGGTAAACCTCTGTGTATGAAAGGGCTGTGTTTCTGCGAAGCTCTGCTGCCCGCCTGCAGTCATTTCTAGGCAAGAAACAGGGGCTCAAGAGCAGGACTTGTTTTCCATAGGATTCAGGACATAGAGGAAAGCTTCTGTAATGGCATTAGCAGATGGTGGATTTTGGCCCATAATCCCTCTTCTGACAGCCCAGGGAGGCAACTCAGCATTATAGTGCAAGTGGTTCTTATTTGCAGGTTGAAGCATTAAATTACACTGCTAAATATACATCCCTCTATGAACTGGGGCTTACTCCTACCCCATTTGAACTGCTCTGACTCCACGGATGGGGTAAACTATGTTTGCAGGGTGGAGGGACTTAGGAGAAGGCTCGGGGAAATTCTAAATTTTGGCAGCTCTTCGGAGTGACTCTAAATGATTCTTATTGGTGACTACTAATGTACTTACAGGCAGGGGCGGCTCAAGGCAATCTGCTGCCTGAGGCGTGGGATGAGATGGCGCCCCCTCTGCCTCCCCTCACACATGCTCTCACCCCCGCCCAGGCTCGCAATCTCTCTCACACACACTCCTCTACACACACTCACTCTCACTGAGGCCTTCATCTTCACCACGAGCGAGACGAGCTTCGCTCATGACACGCCAAGGCCTTCAGATTCACAGTCAGCGGGACGTGCTCCGCTCTCAGCCCACCGGTCTCCTCCATCTTTGCCATGTTCTTCACAGTAGCACGGAATTCCCCCATAATTATCCACCGGAGGCCGCGGGTCCTTTGTTTTGGTGGCAGAGTGAGGCGGCCGCTAGAGGAGACTGGAGGGCGGGGAGCAGTTTTTGCCACCTGAAGAGGCCGCCTCACCCTGCCTCATTATAGAACTGCTCCTGCTAATGGTAGCTACCAATGTTTCTTTCGGGGGTGATGCTGGTGTCTCAGGACAGGAACCGAAAACTGTTAACACTGACGCCTGGAATAAATATGCTGTCTTTTTACTGCAAGTGGCCAGATATGAGCTGTGTATTCCAGAGAACTATCAGAAGGTCATACAGGGTCCAGGCCATGACCTGAGGCACAAGCAATCGCATCAGGTCTTTATTACATTGTAAAAGTGTAACTGCTGTATATACCCTGTTTCCCCGAAAATACAGTGTCTTATATTAATTTTTGCTACCAAAGATGCACGAGGCCTTATTTTCAGGGGATGTCTAATACCGTTGCTGCTGGCTGCCCCTGCGTCAGCCATGCCTCACCAGTGTGCTGTCAGAGAGGTAGAGTGTGCAGCATTCATGGTAGTCAGCTTGGGCTGACTCTGCTGCTTTTGAACCTCTGCACACTGCTTGGAAGGGGTCCCCCGACTGGTACTGCCACCATCCCCAGATGTCTGTAATCTTGCTGCCACTGTCACTGCTGCCACATGGCTATTGGGGAGGCGCCGATTGCTGCTACTGACACTGAAGCCCATTCTGCTGCCTCCTCTGTGCAGGCCCCGTGGGCTTCACTTTCTTCTCCATGCTGATCTCGTACATTGTGAGATCCGCATGAGAAAGTGCTATCTTGCACATTCCCAAAGATTACATGTGCCAATCACTAAAAAGTAATTTTTTTTTTTTACCTTTGCTGGCTGATGTTAGTTTTCTAATCGGTTGGTCACAGGCTTTTTTTTTTTCCACCTTCCCTTTCTTATTTTTTTGCCAATTCCTTTTATATTGTCCTTTTTTCTTCCGTATTTCTTTTCTCTCCATCTTCTTCCCTCAAACACAGTCAGGTTCTCATTCTCACATGCATTTCTCTCTCTCACACACACACAGGCTCTCACTGTCACATGCTGTCTCTCATACAATCATTCATACACACAGTCTCTCACTGGCACATGCTGTCTGACTCTCACACACACAGGCTCTCTCTCACTCCCACATGCTGTCTTGCTCAAGCAAGGCTCTCACCGTCACACGCTGTCTCTCTCACACACACAGAGGCTCTCACATGCTGCCTCTGCAAACATTCAGATCCTCACTCCCACACAATCTCTCAACTCATCTCATACACGCACACCACCCTCCAGACCCTCAGCCCTCTCTCACCTCTGGGCCTCCTCTTCGCGGGTCGCCGCAGGATGGGCTCTGCAGCGGCCCTGAACTTCTCGGCCTCTTCCTCGGCCCTGCTACCGGGCCTCTTCCTCTTCTTGGGCCGCTGCGACTTGGGATTCGCAGCAGCCCGCGGCGGCTCCTCTTCTGCACGCACTGATGCTCTTTCTCCTTCCTGTCCATGCGGCCCCGGCAACGTTTACTTCCGGGCCGCACAGGCAGGAAGGAGAGGCATCAGCGCATTCGATTGCGCATCTTTTTCTTCGGGCAAGGAGGCTCAGCGGCCGCATGAGCCTCCTTGCGCCCGGGGCATCGGCTCCCCTCCGGATACCACTGCTCGCGTCTGCCCCTAATACTTTGGAAACTTTATTTAAAAAAAAAAAAAAATGACGTCACAGGATTGACCGGCCCACCGGGGGAAGCCCGATCCCCCGATAGGTCAATCCGCCCCTGTTTACAAGGGATGTCTTACTTTCGGGGGAGGTCTTATATTTAAGAATTCGGCAAAATCCCTACTAGGTCTTATTTTTGGGGGATGTCTTATTTTCGGGGAAACACGGTAGCACTATGTAACATGACTGGCATCAGAAGAGTTTTGTGTGTTTGAGAGAAGTTGACGTCTTCTTGCACCAATCTCATAAGAAGACATGTTTCTTCATTAGATGCTGAAGTCGATAGGAATAACCTGAACCTGCTCATTACCAGACTGGAGCGATGTCTTAATATGAATTTAAAAATCCCTTTTTAGGGTACGTTTTGATAAAAATCAAAATGTCATTGTTCTCAGACAGGCCATGTTTTCTGGGGCATCTTCATTTTCCACAACAAATACTGTTCCCAAATGATTTTTGAAACCAGTTTTCTTTTCATAATTATCCAATTAAAAAAACAAATCTCATCGTAGATGATAGAAAGGAGGAGGTGGAAGAGGCGTATCCTTGGAGGGAGATCCCCTCTACTCCCCATGTCACAGCTTCCAAAGGGACCTCGTCCTCTTCCTCCTCCTCCTGTACCTAGGGGCTTCCCAGAGCTAAATCCAGCCCCTTGGGTCAGCATTTACCTGTAGTTTTCACCCCGCAGGACCACTTAACCCTTTCCTACCTGAGCTTGGAGAAAGAATGGGATGGGAAGGAGGAACAGGAATGGCTTTCTTCTCGATAAAAGAGGTCTTCAGATGGTTCAGGTATACACCAGATGCCACAAAAATGGTAGTGACATACATTAAGAGACAATGTATAGCTTCAGTGTATCCTACTCGTGTAAATAAATAATTTTTTCTCAAGAAACTGGAACAACAAGTCCATGTATGCAATGGGTATAAAACCAGGGCTGGTTTAGCCTGTCCCTTTGTCATAGTCTCCTTGATGCAAGTAGACAACTGAGGGAAGGAGGAGTGTAGAGAACAAAACTGAGAATATCCTAATGCCTTGGCATAGATCCATGGTATAACTGCACCTGGAGTATTGTGTGCAGTTCTGGTCGCCCCATCTCAATAAAGACATAGCGGACATAGAAAAGGTACAGAGAAGGGTGACAAAAAAGGTAAATGAAATGGAAAAGCTCTCTTATAGAGAAAGGCTAAACAGATTAGGGCTGTTTAGCTTGTAAAAGAGAAGACTGAGAGGGGAGATGATTGAGGTATAAAATCATAAGTGAGGTGGAATGGGTAAATAAGGAATAGTTATTTACCTTTTCAAACAACATTAAGACTAGGGGACACTCTTTTAAACTATCAACCGGCAAATTTATAACAAATTGTAGGAAGTATTTTTTCACTCAACGCACGATCAAGTTAAGGAATCTGTTGCCAGAAGATGTGGTCAAGGCGACTAAAGGGGTGGGGTTGCAAAGAGGCTTGGACAAGTCCCTAAAGGGAAAGTCCATAAATGGTTATTAGCCAGGAAGACTTGGGAAGGCCAGCGATTATCCCTGGGAGCAAGGCAGCAATACCAGCAGTGAACACAGGCTATTGGTATAAGATACGCATCAGTAACTGCAATACCAATAGTGAGCAAGGGAAGACAGGATATGAGTGTAACGTAAGAGGAGCTGGTGCTGTGGAAGAGGAGGCTCTGACCCAGTGTTATCACCCTTCAATGGTTAATTTCTAGCTTAAGCATCGCTCATTTCAGGTGACCTTAGGTAATTTTGTATCTAAAAAAAAAAAATGATTTGATTTCTGGGGTTCCTCCGGGTTCAGCTTTGTCCGCTACATGCTTCAGAGTGTATATGTACCCCTTTGTAAATTATTAACAGGGTTGGAGGTCACTTACTATGTATACGCAGATGATGTCCAACTATTGACTTCCGATTAATGAATCTACAGGAAAAACCTTAAAGCTCATTGAGGTACACATGTCAGCAATACAATAACTTTTAAAACATACGAAATTATTATTGAATACTCAAAAAACTGAAATGTTATTACTAGACAGAAAAGTCTCTTTGAATACGCCTATCATTCTTAATTGTGGCTTAACACAAATTGAATCTTCCACCTGTTCATGAGATCCTGGAGTAATAATTGACAGGGATCTTAACATGAAAAAGCACATTAACCTTAAATTCGAGAAGGCTATAACAAATTGCATGTGTTAAAATGACCAAGCCACTACTCAATCACAGTGATTTCCGACTTGTGCTCCAAACCTTAATTTTTTTCTAATCTAGACTATTGCAACGCCCTTTTAATGAGTCTTCCAGCGAGTACTTTGAGTCCGCTACAACTGCTTCAAACGCCACAGCAAGAATTTCAACATTAAATTGGTTATCAATAACATTTAGGATCGATTACAAAGTTTTATGCCATTACATACATCAATACACAACGATAAGGTTGAATGGCTAAATGCCGCTATTCATTTGCATTCTCCACAGCAGAATTAAGATCCACAAGCCAAGCTTGTTGACAGTTCCCTTTCAGTTCCAATCCACAACATTTGAGTGAAGTAAGAGAGAGAACAATTTCAGTCGACTGGCCCTAAACTGTGATTCTCTCCCATGTGGAATTATACGGGCTGCAAAACCAGGACTTTTCTGTTTTAAGAAAGGAACTGAATGTCTTGGCTTTTTTAAACTAGCTTATGAGAATAGTGCATAATTAAGGCCGTTTTTTTTGCTTTTTGACTTGGCTGGATGCTATATAACACTGACATCTTGAGTGAGGTATATTTTACTTTACTTTGTATATTTTAATCTTTTATTTCATTTTTGTTTTTATTCATTTAATTGTATTACTTTACTTTTTCACCCTTTCAATGTTTGTTTTATTATCGATGCATTATTTTTTATATTTTATGATTTTATATACCTGATGTATATTATTATTTATTTTTCTATTTTGCCAAACTGCTGTGATTGAATACAGAACAAGTGGTATACAAATAAAATAAAATAATTTTAGTAGGTTCCACTAGTTCTCTGCTACTTTACTTTCTCTATGTGGCTCAAATTAGGGATCCAATCAGGGTTTATAAGTTTTTTTTCCTGCTGACTAAGGAGGCACATGGCCCGAGGAGATGCCCAGGGGGGCTGCGGTAGACCTCCTTCTCATCATGGCCCAAAGACGAGAAGGCCCGCCCATCCTGCCACAACTTGAAGAGAGGAGGCCAGTGGGACTGTGACAAACACCATCCCACTGCGACCCAATCAAGAAGGCTGGTGGAGCCACCAATGGACTTCATCCAGTCGTAGCCTGAAGAGAGAAGTCTGGCAGGGCCGCAGTAAGATCCATTCCACCATGGCCCAAAGAGAGAGGAGGCCTCCTAGCAGGGCCATGGTGGACTCCATTCTCCCACAGCCCCAAACAGAAAAAAATCAGTGGGACCAAGGTGGACAAAAGGAGAGCAGGAGGCCCTTGAAAGAGAGTGTGTGAGAGGACTTAGAGTCTACAACTGTGTGTGTGTGTGTGTGTAATGGTGTGTGTGAGAGAGCCTGGGTGCACGCGAGAGAGCCTGTGTGACATATAGGTTCTCACATGCATACGCACACACACATGCACACACCCCATAATACTTGTGTACTGTATTAGGCGTTATAGTCCTTGGTTGCCTACAAGAAGGCAGGCTTTAAGAAAAACCTGGAAATGAGATCCAGTATGTAAGAGAAATAAGAATAGGAGGCAGACTCCAACTCCAGGAGGCACAGGGGTTCTGGAGAGGGAGGAACTTCCCAGAGTTTTTCCCTATGGAAAGGATGGAGACAGCCTGGGCGTGGTGGGAGAAGAGTGAGGAGCTTGTCTGAAGGAGAGGTGGGGGCAGGAACAGGAAAGGGTCCTACCAAAATCAGATGAAGAGACAGAGGAGATGGAGGTGGCAGTGTTGAGCAGTCCTGAGGATGAGCTGGAGCTGATGGATTTGGGACACGCGTGGTGGAGACCCGCTTCAGAAGAGGACACGCTCATGGAGACTGCAGGGCAGGAGCTTTAAGTGAACACTGCCATGGGGTGGATGTAGTTGCAGCCATAGTGAAAGGTGAAGCTCAAACCCCAGCTGCAGACTATGGTGGGAAGTGGCAGTAGAGCCTGGTTCCCTAAGAAGCAGGCTCATAGAGCTCAACCAAGCTCAGGTAGTGCAGGAAGCAAATGTGAACAGCATGCAGAAGGATTAAGCAGAGGAACTGATTTCTAATGACATTTCTGATCTATTAGTTAAACTTTGTAACCTAGCATTAAAATCATCCATTGTACCTGAAGACTGGAGGGTGGCCAGTGTTACCCCAATATTTAAAAAGGGCTCCAGGGGCGAATCGGGTAACTATAGACCGGTTAGCCTGACTTCAGTGCCAGGAAAAATAGTGGAAACTATTCTCAAGAACAAAATCGTAGAGTATATAGAAAGACATGATTTAATGGAACACAGTCAGCATGGATTTACCCAAGGGAAGTCTTGCCTAACAAATCTGCTTCATTTTTTTGAAGGGGTTAATAAACATGTGGATAAAGGTGAACCGGTATATGTGGTGTATTTGGATTTTCAGTAGGCGTTTGACAAAGTCCCTCATGAGAGGCTTCTACGAAAACTAAAAAGTCATGGGATAGGTTGAGGGATTCTGTACGAGAATGATCATGTATAAGTATATGCATGTGAAAGACCATGAGAGCCTGTATGCATGTATGTATGAGCTTATGTGTCACACACAGTAACATGCACAGACTCACACACACACACACAATGTGTGACAAAAAGTGTGTGTGTAAGAAAGGGTGTGTGTGTGTGAGTGTATGTGTGCATGTGCGTTTGCATTTGTGAGATCTTGTGTGAGAGGGGGTTTGTGAACCTGTGTGCCTGTGAAAGAGAGAGCCTGTGTGCATGTGTGTGTGTGTATAAGGAAGAGAGAGCCTGTATGCATGTGTGTGTGTATATAAGGAAGAGAGAGCATGTGTATGTGAGAAAGAGGGAATGAGTGTGAGTGAGAGCATAAGTACCTGGCAAGTACCTAAATAAGTGTGTGTGAGAGCATGTGTACCTGGCAAGTACCCAAAAACTAAGTCTATCCCATGCTACTGATGCTAGTAATAGCAGTGGCTATTTTCTAAGTCAACTTAATTAATAGCAGGTAATGGACTTCTCCTCCAAGAACTTATCCAAACCTTTTTTAAACCCAGCTACACTAACTGCACTAACCACATCCTCTGGCAGCAAATTCCAGAGTTTAATTGTGCGTTGAGTGAAAAAGAATTTTCTCTGATTAGTTTTAAATGTGCTAAATGCTAACTTCATAGAGTGCTCCCTAGTCCTTCTATTACCCGAAAGAGTAAATAACCGATTCACATTTACCCTTCTAGACCTCTCATGATTTTAAACACCTCTATCATTTCTCCCTTCAGCTGTCTCTTCTCCAAGCTGAACAGCCCTAACCTCTTTAGTCTTTCCTCATAGGGAGTTGTTCCATTCCCCTTATCATTTTGGTTGCCCTTCTCTGTACCTTCTCCATTACAACTATATCTTTTTTGAGATGCGGCGACCAGAATTGTACACAGTATTCAAGGTGTGGTCTCACCATGGAGCGATACAGAGGCATTATGACATTTTCTGTTTTATTAACCATTCCCTTCCTAATAATTCCTAACATTCTGTTTGCTTTTTTGACTGCCACAGCACATTGAACCGACAATTTCAATGTATTATCCACTATGACACCTAGATCTTTTTCCTGGGTGATAGCTCCTAATATGGAACCTAACATTGTGTAACTATAGCATGGGTTATTTTTCCCTATATGCAACACCTTGCACTTGTCCACATTAAATTTCATCTGCCATTTGGATGCCCAATTGTCCTCCGGCAATTTATCACAATCCGCTTGTGATTTAACTACTCTGAATAATTTTGCATCATCCTCAAATCTGATTACCTCACTCGTCGTATTCCTTTCCAGATCATTTCAATATATTGAAAAGCACGGGTCCCAGTACAGATCCCTGAGGGACTCCTCTGTCCACCCCCCTCCACTGAGAAAATTGACCATTTAATCCTACTCTCTGTTTGCTGTCTTTTAACCAGCTTGTAATCCACAAAACAGGATGCAGGGCTTGATGGACCCTTGGTCTAAACCAGTATGGCATGTTCTTATGTTCTTATATAACAGAGAGAGCCATTGTATGTGAGTAAAAGGGAGTATGTGTGAGAGCATGGGCATGTGTATGAGAGAGGGATTGTGTTCGAGAATGATCATGTATAAGCATATGCATGTGAAAGACCGTGAGAGCCTGTATGCATGTGTGTATGTGAGCCAATGTGTCACACACAGTCACATGCACACACACACACACACACACACACACACAATGTGTGACAAAGAGCGAGTGTGTGAGAAAGGGTGTGTGTTTGTGAGTGTATGTGTACATGTGCGTTTGCATTTGTGAGATCTTGTGTGAGAGGGGGGTTTGTGAACCTGTGTGCCTGTGAAAGAGAGAGCCTGTGTGCATGTGTGTGTGTATAAGGAAGAGAGAGCATGTGTATGTGAGAAAGAGGGAATGAGTGTGTGTGAGAAAATAGGTGTGTGTGTTTGTATGAGAAAGTGAACACATTTGCGACTGTCTCAGGGTGACTGGATATCAAAAGATCCCAGGTTTGGAAAGCATAAGATTTTTTAAAATACTTATTAGCTTTAATTATTGTGTGTTATTTGATATTTCTGTTGTTTGGAAATATTTTATTGGTGTTTTGGGAGATTTATAACGTTTATTATTTTCATTAGTATGGTTTTACTATTATGAGTCATGATTTATATTTCTTGATTTATTGATTGATGTTTTATGAGGAATGGTAATGTTTCACTGCATATAGAGTCTGGCTTGTTGCAATTTCCAGTTCAGTTTTTGCACATTTCTATTTATACTTTATGGTCTCTTTATTTTGTATTTGTCTTCACCAGTTAACCGACACCTTTGGGTACATTTTGTTTAATCTATGAGGTGTTAATGATCATCTGAATAAGATCTTGTATGCATTTTCTAAAACTGTTGATGCAATGCTGTTGAATGATTTTAAAGGACGCTTTGCTGGGTGACTAATACTAGCCAGGGCTTTCTTTATTGCATAGAGAGCCCTTGGGAATTTTTCTTGTAATGTCTTGTAGCCAAGTTGCCAGATACAGGTAACGTCAAGTCAAGGTACGCGTAGTCTAGGAGTGTGCTCTGCTTCTTGGTTATTTAGACAAAATTTGAAATGTATGTTGCAGTTGTTTCGACTCAGTTCTGCTGGTGATGTGTGATCCAGAGGTACACGATTGATAGAAAATAGATGCAGCAATTCTATTTCTATTTTCCCAAGTCCAGCACTGTGGTGGTGGATGGGTGGGGAAACCGAGAGAGCGCTGAGGTCAAAGGGAAAGAGAGAGAAAGTGTGTTCCCATTCAATGTGAGGGAAGGGGGTGCTCACCCCACTACAGTCTGACTTCCTCGAGGAGCAGGGATCCATTGGGGAGGGGGTAGGGGGTGACATCAATAATTCTCACCCAGGGCACTATTTGCCCTCGAGCTGGCCCTGTGTACCCGTGAGTTTTTTGTTGACTTGAGGGGGGTGGGAGGGGGTTAACTTTGGTTTTTTTGAACAGGGTGCCGATTAGCCTAGAGCCAGCCCTGCCGGTGGTAAGCCAAGTACAATGACCTTTTAACGGCCAACAGGACAGGATGCAATGCTTTTCCCTCAATACCCTGTTTGCAGGTGCTTCTCGGATAGGCACAGAGGGGTTGCGATTCCTGGTAGAATTTTGTTCGTTTGGAAACGTGGGCATGAAATGGAAAATCTGCGGTAGAACAATTAGCTTTGGTGTTATCTATACACCTGCAGCTTTTGCTTTGGTTGATCAGTTGTGTGACTTATGTGCTCTCCTGTGTGGCCTTCTCTGTTGCATACACCCGTACCGTGTATGCGCCAGCACATGCATGTGTTTACGGGGTGGATGTCCCGCGTGGAAATGATTTCTGCTGGGCAGATGCTGTTACCTTTTCCTGCATTTTCCAGCCTGAGTGGATCCTTTTGTTCTTTGGCTGTATTTTGCCCATTCTAAAGTTTCCCCTCTGTGAGGCTGCTCTGGTCGAAGCAAGAGCGGTTCTTTCTTTCAGCAGGCCCTAATAAAATGTGTTTTATTTTTCTGTCCTTGAGGGTCCCAGTAAAAAGTTTCAGGATGGACCGGTTTACGACTGTGATGGAAAAGTAATTACTCGCGCCCCCATCCTCTATAGCTCAGCTTCACGGAGCTGCAGGCTCCTGGTTCTGCTCCGCTGGCACTTTCCCCATGTGCCAGATTTTGGAAAACAAATCTGACGGCGTCTTTGTATCTTCAGTTTCAGTTTGAGGGGGGAAAGCGGGCCCAGGGTCGTTAAGGTGATTTAAACCACGTCAGGGCTAAATCCTCGGGTCGTGTTATTCTTTCAGCATCACTAGACCCGTCTCTAATGCTCCTTCCCGAGGATTTACGGGGCTTCGATAAGTGCTGAGCCATAAATCACCCAAAGATTTTGCCTGGAGCTTCACCACTTAGAAACCTCTCATGAGGAAGGGAGAGGCAGGTTAGCCGGCCCGTGCTTCACACCACTCAGATCAGTAGCAGTGGTACTGATAGAGAGAAATCATCTGCTCATACTTTTAAACAATAGTAAGAACTAACTTTCAGAATATTAATCTGGATCGTAATTGCATCACTTCCACTTTTGGTCCTTTTCCAGTGTTTTAATTCTTTGTGTGCTACCATATATGTTTTTTTGTTTTTGCTCTCTTGTAGCCTCTCTTCTGCTGGCTGCTAGGAATGCAGAGGTCGCACTTAGTCTAATTGGTGGATGAAATGTAATGTGGACAAGCACAAAGCAAGGCATATAGGGAAGAATAATCCAAACTATAGGTGCACGATTCCATATTAGGCATCACCGTTCATGGAATCCGTGTGGACAGATCTTTGAAATCCTCGGGCCCAGTGCAGTACGACGGCAGTCAGAAAAGCAATCAGAATGTACTACTGCCGCTATTTTTCATTTCGTTGCCGAGCACGGTACAGACACACATATCAGAGAGTCCCTGCTCCATGAAACTTACAGTCTGGTCGAGACAAGCATACATGACAGACAAGAGTCTGTGAGAAGTGTATTTCTTGTAAATAAATACTTAGGATTTAAAAGCAGCCTCAGAAAGTGAGTTTTTAAACTGGATTTGAATATGGCCAGAGGGAGCATGACACACAGACCCACAAAGTCCATTCCAGGCATACGACAGAGCAAGGTGGAAAGCATAGAGTCGGGAGTTGGTGGTGGAGGAGAGAGACACAGATAAGAGTGGCTTGCAGAATGAACAGAGTTCATGGAAAAGGGTGTAGGAAGCAAGAAAAGAAGATAGGTAATGAGTATCTGCAGAATCAATGAATTTGTAGATGAGGAAGAGAAGCTTGCATAGTATGCAGATGAGAAGCCAGTGTAATGACAGAGCGGGGTTGAAAACAGATAAATTGTGCAGCTGACATTTGAATAGACTGCGGTGGAGAAAGACGGCTCAGAGAGAGGGCTGCAAAGAGCAAGTTGCAGGAGGTGATGAGAGAATGGATAAGAGTTTTGGTAGCATGCTCAAGAAGGAAAGGACGGATTTAGTGATGTTATAGAAGATGTTGTAATGGGCTGCCCCCCGTGAATCGCTACACTCATCTTCCTGGCCTGGCCGCCCCTGCTGGTCTCTGATGCAGCCAAACACCTCTGGGCCTCCTCAAGCTGGGAAGCCAAGCTCCAACGTGGCAGGATGCCAACAACTCCGACAAGCCAGGCTCCTCCGTAGGTGCTCACGTGCCTTGACGTTGCTACACTTAAAGGGCCTGCGACAGGAAAAGGCCCATAGCGCCGCCTGATGACATCACATGCTCAGGCCTATACAAGGCTCTTGCTGGCTCTCCTTCATTGCCACAGCAATAGGTCCAGCTACTTCTGAGTACAGCGTGTTGCTTCCAGGGTTACAGTCCTCGTCCAGCTTTCATTTGTCTTCCATCTTCATTCCAGCCTGATTCATTTGTGTTACCTGCTTGTTCTTGTCCTTGCCTGCCTGCTCTCCCTATCTGTCCCTCTTCTCATCTCTCGGATGGATACCTGGTTTGACTTTGGCCTGGACCACTGTTTGCTTCTGACCATTGCCCGGACCTTGGATCTCCGCACGCAAAGGCTCAACCTGAGGGGAACATGGGCTGGTATTGGTGAGGATCCCAAGCAGTCTCTGCTTCACCTGGGTTCACCTGCTGACAGTGGGAACCTGCAGGGCTCCTGCCTGCAGATAAAGCCAATCCTGCCTTGACCTAAGGGTCCACAGACACAATAGATGTTAAGTATAATTAAGAAAGGAATGATAAATAAAACAGAAGATATCATCATGCCTCTGTTTCAATCCATAGTGCGGCCTCATCCTGAGTATTGTGTGCAGTTCTGGTCACCCCATCTTTAAAAAGATATTTATTTATTTAATTTATTTATTTTAAAAACGTTTCTATACCGTTGCTATGTTTAAATACCATCGCAAAGGTTTACATGTAGGCACATATTTAATGTAGGTAAGTGTACTATAGTACATTCTAACAGGTGCCGTCAAAGGTTCGGTTACAATATATCATTAGACATAGTCATTTAGCGAAGTAGTTCATGACCAATTGTTTGTTTGTTTATTTATTTATTTAGTGGCATTTTTATACCGACGTACGTTGGGAACATCTCAGCGGTTTACAAAGAACAAAACTAGCAACAGGCTTTACATGGAACAAGTAACAATGAGAACAAGGAATGTAAGGGTAAAAGGGGAGACAGTGAACGAATGAACTAGGGAGGCTAGGGGTGCAGGGAGGAGGTGATCTAGAAAATAATATAGACAATATTACATATTTACAAGGAGGCAGGGGAGATTACATCACCAAGTTACAAGGAGGCAGTAAAGCATGTTATATACAGGTTAAATAACGGGTAAGTCAAGATTGAAATGTAGGTTCCTGGGATTAAGCTGAACTAGGAGGGGTGGAGAGGGGAGGCAGGCGGTTAGGTGTAGGAGTGAGTGAAGAGCCAGGTCTTCAGGTTCTGTTTGAATATTTTGGGGCAGGTTTCTTGGCGGAGTGAGGTGGGTAGCTTGTTCCAAAGGGAGGGACCTGCAAGGGAGAAGGCTCTTTCCTTGGTAGAGTGCAGTTTAGTAAGTTTAGGAGACGGGGTATGAAGGGTGGCAAGATACTGTTTTCTAGTGGGTCTGTTGCTGTTATGAAAGGTGAAGTCTTCTTTGAACCAGTGCATGTTTTGATTGTGAAGGGATTTGTGTATTAGGGTGAGGGTTTTGTATGTGATTCGAGCTGAAACGGGCAGCCAATGCAGATGTTTGAGTACCGGAGTTATATGGTCATTTCTGTGTGTGTTGGTGAGGATGCGGGCAGCAGCATTTTGTAGGAGTTGCAGTGGTTGCAAAGTGTTTTTAGGTAGGCCCAGGAGCAAGGAATTGCAGTAATCAATTTTAGATAGTATGAGGGCTTGGAGTATAGTGCGAAAGTCGTTGAGATGTAAGAGGGGTTTGAGTATTTTGAGTGTGTGTAATTTGAAATAGCAGTCTTTGATTGTGGTGTTGATGAATTTTTTGTAGTTGAACTGATTGTCAAGTGTAACGCCAAGGCTGCGGATGTGAGGGGGGAAGGAGAAATTGGTGGGGGGAGTGGTGTTCACTGGTAGGGGATGATTGATGTTGTGGGGGAGAGAGGAGGATGAGTTCTGTTTTAGCCGTGTTGAGAGCGAGAAAATTGTTGGATAGCAAGGTGCTGATGGAGGAGAGGGCCGTATTCCAGGTTTGCATGGCTTTGTGTATTGTGTCAGTTACAGGTATCAGTATCTGAACATCATCAGCATAGATAAAGTGCTGAAAGCCAAGTTTGGATAGTAGATAGCAGAGGGGGAGGAGGTAAATATTAAAGAGTGTAGAGGATAGGGATGAGCCTTGGGGTACGTTCCCAATTTGCACGCTAAACTGTCTGTCAGTGAGGTAGGATTGGAACCATTGGAAGGCAGAGTCTGAGATGCCAATGTCAGTGAGTCGCTGCAAGAGTATGTGATGGTTGACAGTGTCGAACGCAGCGGATATTGTACCAAGGTACTTACACGGGTAGTTTTATCACACATAATTTTATAGTTAAGCTTATTGTGGTGTAGAGTTCATAGACTAATCTACTGTAAAGTTCTAAGTACCCTGGGTCTTTTCCCTTTCTGTCTTTTCCTGAATAATTTCTCTCTATTTTCCTGTCTCTTTGTAAAATGCTTGTTTAAAAAGCCATGTTTTTAAACTTTTCTTAAATGCCTTGAGATCACTTTGTAGTCTGATCTCTGGAGGCATTGAGTTCCAGATTATGGGTCCTGCTAGTGATAGGGATCTTTCTCTCACTTGGGTCAGTCTTGCTGTTTTAACTGTTGGGATGGTTAGGAGGGCTTTGTTTGCTGAACGGAGGTTCCTGTGTGGAGTGTGCACCCGTAATGCTGTGTTTAGCAGGATTAGAAAAGATACAGAGAAGGGTGACCAAAATGATAAAAGGGGATGGAATGGTTTCCCTATGAGGAGAGGCCAAATAAGTTAGGGGCGGGTTATTCATCCTGAAGATCCTGGAGAAGAAAGGAGCGTTAGAGACAGGATGCTGGGCTTGATGGACCCAGTATGGCATTTCTGATGTTTTTATATTTCTCCACTCCCAACGTGGAGCACAGTGCTGGCTCCGCTGCCTTTGGACCTAAGAGGCGATGAATCCCACAGCCTCCAACACGTTGGCCAGCTGAGGCCCCAGGAAAGCCAGTGGAAGTATCAGGTACCTGCTATCCACTTCCTTCAACACATTTGTACAGCATCGGAAACATCTCAAAGAAAAAGGCTGTGGCCTCTGGCTCACCCACTTTCAGCCGAACTGATTATCCTGGCCCCAATTAGCGCTACACGACGCAACTTACCTCTCTGCTGGAGTAATGAGTGAGGGTCAGAGGGACCCAACAGGGCTTCTTGATCCTGCAGACAGGTACCAGTTGGTGCTGGCTGTGCTCGCAATAGCTCCCACGGCTAGAGGCCTACTGTACTTGGGGGCAATATGGCGGGTTGCCATTTCTCACCCCAGATTGGATGGTATCAGGCGTACTGTTCGATAGTCAAAACTGCTCTTTCAGGGGCGCATTTAGAAAACTCCCTTTCCACTTAAATTCGAATCCTCAGAATGAGGTCTAAATATAGGGGCGGATTTTAAAAGGGTTACCCTAAACCCCCCCCTGCGCACGCAAGCCCCGGGACGCGCGTATGTCCCGTGGCTTGCAAAAATAGGCGGGGCATGGGTGGATCCGTGGGCGGGGCCACTGTCCGGGGGGGCGGTCTGGGGCGTGGCCGAGTGTCCCGACACAGCGGCCTGTGTTGGGGGCCTGTCGCGCCGGCGTAACAACAAAATAAGGGGCAGATTTTTAAAAAGTATGCACGCGCGTACTTTTATTCGCGCAACCAGCGCAAACAAAAGTACGCCGGATTTTAAAACATACGCGTGTAGCCGCGCATATCTTTTAAAATCCGGGGTCGGCGTGCGCAAGGCTGTGCAAAATCGGCAGCGCAAAAAAGGCAGGCGTAACTTGCGCGCACGGGGCCGGCTACCGGCGCGTGCCATGTTCCGGTCTGGGGGCTGGTTCGGAGGCCGCAGCCATGCCCCCGGAACGCCCCTGGGCCGGAACCACGGCCGCGGCCCCACCCCCGGAATGCCCCAGATGACGCGCCGGCCTCGACACGCCTCTGAAACGCCCCCTAGGAAAGCCCCGGGACTTACGCATGTCCCGGGGCTTGCGCACGCCACCGAGCCTATGCGAGATAGGCTCGGCGCGCGCAGGGGGTGGAAGGGGCAGCTTTTCGGGGGTTATGCGTGTATCTTACGGGCGTAACCCTTTGAAAAACTGCCCCTAAGGTAGGGGCAGGATTTAGGAAGGGCTGGGGAGTGGGTTAGATAGGGAAGGGAGGGAAAGGTGTGGGGGGGGGGGGGGGGGTGGGGACAAAAAAAAGTTCCCTCCAAGGCTGCTCCGATTTCGAAGCGGCATTGGAGGGAACGGTGAAAGCCATCTGGCTTCCCCTAGGGCTCGTGTGCGCGCGGCAGCGCACACGTTATAAAATCGGGTGTGCGTTTGTGTGCGCCGGGTAGCACGCAGAAATGTGCCCCCGCGTGTAATTTAAAAAAACCCGCCCCATAGCGTCTATCTCTCTGTCACTCTTTCTCGCAGTTCAGCTCGTTCCCTCGCGTTCTCTCTTCATGCTAAAGCCAGCGTGCCCTGCACGCTCCCGTTTTCACGAATGCTCACTGGTGCTGCTCCCTTGTCGCAGCAGATGCCATCGTGCTCGTAGGAGGAAACCCCCTTCACCCTTGCGGTTTTTGCAATGCTTCCTCCCCCCTCTTTCCCAGCCCGCAGTGGGAATGGTGATCATTTTATGCATTCTCACTCCAAAGTCTGCAAACTTGATTTTTTGACCTACAAGCAAGCAACCATTTCCTCATTGCTAATGCTCCTGGGCTCTGTGTTGGTCACTGGTTGCTAGGAAGGCAGAGTTCACACTCAGTCCAGGTGCTTGGTCCAGCACAGTCTCACCAAATCCCGGCGGCAGATTCTCCAAATGGTTGTGAGGAAAAGACCAGCAGGACCCAAGGAAGAGTGTTTCTGTGGGTATATGATCATAGTTTCTGCAATTCCCTGAGCCAATAAACAGGCTGGGCACTCGGGAAGACAGCTCCAAAATCAACGTCTAACTGTTCTGCTTGGTCAATGGTTATCAGCAGGCACCAAACATATTTTCTTGTTATTACAACCGCAATCACTTCAAAATCCAAAAATAAATTTGCGCCTGCTCCAGCTGCAGCTCAGGAGGGACCTTTTGGCTGCCAGCGTATTAGGCATGTGCTGTCATTTGAAATGAAATAGTCAATATTGTTTTATGTTATTTTTTAAATGAAATGACAAAAAAAAAACAAACCCCAGGACATAATTTTTTATTTTTAGTGCGCACTAATTCAAAATATTCCGCTCTAAATTGAAATAGCGTGCACTAACCCAAAAGTCTGAGCACTAATTCAAATAGTATGCACTAAAATTAGCACGCACTAACTGAAGTAGTATGCACTAAGTAGAGTTAATACACCTTGTGTTGAGGTGCAGAGCACTAATATGATTTAGTGCACTCTGCACACTATTTGAGTTGGGGGAAAAA
The DNA here is from genome assembly GCF_901001135.1 of Rhinatrema bivittatum. Classification (NCBI taxonomy): domain Eukaryota; kingdom Metazoa; phylum Chordata; class Amphibia; order Gymnophiona; family Rhinatrematidae; genus Rhinatrema; species Rhinatrema bivittatum. Next base: position 16,021,503 of record NC_042620.1, read on the forward strand.
TGCAGGAACTTCTAATCCTCCAAAAGGGCGCTGCCTCACTTCGACTCCTGAAGCCAAGAAAATCCTCTTATCCCCTGAACAAATGGGAACCCTCTTCCTTCTCCAGAGGAATTCCCCTATCCTTTGGATCTTGGGTCTGACACCATGGAACCCACTCCAACCTTTGGATGGAAAAGAGAGGAGGACAACCCTCGCCTCTCGAGGAGCCCAGTAAAAGCAACAGCCCATGGCGTCCCGCCATCTAGGGTTGCCAACGGGCTCCAGATTTTCAGGACAGCTTGATCCAGTCCTGGTTTTACTCCCCCCCCCCTGCATGCAGGGACGTATTTTCTTGGGGAATGCAATAGGTAAATCAGAATCAGTCCCAGCATGCAATGGGGTAAAATCAGGACTGGATCAACCTGTCCTGAAAATCTGGAGTCAGTTGGCAACCCTACTGCCATCAGGTCCTCTGGATGTCGACACCCAGAGTCGATCTATCACCCTTTAAGGTGATAGATCCTTGCTGCCACTACACACCCCTTTCAATTTCCCATTGCTGGAGTGAAAACCTAGCTCCCTCTCCTTACCCGGTGCGCACGGCGGACGAACGCAGCGGTAGCTGAGGCACAGCTCCTTATCTTTATGGTTTGGAGAGATGGGGGGGGGTCTGTCGACTCCACAGCCATTGGAGACGCAGAGGAGGAGGAGGAGGCGGCGAGCTGAACCCGAGCCCCGAAAGCAGGAAGGTTCTGGGAGCGCTGCCAGGTTTACCACCACTGACTGGGCCCTGGCCTTGCCTGACCGGGACTTACGGTGTCCGGTTACCCTTGTACAAAACGGGCTGAAAAAAAAAACCCAAAAACGAGCCGAGCAGTTGGTCACCCTAAGCTGCACCGTGTGGCCCAGGGATCTACATCTGTTTTCCTGGGTTGTTTTGATTCTGGGTCCAAAGGCAGTGGCCCCGCACTTCAGCCGCTGGACCGCAGCAGGGCAGCGGGCCCCGTGGAGGTAGTGAGAAGCCGTGAGGAGACCCGACCAGCTATGGGCCCGCGCCCTCCCGTAGCAGTGCAGCAAGGGAAGATTGGTTCCCATAGGAGGGCAAGCAGGAGTATCACAGAGCCCCCAGCGAGAAGCTACCGAGCTCTAAGCATGTCTTACAACAACAGTACTCCCATTTAAACAGCCACTACTCCTGCCAGCTAAGCTCCCATAAACTGTATTTATAGCATCTCTTCAATGCAACTGATATGCACAATGCTTCGGTCTGTGGTGGTTATAGATCCCCGGCCAGCTTGGGCTCAGGTGATCCTGTTACTGGAAGCCTTGCTCAGGTCGGAGCCTATAAAAAGAAGCTTAACATTAAACCAGGCTGTTAAAAGAAATAACACTTATCCCTCGCCCCGGCTTTTATTACAGACTGGAATAAGGCCCTGATTGTGTAAGGGTAAGGTGGCCTCAAGTAGATTGGGCTGTCATACAAAACTAACACTTCAGCTGTTCAGCTAAGGAGGATTCCACATTCTTGGGAAACTATGTGTTTATGCTGTTAATGTGCTTTTAATTTCCTCTCTCTTTCTTTAAATCTGTATCTATATATCATCAGCACAGGAAGCCAGGCTCCCTTCTCCAGCTCAGGTACATTATGGCGGTAGTGGGGGAAGCACAGCCATTTGTCCACCAAGCCGGCTCTGGAGGGACATTTCCAGAAGTAAGAAGGTTAACGCAATCTCTCTGGCGCTGCTGCTCACCTCCGCCAGCTGTGCTGGTCGTCTTTTTCAGTGATGTGGGAATCCGTCCCGCTGGGAACCTAAGACCACCAACTCATTTCACAAGTGCCTCCGGCCAGCTTTCAGAAAGCAAAGGGATAACTTAACTTTTCCATTTATGCTTTCATTACAAAGATTTTGGCATGTCCGAGCTTTCTTACTCAGAAGAAAAAAAAGCTGCCAATACTCTCAAACAGGATGCATAATTTTTATGAGGGCCAACAGGGCAAATCAAGCAGGTGGAGGAAAAAAGTGACAGTACTCAATACCTGTGAGTACCCTCTAAAAAAACACCCTGGGCACATCTGAGCCACCCACTCCTAGAGGTGACAGGCTCTGCATCCCTGTGCCCATCTCCTGATCCCTCCAGTCCTAGAGGTGACAGGCTCTGTATCCCTGCTCCCATCCCCTGAGCCCTCCAGTCCTAGAGGTGAAAGGCTCTGTAACCCTGCTCCCATCCCCTGAGCCCTCCAGTCCTAGAGGTGACAGGCTCTGTATCCCTGCGCCCATCCCCTGAGCCCTCCAGTCCTAGAGGTGACAGGCTCTGTATCCCTGTGCCCATCCCCTGATCCCTCCAGTCCTAGAGGTGACAGGCTCTGCATCCCTGTGCCCATCCCCTGATCCCTCCAGTCCTAGAGGTTTCAGGCTCTGTATCCCTGCTCCCATCCCCTGAGCCCTCCAGTCCTAGAGGTGACAGGCTCTGTATCCCTGTGCCCATCCCTTGATCCCTCCAGTCCTAGAGGTGACAGGCTCTGTATCCCTGTGCCCATCCCCTGAGCCCCCCACTCCTAGAGGTGACAGGCTCTGTATCCCTGTGCCCATCCCCTGATCTCTCCAGTCCTAGAGATGACAGGCTCTGTATCCCTGCACCCATCCCCTGATCCCTCCAGTCCTAGAGGTGTCAGGCTCTGTATCCCTGTGTCCATCCCCTGATCCCTCCAGTCCTAGAGGTTTCAGGCTCTGTATCCCTGTGCCCATCCTCCGATCCCCTCCAGTCCTAGAGGTGACAGGCTCTGTATCCCTGCACCCATCCCCTGATCCCTCCAGTCCTAGAGGTTTCAGGCTCTGTATCCCTGTGCCCATCCTCCGATCCCCTCCAGTCCTAGAGGTGACAGGCTCTGCATCCATCCCCTGATCCCTCCAGTCCTAGAGGTGACAGGCTCTGTATCCCTGTGTCCATCCCCTGAGCCCTCCAGTCCTAGAGGTGACAGGCTCTGTATCCCTGCGCCCATCCCCTGAGCCCTCCAGTCCTAGAGGTGACAGGCTCTGTATCCCTGCTCCCATCCCCTGAGCCCTCCAGTCCTAGAGGTGACAGGCTCTGTATCCCTGCTCCCATCCCCTGATCCCTCCAATCCTAGAGGTGACAGGCTCTGTATCCCTGTGCCCATCCCCTGAGCCCTCCAGTCCTAGAGGTGACAGGCTCTGTATCCTTGCTCTCATCCCCTGAGCCCTCCAGTCCTAGAGGTGACAGCTCTGTATCCCTGTGCCCATCCCCTGAGCCCTCCAGTCCTAGAGGTGACAGGCTCTGTATCCCTGCTCCCATCCCCTGAGCCCTCCAGTCCTAGAGGTGACAGCTCTGTATCCCTGCTCCCATCCCCTGATCCCTCCAATCCTAGAGGTGACAGGCTCTGTATCCCTGTGCCCATCCCCTGAGCCCTCCAGTCCTAGAGGTGACAGGCTCTGTATCCCTGCTCCCATCCCCTGAGCCCTCCAGTCCTAGAGGTGACAGACTCTGTATCCCTGTGCCCATCCCCTGAGCCCTCCAGTCCTAGAGATGACAGGCTCTGTATCCCTGTGCCCATCCCCTGAGCCCTCCAGTCCTAGATGTGACAGGCTCTGTTTCCCTGTGCCCATCCCCTGATCCATCCAGTCCTAGAGGTGACAGGCTCTGTATCCCTGTGCCCATCCCCTGATCCCTCCAGTCCTAGAGGTGACAGGCTCTGTATCCCTGAGCCTATCCCCTGATCCCTCCAGTCCTAGAGGTGACAGGCTCTGTATCCCTGTGCCCATCCCCTGAGCCCTCCAGTCCTAGAGATGACAGGCTCTGTATCCCTGTGCCCATCCCCTGAGCCCTCCAGTCCTAGAGGTGACAGGCTCTGTTTCCCTGTGCCCATCCCCTGATCCATCCAGTCCTAGAGGTGACAGTCTCTGTATCCCTGCTCCCATCCTCTGATCCCTCCAGTCCTAGAGGTGACAGGCTCTGTATCCCTGTGCCCATGCCTAAAGCTAGCAGGAACTTTGTTGCTGATATCTTAAGTAGGATACAAGTGAGAGAAAAGTGCCCATCAGGTACTGCATAAGGAGTTAAAGGTTTTAAGAAGATTCTAGGAAATGCATTGAAGCTGGGACTAAGTTGTGGTGAGGTAGTGGGACTGTATTCTAACCACCTACAGTGGAAAGAGCTGGGATATAGACTGGGAAGACTATAGCAAAATTGAACTCTCCTCAGTCTGATAAATCTTAATATCCTGAGTATGTGGAGTAACTGGGAAGAGAGAGAATTCAGGTATGGAAAAAGAGTGCTTGCAAGGAACCGAGAGACTCTAGTAAAGTGATGTCACATGTTTATTTATCTTCAGCACTCTTATTATTTATTGACTTTAATTGAAAGCTGAATTGAAGCTGTTAATATTTTTCAGTCATCTACTAATACACCGTCAGTACAGAAGTTGGAAGCCGCCCTGCTTCTCAGCGTGTTGTTTAGATGAGAGACTGTGATGATTATCAGTGCTGTGTACAGAGGATGGAGAAGGGCTTGTATGGCAAGAAACGGGTCTTAGAATGATTGTTCCTTCCCCACGTAGAATCCTGGAACTCAGAGAGTTAATGCCACCTGTGGAGAGGCAGAGAGAGGATAGAGGGGTCCATCTCTTTTCTTCCTGCGTGCCTCTGGGTGTCAGCGCAAGGATCCATCCCGCCCAGGAATTACACAAGGAGAGGATAACTTTCAGCCATCACGTGAGAAGGAGAGAAGGGATAGAAGGGAAGGAGATGAGAAAAGTGAGTAAGAGGTATCACCATTCATACTACAAGAGGAGGTAGGAGATAAATGATTAAAACCTTTAAAACACATTCTTTGATATTTCAGATTACATTGGGAGGGAGGTACCTCACTTGCCCTATATCCCAATGGAAGGGAAGAAATTAAGTAACTAAAAGAACTAAGTAAATTGGAATAACATCTGAACTTAAGCGAGACTGTAAGAAGTCACAAACTACTTGTATCAACATAAAAATGAAATACACAGCTGTAAAGACTTTTAACTCATCTTTGCATCTTATCAGCAAAAGAGAGATGGTGGAAACCACCAAATAACTCTCCTGTGTCTTATTGAGTAGAGCCTTCATAATTCTCTATGCTGAGATTATCAGTGCTGTGCTCAATAGACTTGCCAGAAAAGTAGAGATCGATGTGAGGGCTGTGACAGAGTGACCCTGTTTCCCTCTGTACGTGCAGGACCAGGGTAGAAGCCTGGTCCACCTTAATTCCATAGAGGGAGAATGCGCTATGGGTGGGACCCTGTGGGGGCAGGGAAGAGTCCAGAGGGCAGGACCAAGAGTACAGACTCAGCTATGTTCAGGAGGCCCCTATGCCTCCAGGAGGAAGGCAGCTCCTGTAAAGTACTCTGTCCAAACCAGAAGGGAGTGAAGGTACAGTAGCCTGAAGCAAGGCGGTCTACAGCCCTGTCTGTAAGGGACTACTGCTAAGGTCGGAAGTCCACTGTGAAGCAATAAACTTTTATTTGTACCATAAAAGCTGGATTCAGTGTGGATTTCTGTCTCCAGCCAAGGAAAATCTGCTCGGTCTCCCGCATATGGTGTCATTCATGGGATGTTTTTTCTCTAAGCCTCTCACAAAGAAAAATCCAACCCTCCAAAGGCTAGGACTGTAGCAGAAAGTTTGTTGTATAACCTGCCAAGCATTTGGAGGTAAAAGGGTGTGGCACAGGATGTGCTCTGAAGCAGACCACAGTTCTTAAACTGTGCACAACAACAGTGGGAATTGGAAATAAAAGGGTGTGGCTCTGTGAGCACACCGAAGTACAGCAGTGCTGCTGGAGTTGCACAGCACAGAGAGCAAAAAAAAAAAAAAAGAACCTGAAACTACCTTTAGCTAATGAGCGGGCTGTGGGGCCTGTAAACTAGGCAGGGCCACAGTTGTTTTGCGGAGTAAAAGAGGCAGTTCTTTACAGATTTTAGGGCTGGTGTTCCATGGTATAGCAATTGCCGGTGAGGCAGGAATTTTTAAAATCTTTTTTTCCTTTTTAAAGGAAAAAAGTGAAAGAAAAAAAAGTAGTTGTCCACTGTGGCTGGAGCAGGGTGTGGCCCAGAGTGAAAGTGCAGCTGCTTGGAAGCCTGGCAGTATTACCAAAACCCTGGTCAGGATCCAGTGGGTATACTGCAGTGCAGGAGAAAACAAAAAAAAAAGATAGAAAAGAGAAGCCAGTGGACTTAAAAGAAGAACAGCCATGTACTTCTGTGTAGTGGGAATTCCCCAGTCTCAAGAACTGGGTGAGAGAGAGAACCAAAGGCTTGAGGTATGGTAGCTAGAAAGGCCAACCAGAGTAATGGAGCAAGGGAACCAACTTCTAGGAGTCCAGGCCAGGCAGGAGAGTGGATGCCTGGATCAGCTGGACAAAGATTGCCAGCAGTTCATGGAGGAACTGGACGAGTTGCTGGCAGAGACATCTGAGGAGCTGGCCAAGTTGTGGCAACAGCCTGAGGTAGGCGCTATATGAGGTCCCTACGAAGACCTTGCAGGTTGCCAAAATTCTATGGGGAATCCAGAAATAACTCCTGTGAGAAGCCCAGAGACTGGGGCTTTGAAGAACCCTGATAGAGGAGGGGTCACAGGAGGAGGCAATATTGTGAGGCCTGAGCAGGACGCTGTAGGGAGGCCTGAATTCAGCACTACAGGGGACCCGGAAGAAGGCCCTGTAGGGTGCCCAAACCCTGAAGAGGAGTCAGTGGATTCCCTAGAGAGAGGGAGCTCAGCGGAGCCAATGCACGGCAGCGACAAGGAGACAGCGAGGGCTGCGATGGAGTCACTAGAGGGCACTGATCATGACAGTGCAGAGGACACGGAAGTCAATGCAGAGATGAGTGGAGAGTACTCACCGCACATCCCACAGCCAGTCCAAGAAAACTTGCTAGGGTGAAAGCAGAGCCTGGAACTAAAGATGAATTCAGACAAAGAACTGGTGGTGCATGCTGGGCGAGGGTTGCAGTGGGTTGTACTAACAGTGTGGTCTGGGGTAACCCTAACGTGTGGGGGTGAGCATGTCCCAGGATCCCCGTCTCCAAGCTTAGCTGGTGGGGAATGGGATGTGTTGTACTCTCCTGGATCAGATCCAGGAGGGTCCAAGCTGGGAGGGGGGAGGGGGGTATGTGACAGAATGATCCTGTTTCCCTCTTTTTGTATGTGTAGGACCAGGCTCGAAGCCTGGTCTACCTTAATTCCACAGAGGGAGAATGCTCTCTGGGTGGGACTCTGGGGGCAGGGATAAGAGTGCAGACCCAGCTGTGTTCAGGAGGGCCCCTATGCCTCCAGGAGGAAGGCAGCTCCTGTAAAGCGCTCTGTCCAAACCAGAAGGGAGTGAAGGTTCACTGGCCTGAAGCAAGGCGGTCTACAACCCCAGTGTGTAAATGACTGCTGCTAAGGTAGGAAGTCCATTGTGAAGCATTGTGTTTAAAGTTTTATTTGCACCAGAAAGGCTGGAGTCAGTGTGTATTTCTGTCTCCAGCCAGGGAAAAGCCTTTCGGTCTCCCACAAGTGCCTTGAAAGGAAACTTTCTCCCCGCGCAGGAATCCCTGGAGCATAAATGTTAAAGAATAGCTACAGGGTCCATCTAAATAGAAATCTGAGATACGGCCTCTGGAACTGTTATCCGGGTTCAGCCATCACAGGGGTAACATTTGCTTCCTGTTTCAGTGCAAGTGGAGTTGTTGCTTATTAACAGCTCCGTTTTTACCTTGTTAATAGAAGCAGTGCTGTTTTACTGATCCTGCAAAGAAGAAATCTCCCTGGCTGGTTTAGAAGGCATTCGGTTATCTAAATGAACTCTCTTGTGCCACAAAGCTCTAGCAAAAAATGGGATATGGGCCCAGGCAATGCACAAGAGGACAAGGAGAAGGCCAGAACAGATTAAGATATTCCACAGTCGGGGCACGGTGAGATAAACTCCCAAACCAATTAAAAAACCCCATAAAATGCCAGGTGAGCAAGCTGTACGCAGAAACCTAAACAAAGGACTTTTTTGGTGACTTGAAGAGCTAACTTGCTGGACAGCCAAATTATGTAGAAAAGATTTTCTGTGAACAAATTGAACGTGGAAGTAGCAAAAAATATCTGAAAAATGCTACAGATGAACTTGAAACACTGAACTCCAACAATTATCCAGCCTAGAGATTTAAGATGATGTTTCTAAAAACAGAGAAGCCATTTTTAGCAGATAACGCAAAAGTTCCCCATCTCAATCATAATCCGGCTAAAATCTAGCTGGAGAAAAATAGAGGCGTTCTGGGGGTGTTGCAGGGAGGACTTAAGTTATCCAGCGAATTTGCTGATTTTCAGGCCGGATACCTTTAGATGCGCTTCCGAGCAGGTCTAGAGTTATCTGGCTTTGTGTGGCTGGAGAACTTGCCACTTAACCGCTTATCTTCGGAGGATATCCGGCTATCGGAAATGAGTACAAAAAAGCAATACAAAGGGCCTGATGTCCGAATCGCTCCCTCCCCCAACCTAAGTAATAAAGGGCCCTGCCGTGCCACGCGCCCCTCAGTATCTCCTGCATAACTTTAAATGTCAAGGGCCAAAGGTCGGGCCTCCCAAGCAGTCTTTCCCCATTTCCATCAATAGCTTAAAAATCCCCCCCCCCCCCGGACCTTCTCCTAGTCCCCATGTGCCCGGTCGCACTCCCTCCTCTTCTCGGACCCCTCCTCGATATGAAAAAAAAAGAAATTCCTGCCCGGAGCGGGGGTCTTGGCTCGCCCGCTCTCAGCAGCAGGCAGACGGCGCTGGAAGCGTAAAGTACGCTCAGTTTACGCTTCCAGCGCTGGAGGCCTTTGTAGAGCGAAGCCGAGGGGGCACCGGCGTGGCAGCGCGGGGGGGGGGAGGAACACGTCCCAGGCTTCCTCGTGCTGTGCACCAGTCCCAAAGCGGATGTGCCGGCCAAATAAATAAAATCGGCCTCTCGTTCTCCCCTCCCTGCCCAGGGGAAGGAACCCTGGCCTAGGAGCCACCCGTAGGGCGAGAGACTCTGCGTGTTCCGGAGGGAGGGCGGGGATGCAAAACCTTTCTTAAATTTCCTTAGCCGTGCGCCTCATCGGGACGACGTGTCAAGCCTACGGAGCCGAAAGGAGACGCGGTTTCCGCAAACAGAATTGTTTTATAAAAAAATAAAATACATTCAAAAAGCTGAGGTTTTAATGCAAACGGACTTAAGTAACAAACACACAATTAAAAAACTACCGGGTAGTGTCCAAAGCCAGAAGATTTTAATGTGTGTGCTTTGTCTGCGAGCGCAGGTGTCACCTTTCTCCCATCTCTACTGGCACCCACCCCACCCCCCCTCCCAAAAAAAAAATAGGCAAGTTAAAATATACACGTGTAACAAGAGCAGAATCTTTTTAATATTAAGACCATGCAAGAAGTGCGTTGTGGGAAATGCAAACAGCGGGAAGGTGTGGTTAGCTGTTCCTGACCTACGCACCTATCTGTTACGCTGCCATTATAAAATTAGCAATGGCTTAGCAGTTCCAGCTGGGCTGTGTTAGGGTATTCGGCGTCTCCCAGAGGGGGGACTGAGTCGTCTGGAACGCACATGGACTGCAGCATCTTGGGAACAATCCCTGCGCTGGTCCCAGCTGCTTAACCCGGAGGAGCTGCGTATTCTGGCCTTACGGCAGGAGGGGAACACCGTGTTGACGCGTGCAGGTTGCAATCAGGCCGCTGTCCTATGTGCGGTCTGGGTCTGCTGCCGTGAGAGGTGGGGGAATATGGATTAAGGAATGTAGAGGGGGGAAAAAAGCGACAGTGAGAACGCGCAATTGCATTTAAGCAATGAGAGATTTACTTATTTATTAAAATGAACATACAACTTACAGGTCCAACTTACTTGCCTCTTGCCCCTGGGTACATCATAAAGAATGACAATTATTCACTTTCTTTTAAAGCAGCGCATCCAAGGTTTTGTCACTGCTCACAGTTATACAGTGAGGAAGGGTTTTTTCATTCCTTTGTTTTTTTATTTTACTGGGCAAGGGGCACATTCCTTGTTATGAGCGGGGTCCAGGAGGCATAGGCAGATGAAGTGATTTGCCCAAGGTCACAGTCAGTCTGAAGTCATGGGCCGGGACCAGAGTGGGATTGGAACCCGCCTCCAGCGGGTCACATCACTCCATCAGAAGCCACGTGTCCCCTGCCTGAGAGGGGGGGCACCACATTGGGAGCATTGGGAGCAGGCGGTGCAAATGCATTTCAGAGACTGCAGGAGTGAGGCAGGTTGATTACATTTGTTCTGTTTTGCAACAGGGGTGAAAGTGGCCTAACCCAATTTAACCCGGCTAGAAACTGCAGGCCTGCTGAGAAGAGCAGCTTCCTTCTTAACTCCATTTAATGCCACATGGCACAGAGGACAGAAACTCAAAAGACAAGCCGCACCCTTCCCTCCTTGCCCTGTGCGATACTTAAATGACTTGGGAAGCAGGAAACGGACCCTTTCGGTGTCCCTGATTCATACAAGCCCTGGGGATTTCAGCTCGGGCATTTCATTTTGCTTCTGTTCATGCAGGCTTCCTTTTATTGCACAAAATCTGCCCAGCGACCGTCTCTTACATCAAATCAGTATCACAGAGCAGCTGTAAACAATAAATCTGTCTGCCCTTAACTGCATGAAGCATCAATCTGGAGACGGATTTCACTCATAAATTCGAAATCCCTTCCATGCTGCTTACGATGCAGGAGAAAATGACACCAGAATAAAATAAAATAACTGAGAATTCCATTATATTTCTACAGATGGATGCTGATTGAACTTTTGTTTAAAGAATGCAACTTTTGATACATTAATATGCACATATTTTAAGATTTTGTCTGGAATGTACTGATTTTTTTCTCTTTTACTTTTACCTGCTTACTGATGGTTTGGTCTGTCTGTTAATTGCAGGGAGCTTGCCTTCTGTTGTGAACATGACGGGTCTGGGTATCTTTTCCACCCACCCACCCATCACACTTTCTCTTTTTCTTATGCAGACTTTCAGAGGGTGGAACCTTCTTAAATGTTACATAGAGCAGAGGTCCCTTTCCTTAGTTACACCCTAACCAACCTTGCTATTTAAACTCAAACTTCTTATTTCTTTGTGTTTTTGAACTAGGCCGTAAGCTCCACAGTGCAAGGGCTGTCTCTTATGTGTTTCTATACAGTGCGGAATAGGTCTAGTACCAGGGTGACCAACTCCAGTCCTCAAAAACCACAAACAGGATATCCTCAATGAATATACATGAAAAATAAAGGTGTACATGCACTGCCTCTTCCGTAGGCAAACATATCTCATGCATATTCATTATGGATATTCTGAAAACCAGACCTGTTTATGGCTCTTAGGACCAGAATTAGCCATTCTTGGTCCAAAAACATAAGAGATTGCCTTACTGGATCAGACCGAGGGTCCATGAAATCCAACAGTGGGCACTCCAGGGTACAAGTACCTGGCAAGTACCCAAACATTAAATAAATCCCATGCTACTAATGTTGGTAATAAGCAGTGGCTATTCCCCAAGTTAACTTGGTTAATTGCAGTTTGTGGATTTCTCCTGCAGAAACCTGTCCAAATCTTTTTTAAGCCCAGCTACACTAACTGCCTTTACCACATCCTCTGGCAATGAATTCCAGAGTTTAATTGTGCATTGAGTGAAAAAGAACTTTCTCCAATTTGCTACTTGTTAACTTGTATTATCTGAAAGACTAAATAACCAATTCACATTTACCCATAATCCCATGATTTTCTAGACCACTATCATATCTTCCCCACCCCCACCCCAACTGTCTCATCTCCAAACTAATGTTTTTAGCCTTTCCTTATAGGAGAGCCGTTCTATCCCCTTTAACATTTTGGTCACCCTTCTCTGTTCCTTCTCTAGTGCAACTATATCTTTTTTGAGATGTGGCGACCAGAACTGCAATCAGTACTCAAGAGGCGATCTCACCATGGAGTGATACAGAGGCATTATGACATTTTCCGCTTTATTACCTATTCCCTTTCTAATAATTCCCAACATTCTGTTTGCTTTTTTGACTGCCGCAGCACACTGAGCCGATGATTTCAATGTGTTATCCACTATGACGCCTAGATCTCTTTCTTGGGTTGTAGCACCTAATATGGAACCCAACATTGTGTAATTATAGCAAGGGTTATTTTTCCCTATATGCGTCACCTTGCACTTGTCCACATTAAATTTCATCTGCCATTTGGATGCCCAATCTTCCAGTCTTACAAGGTCCTCCTGCAATTTATAACAATTCACTTATGTCTTAACAACTCTAGTAGCACTAAATGATAAATAGTAGTAGGATCGATTCTATCTGTTGGAGATGTCATACCTTATTGACAACCTGAAATAACTTGAACATGCCATCCAATGAAATCTACTCAATGCCCTAGGACTTGGCATTTTGGTTGGGAAGTCAGAGTGAGAACGTGTGTGGGGTGGGGAAGTGCAAGGTCAGACCAGAAGAAGACCATTATTCTTGCTCCCGCATTCTACCTGAGCTGCCAAGATTCAGAATGGATTCTTGTACAGCAGGGAAGTCTGTAGGCTGATCTGTGAGTCAGTGACTTTCCTTCGGAAAGACTGCATTGGTTCGAGCCCAGCCAGCTGCAGATTTTCCATGTGGCAGATCAGCAGGCACCCCAAAATTCTTCATTATGCTAAGCAACAACACTGCGGAGAAGCCAAAGAGCAGGAGAGATGACAGGCAGGATGTTGTACAGGGATTCAACTGCAGAAGGTGAGAAGGGACAGAGTTGGACTATGGTGCAGAAGAAACAGCTGGACTGGCAAGAGAACACGTGAGAGGATAAAAAAAAACATTGTAACATAGTGAATGATGGCAGGTGAAGACCAAAATGGTCCATCCAGTCTGCCCCATCCTGTTTGCCTTGGCCAATCGACATTGCGATTTCCTGTCCGTGCATCAAACGAGGAGTAAGAAACAGGCAGCGTCCACTTCTGCAGCACAGGAGGAGAAGGAAGAGGCTGCTGCTGCCCCAGGAGCCCAAGTTAGAGTCTGCTGTTGCTAGTGTGTTTTGAAAGGGGGGGGAGAGAGACAAATTTACCTTCTAATTTCTCTGCAATATCGCCCACAAAGATTACTGAACAGAATCAGTCTCAGAACTGATCCCTGAGGAACTGCGCTTCCCACTCTTCTCTCTTCAGAATGGGTTCCATGATCTACCACTACTTGCTGACGTCTGTCAGTCAGCCAATTTGTAATCCATTTCACCGCCTTGAGATCCCCCCCCCCCCCCCAGGCTTCTCGTTTTATTTATGAGCCTCCTAAGCGGGACGGTATCACAAGCCTTGCTGAAATCCAAGCAAACTACATGAGCGCTCTTCCTTGATTAAATTCTCTAGTCACCCAACTAAAAAAAATCAGATTGGTTTGACGGGATCTTCCTCTGGCTGTCTCGGTTCCCGTGACTCCTTGAATTGCAGATAGTTCTTTATCCTTTTAATTTTTCCCATCACCGATGCAAGGCTTAACCGGCCTGTAGCTTCCAGCCCCCTCCCCGTGAAGCAGGATCACTGGCGCCGTTCTCAGGTCCTGCGGTACTACTCCCGTGTCCCCAAGGATCTATCGAACGGGTCCCTCCAGCAGACCCGCCAGCATGTCCAGGACCCGGGATTCACCTCACCCGGCCCTCGTGGGCCTCGTCCACTCTCAGTTTTCTTGCTCCCCCCAAACACTCTCCTCCATAAATGGGGATGTATCTACCCCACTCTCGTCTGTACTCCTGCTAGCCAACAGCGGTGCTTCTCCAATGTCTTCCTTGGTGAAAACTGTTTATCTAATACGTCTGCTATTTCTCCAGCTTGCTCCTTGTCTCCTTTGAATCTGACAACACCTCCTTTTCTCTGACAGATCTGAAAAATGTTTTGTCGCCTGGCTTCACCTCTTTGGCGATCTTTTCTTCCCCTCGAGCTTTTCCGATTTCTTTTCTTCTTTCTTTCAGCTTCCCCAGATATTCTTCCCCGTGTGCCTCTCGTTTTCGGCTCCTTTGTATTTTTTTTTTTTTGAATGCTGCTCTTTTTTTTGCCTCTACTTTCTCAGCCACTTCCTCGGAGAACCAGATCGGTTTCCTATCTCCCATCTCCTTATTATTTTTACATAAAAGTCTTGTCGCCTTTGTGATAGCTCTTTTCATAACTGGGCCCGTTGTGTTGCTCCACTTCGCCCAGCTCCTCCCTGAGCTTCGTGCAGCTCCTCCCTGAGCTTCGTGCAGCTTCTTGGCTGATTATATCCGGCCCATGCTGTCAGATGGATGGCTGGTGGCCTCCGTGGGCAGCTCTCTCGGTCGTGTCAGACCCTAATATCCAGCGGCGCTTCTCCCCTGGTGGAGTCCGTCACCATTTGTCTGAGCAGGGGCCCCTTCTCTCTCTCTTTCCTTCTGGCAGATTTGAGCAGCAGGGAATTCCCGGATCCACCTCGGGCAGATTCAAGTCTCCAATGTAGCATCGTGTGTGTGTGGGGGCAGGACACAAAGGGTGAGGGGGACACTGGCTCAGCCACGGACGTCCAATGCAAGGTAAAAAGCACCATTCACAGGGCAGTGGGAATCGCTTGCACCTGCTGGCGCTCACGGACAGAAGCACAAGGCGGGTTTGGAACTGATATGGAGGTCAGGGGTAGGAAAGGGGTTAAAGGGTCAGGTAAAAGATACTGGGGGGGGGGGGGGGGGGGGGTTTGCATAAGGGCGGTGTCGCTCATCTAACCGAAATGGAAGAATCTCAACCGGATACATGGGATGCAGGGCCGGTGCTAATATTTTTTTGCTGCCCCCCCCCCCCCCACCCGATTCATTCAGTGTCTGTCCCGGGCCCATCAAATAAAGCTCAGTTCCGTCCTGCAATCTATATTTTTAAAAACTGACCCCCCCCCCCCCCACCCCAGAACCCATGGTTAGGGAAGGGTATTAGGTACCCCAGGCAAACCGTACAGCCTTGCACACACACACCAGCCCCCCACACACAGACACACACTCCCACACCCTTTACAGACACAGACAATTAAATTAAACATTAAATTAAATTGAATCATGCTCCCTCTCTTACCGTGCTTAAATCCCATAAGACCCACCTTTTTGAAATCATTTTTAAATCTATGCCTGATTGTCTGCTTTTAGTCTTAACTAACTTTCTGTTCTTTTAACCAAGTCTCTTGTCCTGTGTGTTTGTCTTATTAGATTGTAAGCTCTACTGAGCAGGGACTGTCTTTTTGTATGTTAGTGCAGCACTGTGTCTGTCGTGTAGCGCTATAGAAATGTTTAGTAGTGGTAGTAATAATAACAAACCTTACTTGAAAAAGAGTATCCAAAAGTACAGGCCTCCTGCTATCTTCGGGCCGATCTTCCTGCTTGGGGGCTGGGAGGGAGTGGGAGCTGTGCCCGGGCGCGCGTGCACGGAAGTCAGGCCTTTCCTTCGGTCGCTGGCACTCTCTCTCCTTCTTAGGCTGCTGGCTGGTTAGGCTCCACCGGCAGCTCGCGGCCTCTCCTGCTACCGCTGGCCTGCCCGCCTCCCCGGGTGTGCCGCCCCGCGCAAATGCACGGTTTGCACACCCGGTCGTGCCAGGCCTGACGGGGGTGGGCCAGTTTGGTCTTTTTTCTGCCGGGACTGGGAGGATGGTCACGCCTTGAATTATAATGGAGCACGTGTGGAAAAAGAGGGGCCCGAGGAGGGCAGGCTGCCTCCTCCTGAAAGCACGGTGAGGTATCAGCCAGGGAGCCTCTTCCTGCGCAGATGAAAACCACTGACTACGTTTGGATTGTTGTTAAGAGGGGTCTCAGCGCGCTGCAGCAGAATTTAGCTGAGGGCAATTGCTAAGCACCTGGATTTACCAAAACTGCCTTCCAGCACCCTGGTGTCAGGCCAGGAATGCCCAGGCTACCTGCCTCCCACGTGGGAGGAAGGGCGAGGTGATCCTTGTAAGCCTTTGCATGTCTCTCGGCCGAGTGGAGGCAGTCTGGCAGCTGCCAAGGAATTCGGCCTCGCAGTGGGAGCCTTCATCAGGGCGGCATTAGAAGAGTAATTCACTGGCAAAATATGCCAGAAATGCTGATAAGGCTGAGTGCAAATATTTGTGGGCCGGTCCTTCCTTTGCACCTGGATTTCTGGCTGGTGGTCGGTGCACGCAGGCAGGGTTTCTGCAGCCGAGAGCTCTCTTGAGTTCTGTGTTGCAGACTTATCTCTAACTATAGCTGAGGAATGAAGGATATGTGAGATGGAAGGTGCTCGGTGCACACTCTCTCTTCCCAGGGTAAACCCAGCATACTCCATCCCCCTTCTCATCCCAACCCCAGCCTACGCTGTTCCCTCCTCCCCAGCACTCTCTTTCCCCCCATGCCAGCCTGGCCCCGCCACTCGTCCCCTCACCTCCCCAGCCTGACCCCCCCAGCACTGGCTGCCCCTGGCTCCTCACCCTGTTTCTCAAGCTGCAGGAATCCCCTCCTCCCCAACCTGACCCCCATCCCTCAACCCTCCCAAGCCCGGCCCTAGAACCAATGGTCCATGCAAGACATAGTATTACAGGCTGAGCAGACCGCATTGCCATGACAGGCATCCCCTTGCATTATCTCGTAAGATATTTACTATTTGGAGACATCACTTACCAATAATATACCCTAGGCATGCCTAAGCCTAAAAGATGGCTTACCGTGCCATTATATATCATAAGATACATTACTCTCAGCACCTGTTAAGTATGTTTTTGTTTAATTATTATATGCTCAAAGTGTCAGCCTCCTGGCTAACTCACTGGGGATGGCCCTGGATTGAGAGGCCCCTAGGTATGGGTTTAAGACCATTGCTCCTGATCCCATAAGAATACTGTCCCCATGAAGCATCACTCGTGATCCTTGCTGCCGTCTATAATGATGTCACTCTCAGTGCCTCTTCATCTTAGTCTTATCTGATAATACATTGCTCACAGCGCCTATTGAGTCATATCGTGTGCCTATAAGAGACGGCTCAAAGTGCTTTCATTTATTTATTTATTTTTACTAGTAGTGCGTATAACCTAAGAGGCAGAGCTGATGATCATATCATGTCTGCCCTCGCATGATCAGTAACGGGTCTCACATCGCCAGATGAGCACCGGCTTCTTTGGCAGGCAGCACTGGAGCAGGTGATGCATCATCTGCTCCTCGCCGCCATGCAGTTAAGTTACCTGAGTCTCGCCCAGATGGTAACACGGTAATACAATATGCAACGGTAGAAACAGACCCCCTGGCCCTTCCAGCCCGCCCAGTTATTTTGGTCTGTGCTCTACCCTGTGAAGACGTGAGCCCTGTAAGATGACTTGACATCTGCAACTCCTCCAGCATCAAGAGACATTGTTGCAGTCGTGGACCCTTGGGCCGGTTGGGACAGAGGATGGTGTGCTATGGAGGACCACAGCACGCATCACAGCTGGGAAGCAGCACGAAGGAGACGCAGATTAGGCTTCACCACCGGACGTCCGAGGTCCCCCCAGGAGAAGCCCGTAGGGACCCGGACCTCTTGGACTTAGGTGGGATCCTATGCGACCAAGGATCCGGGCTGCGGCCGAAGAGATGGACGAAGGACGGCAGGGCCCAGGTAGCTGAAGAGTCTTCACCCTCGGAAGAACCGCAGCTCCCCCGGGAGGAGCTCGTGAGAGCCCGAGCCGCTGGGACTTAGGCGAATCCTCTGGGCCAGCAAGTACCAGATACCTGAGGAGAAAAAGAAGCCGAAGTCGGAGTCCAAGAGCGAAGCCGGGTCAGACGTCAGAGATCCAAACCAACGCCAGGGATGTAAAAAGAAGACGGAGTCGTGGGACAGAGCCGGGTCAGGAGCCAGAGGTCAGAAGACCATACCAAGCCAGGAACGGATGCTGGAGACGAAATCGTGGAACGGAGCCAAGTCGGGAGCCAGAAGTCAGACGTCAATACCAAAACCAAGAGCGGAAGCTGAAGACAAGTCCAGGGGCGAAGCAGGGTCAGAAGCCAGGAGTCAATAACCAGTAGAGGTGAACCGGAGTCCAACGCAGGAATTAGAGACACAGGAGAACTGTGGAACCTCGTTGCAAGGCCCTGTCCTGTTGGAGCTGCAGGGTTTAAATACCCTGCAGTGTATGACGTCATCCGCTGCGTCCCCTCTAGTCTTCCCGCGCTGGCCCCTTTAAGAATCCAGCTCCTGGGTGCACGCGCGCCTAGGGGGTGGGGCCAAGCGCGTCGGGCCGGCGGCGTCTCCCTCGCACAGGGAGAGCCACGGTAGGCCGCGAATCAGGCCTCCGTGGTCTAGGAGGCATCCGTGCGGGCCAGGCTGGCCCAGAAGTAAGAGGAGGGACCGGGGCCCAGCCCGGTCCTGTAACAGACATTGCTGACAGCACCTGTTACCATCCTCAGCAGACATGACCTCCAGCACCAGTTAACTTCTATTGTGTAGCTCAGATTCTTTGTCCCCTGTGATAATTTGTTTTGCACCAATATATGATAAATCAGAGATGTTTTGAGTACCATGTAGATCTCCTCTTCACATCAAATATGGTTATTAGAATTCTGCACATTTATCTACTATAAGAGACATCTCATACAGAGCCTATTAACTGATGTACATAAGAGACATCTCATTCAGAGCCTATTAACTGATGTACTATAAGAGACATCTCATACAGAGCCTATTAACTGATGTACTATAAGAGACATCTCATACAGAACCTATTAACTGATGTACTATAAGAGACATCTCATACAGAGCCTATTAACTTATGAACTATAAGAGACATCTCATACAGAGCCTATTAACTTATGTACTATAAGAGACATCTCATACAGAGCCTATTAACTGATGTACTATAAGAGACATCTCATACAGAGCCTATTAACTTATGTACTATAAGAGACATCTCATACAGAGCCTATTAACTGATGTACTTTAAGAGACATCTCATACAGAGCCTATTAACTGATGAACTATAAGAGACATCTCATACAGAGCCTATTAACTGATGTACTATAAGAGAAATCTCATACAGAGCCTATTAACTTATGTACTATAAGAGACATCTCATACAGAGCCTATTAACTTATGTACTATAAGAGACATCTCATACAGAGCCTATTAACTGATGTACATAAGAGACATCTCATTCAGAGCCTATTAACTGATGTACTATAAGAGACATCTCATACAGAGCCTATTAACTGATGTACTATAAGAGACATCTCATACAGAACCTATTAACTGATGTACTATAAGAGACATCTCATACAGAGCCTATTAACTTATGAACTATAAGAGACATCTCATACAGAGCCTATTAACTTATGTACTATAAGAGACATCTCATACAGAGCCTATTAACTGATGTACTATAAGAGACATCTCATACAGAGCCTATTAACTTATGTACTATAAGAGACATCTCATACAGAGCCTATTAACTGATGTACTTTAAGAGACATCTCATACAGAGCCTATTAACTGATGAACTATAAGAGACATCTCATACAGAGCCTATTAACTGATGTACTATAAGAGAAATCTCATACAGAGCCTATTAACTTATGTACTATAAGAGACATCTCATACAGAGCCTATTAACTTATGTACTATAAGAGACATCTCATACAGAGCCTATTAACTTATGAACTATAAGAGACATCTCATACAGAGCCTATTAACTGATGTACTATAAGAGACATCTCATACAGAGCCTATTAACTGATGTACTATAAGAGACATCTCATACAGAGCCTATTAACTTATGAACTATAAGAGACATCTCATACAGAGCCTATTAACTGATGTACTATAAGAGACATCTCATACAGAGCCTATTAACTTATGTACTATAAGAGACATCTCATACAGAGCCTATTAACTGATGTACTATAAGAGACATCTCATACAGAGCCTATTAACTGATGTACTATAAGAGACATCTCATAAAGAACCTATTAACTGATGTACTATAAGAGACATCTCATACAGAGCCTATTAACTGATGTTCTATAAGAGATATCTCATACAGAGCCTATTAACTTATGTACTATAAGAGATATCTCATACAGAGCCTATTAACTGATGTACTATAAGAGACATCTCATACAGAGCCTATTAACTGATGTACTATAAGAGATATCTCATACAGGGCCTATTAACTGATGTACTATAAGAGACATCTCATACAGAGCCTATTAACTTATGTACTATAAGAGACATCTCATACAGAGCCTATTAACTGATGTACTATAAGAGACATCTCATACAGAACCTATTAACTGATGTACTATAAGAGACATCTCATACAGAGCCTATTAACTGATGTACTATAAGAGACATCTCATACAGAGCCTATTAACTGATGTACTATAAGAGACATCTCATACAGAGCCTATTAACTGATGTACTATAAGAGACATCTCATACAGAGCCTATTAACTGATGTACTATAAGAGACATCTCATACAGAGCCTATTAACTGATGTACTATAAGAGACATCTCATACAGAGCCTATTAACTTGAGGGAGTTGCTGTCAAAACAGGAGCTGCTGAGAGTGGGACTAAACAACTAAACTATTTCTTCCTGCTTGGAAAGTTATTTTGCTTATTTGTGTCATTGTACTTTATTTCTTTTTGCTTTGGAAGTTATTTTGCTTAACTGTGCATTTGCAGTTGATTTCCTTTGGCTTTGGAAGTTATTTTGCCTATCTGTGCATTTGTAGTTGATTTCCTCCTGCTGGGGAAGTTATTTTGCTTATTTGTGTCATTGTACTTTATTTCTTTTTGCTTTGGAAGTTATTTTGATTAACTGTGCATTTGTAGTTGATTTCCTTCTGCTTTGGAAGTTATTTTGCTTAACTGCGCATTTGCAGTTGATTTCCTTCTGCTTTGGAAGTTATTTTGCTTAACTGCGCATTTGCAGTTGATTTCCTTCTGCTTTGGAAGTTATTTTGCTTAACTGCGCATTTGCAGTTGATTTCCTTCTGCTTTGGAAGTGATTTTTGCTTAACTGCACATTTGTAGTTGATTTCCTTCTGCTGGGGCAGTTATTTTGCCTATCTGTGCATTTGTAGTTGATTTCCTCCTGCTGGGGAAGTTATTTTGCTTATCTGTGTATTTGTAGTTGATTTCTTTCTGCTGTGAAAGTTAATTTGCTTAACTGCACATTTGTAGTTGATTTCCTCCTGTTGGGGCAGTTATTTTGCCTATCTGTGCAGTTTGAGAGAGTGAGGTTGTTTCAAGAATTTCTAAGCAGAGAGATGAGGTCCACCTGTCTTCAGAACAGACTGGCAAGGAGGGCTTTGAACTAGGATCATCGGGAATGAATGAACAAACCCATGAGGTAAGTGTTAGCGAGCAGCCCTCTGGCTGCTCCAGAAGCCCTTTCAGACTACAGTGGAGTGGACCCCCGTGTGGTGAGGCAGCAAGAAGCACCACTGATTAGCCTAACGACAGGCAGAAGTGCCAAAGCGTGACCTGGCTAAGCTTCACCCATACCAACCATTGTTTCCTCAGGTTGAACCTTCAGGCAGATGATCAACAGGACTTAGATAAATCCCAAAATACAATCAGAGGTCAGTAGCCAGACCATGATGAAGGCAGGCAGCCAGAATCCAGTAACAGGTCAAGGCAGGGGGACAGACAATCAAAATGGTTTAAGGTTGAAACAAGTAGTAACCAGACAGGAATAGCATCTGGAATCAGATTATGCTGCAAGCAAACCAGGAATATGTTACTAAGGTAAAGAGGCCATCTCCAGGCAGGCTAAGTAGTCTTGAGTGTGTGACATCATCATTGGGGTGACTACCCATCTCTCCTGCCAGAGTGCCCAGAATAGTGCACACAGATGTGCACACATGCCCTATGCATCTCTTCTCTGGGTCCTAACATCACACGCATCATAGCATGCAATGGCGGCTCCCTGCCACGCAGCAAATGCCTGAAGCCGAGGAGTCTGGGAAAGCGCCTGAATTCTAACAGTAAGTAAAAGTACTCGGGTGAGTAAACCTTTAACTATTTATAGAGAAATGGGCTAAAAGGGCAACATCAGGAAAGCTCTGCACATGAAATGCTCATAGCATGGGAAATAAAGTCCCAGATACAGAGGTAATTATGGAAGAGGATTATTTGGATGCAGTGACTGCTACAGAGATGTGGTACAAAGAAAACTACAACTGGGATGTAGTTCAGGAAGGACAGGGTAGGAGGAAAGGGTGTAGCACTATATATCAAAAAATAATATTAAAGTAACAGAATTTCAGGGCTTATAAGGTAAAGAGGAGTTGCTGTGGAACATCTCTTTATATTGGCATGGGTTATAAATTGATTGAGTGGGAGGTGACACAGGGTAGTAGGAAATGGAGCTCACTCTGAGAAAAGGGCCATGGAGATCATCCTTGGACCAGCTCTTTTTTAACATTTTCATAAGCAATATTGTGGAAGGATTGTTGGGAAAGGTTTGTCTTTTTGTGGATGGCACCAAAATATGCACTAGGGCAGACATACAGAAGGTGTGGAAAACACGAGGAAGGATCTGGTGAAGTTTGAGGAATGGTCTAGAGTCTGGCAACTAAGATTTAATGATAAAAAAAAATGCGGAGTCATGCATTTGAGCTGCAAAAACCCCAAGGAAGCATAAAACATATGGAGTGAAATTCTTCTATGCACAAAACAAAAGCAGGCTCTGGGGGTGATCATATCTGATGATCTTAAGGAGGCCAAACAGGTGGATGAGGTGATGGCAAAAGCCAGAAAGATACTTGACTGTATAGGGAGAGGAATGGTCAGCAGAAAAAGGGAGGTGACATTGCCCCTGTATAGGTCCCTGGAGAGACCTCACTTCTGGAGACCGCACCTTCAATAGGATATAAGCAGGATGGAGTCGGTCCAGAGGGGGCTACTAACATGGTCAGTGGTCTTTATTATAAAGCATATGAGAGCAGACTTAAAGATCTAAACATGTATAGCCTAGAGGAAACACAAGATTGAGAAAATATGAAAGACATTTAAATTCCTCCAAGGTATCAATGTACAGGAGGTGGGTCTCTTTCAAAGAAAATGAGGCTCTAGAATGAGGGGGGTCATGAGATGAGGGTAAATGAGGGGGTCATGAGATGAGGGTAAAAAGGGGTAGGCTCAGGAGAAATATTTCTTTACAGAGAGGGTGGTGGATGCATGGAACGGCCTCTCAGTGGTGGTGGTGGAGACAAAGACAGCATCTGATTTCATGTTAGCATTAGACAAGCAAAGGGGATCTCTAAGGGAGGGATAGGGATTGTAGGGGTGAGCGGTTGGTGTGGATGGGCAGACTAGGTAGGCCGTATGGTCTGTTTCTGCCATCACATTTCTATGTTAATGTGGGTGGTGCACACAAAATATGTTCTTTTTGTTTCGGGAGGGCTTTTTCTTTCAGGTTTCGATTTCGATTTCGGTTTGGTTGGTTCATTTGCAAAACAGAGAATCAAAGATGGAGTCATTCATCACGTTTTACTCATTCGGGTAAAACAAATGCACCTCTGCAGTGAGCAACCAGAAATGAATCTGCTCTTTGGGGTTTGCTGGGCACTGGTGACTCAGATTGGACCTGCTCGGAGACTGGATGCTGGGCTGGATAGACCTTAGGTGTGACTCAGCATGGCAAGTCTCATGTTCAGGGCAGGCCAGACTCTGCCTGCCGCTGCCCTGTTTATGACTTGTTCTCCTTTCTGGCAAGCTTAGTGTACACTTTTACAGTCGGGTTTATTTCTGCTCCAGCCTCTAACACTTCACATGTCAGCGCTCTGCTATTTATAGCGTGGGGTATATCTGGGCCGTTATTTTTAATTTTATAGGTTGCGCTTGCACCCTGTCCATATGCTGCGATGTTCCACAAAAGGTGGCCTGCCGCGTACCACACGCAAGCTTAAAATGATCTCCAGAAAAAAACCAACCCAAAAACGTTTTCAGCTTTTTTTTTTTTTTTTCTTTTGAGCACAGCCTGCATCCTTCCTCTAGTATTGCATCTGCACAGAGTCTGGCCATTGCTTACCTTTCAGTTCCCTGGGAGCGTTGCATCATCTGTGCCCCTACCACGATCCTTGTGTGAACTCTGGCCAGGAGTAGAATTCCCCAGGCTGAGCTCCTGCAGCTTCTGAGCAGCGAGGAATGTGCGAGGTGAGGCACACCTTGCCTCCTTCAGCCCTGTCCCTGATTTTTTTTTTTTCCCCCTCGCCGGTGTAAATGCCAGCCGCGAATTCCTGCAGTAACGCCAAGGTAGCAGCTGCAACCAGCCAGGGAAAAGGTCACCGCGGTAACCCACCGCCCGGGCACTACGTTTAAGAACAAAACGGACAATGCGCTATCCTGTTTTAGTAGCAAGATGCTTTGCTCCCATACCGAGAACGTCCATCTTAAGTACTGCAGTGATGTCAGCTCAAGCCCCCCTCCCCGTCCATCTAAGAGGACCTGGCTGGTGACTTTGCTTCTACAGTCAAACTGGGTGCACCGAGTAGAAGCATCGGAACCATTCTGAAACTAAGGTAACGCCTGTTGACCCACTGGGTGTCCAAAACCCATGGTTAAGTCCCTCCCACGCAACTGAAAACTCTAGAGGTACTGAGTATTATGTCTTTATCTTAAATATCCACACACACAGATGGAGAGTAGACAAAGCATACAGTCCAAAGACTTCAATAGAATTTTTCAAGCAGAAAGTCTTTTCTTGCTTTATTGTTTTATAAACGGCTGCTCCACAGGCTCAATACAGTATACAGAAGTTGTCAATCAGGTCCCCCGACACGGATCGTGTTTCGCTCAAAGCTGCATCGGGTGGTTGAAATTATACATTGCATTAGCTTTGAGCGAAACAAGGTCCGTGTCGGGGGACCTGATTGACAACTTCTATATACAATTCTATTCAGCAATTTTGTTCTTTATGATAGAAACTATCACTTTGCCTGGCACAAATGTCAAACTCACTGGTCTGTAGTTTCCTGGATCATCCCTTGATCCCTTTTTAAAATTGGCGTTACACTGGCAACTGTCCAGTCTTCAGGTACCAAAAATGATGTTATTGACGGATTATAAATTTCCAATAGCAGGTCCGCAATTTCATTTCTCAGTTCTTTCAATACTCTGGGATGCATACCATCTGGTCCAAGTGATTTGTTACTCTTCAGTTTGTCATTTTGCCCTAGTACATCTTCCAGGTTCACTGAGATTTATTTCAGCTCTTCTGAATCATTTATTTATTTATTTTATTTATTTATAGATTCTTTTATACCGAGGTACGTATAGCTATACATCACCTCGGTTTACAGGGAACAAAAAATTAGCAACAAGCTTTACATGTAACAGTTTAAACAGTAGAACAAATATCAGAATCATCACTTTTCAATATCATTTCTGGCATGGGTATATATCTAATCAATGAAAAAATTGGCAAAATACCTTGTAATCAATCCACTGACCAAGTCCCATATTGATGCCAAGGTAACCAATTCAGGTTTAGGTGTTTTAGGCCTTACTTCCACAGAATGTTCCGAATGAGAGAGATCTTGATGACTCTTAGCAGACACATCTGCTATTTTGTCTAAACTCTCAAATGCCAAATCCGCTACACCAGTAGCTCCCTCTAATGCTAACGGTCGACCAACCACTTCGGTAGGTTCCGCTGCTGCTACTCCATTGGCGAGAGGTTGGATAGGTGGAGGGCGCACAACAGGTCAACAGATTGGAGAGTAAGATAGATACAGTATCCTCAAGATTAACACAGCAGTTTGTAGAAGTACAGCAACAAGTCAATGAGATTGATACTAGAATGGATTCAATGGAAGGGAATATTAGATCTATACAAGCTGTTAATGTAGCATTAATTAAAGACCAGGCTTTGTCATCCAGGAGACTGGAAATTATTGAAAATAATGCTAGACAATTAAATTTAAGAGTAATGAACTTCCCTAGAATAGCTGGAGAAATCCCATATGTTTCTTTTAAAAGATTTCTAATTGAAGTTCTGGGTTTTACTGAAAGTAATATGATATCGATAAATTTGTGTTTCTTTATAAGAAAGAGAACTTCTGGATTAGTAGTTTCAGTTCCAGTTAACCTAACCAGCTTTTTGGAAAATTCAGAGGTTCAAGTTTTGGAGAGAGAAACATTAATTGTTTCTTTAGTAACTACAACTGATATTAGCATACTAATGAAAACTTACTTTCAGAAATTCCCAATATCATATTTGGGACAAAATGTAAAAATATTCCCCGACTTATCAGTGATTACACGCCAAAAAAGGAAAAAATTTCTTGAACTGAGACAAAAAGTGCTGTCATTAGGGTTTTCCTTTACCTTAAAATATCCATGCTGCTGTGTATTAAAAAGAGGAACAGAATCTTTTGTTTTTACCCAGGTGGAACACTTAAATCAGTTTGTTGATTCTCGTGTTCCAGTAACCTCGTCACCAGTTGAGCCTTAAACACAGGGGATGAAAGTTTATTAATTGTATGGTTGCTGGTTTTCTAAAAATGTTAGTTTCAGTTTTTCAGATTTCTTCTGTGAAGCCAAAAAGTGCTCTGATTTATTTGTTATCAGAAATAATAATAGATAAATAATAAGTTTTTTCCAACTATTGAGGAATATTTGAGTTAAATTAAACAGAGATTGTTATTCTAGTGTTGGAATCTATAATAATTGCTAAGCATTGAATAATGTATGAGATATTGATATTTCATATTATGTAATATGAAAAGCATAAATAAATTAAAAAAAAAAACCCTTGTAATCAAATATCCAATGAACCAACAATCCGAGGATAACACCATAAATCTAATCATAAAGATGGGATGAGTATCAGAAAAAGCTTTTGATGCTCAATTTGAACTAATCCACAGGCTCTTGCCCGCAATGAGGTTCAACCAGAATCATACACAAAGGAGCACTGGAATTCATGTAGTTTATTCTTCCCATAAAACTACCAACACTTTATCATTTATTTTTTATTCCTTAGTACATGCAGCAAGACAGCCAGTTCCCCCCCCCAGCGCTATCTAAAATCCTATCTGTGTGATGCATGAGGTCCACCACCTTTGCACCAGGCAGGCACGT
Organism: Rhinatrema bivittatum; assembly: GCF_901001135.1. NCBI lineage: Eukaryota > Metazoa > Chordata > Amphibia > Gymnophiona > Rhinatrematidae > Rhinatrema > Rhinatrema bivittatum. Next base: position 16,048,573 of record NC_042620.1, read on the forward strand.
TACCAAGCGATACTCACGTCTACCAGCCATGCAGCTATTAACCTTCCTAATAATTGAATCACCACCTACAATGGCCGTCCTGACCTTTCCTCCTGCGTACGTACCCCTGCAGACCTATCCTTGGTGTGAGAGGATACTACGTCACCTTGAGGGCAGGTCCTAGCTACAGGATTGCTTCCCCCCTCATCAAGCTGATGCTCTCCTTCTGGGTGACTTTTCTCCTCCAAGGCAGCGCAGGGCCATACTCCATACGTCAAAGTCACTCTAACCCATGAATCAAAAAATGGAAATGGTTTCAAGCAAGAAAACTAAGGGAAGTTAAAGAGAGCCAAGGCTCTCATGATCTAAAATCTGACCTGTTTTGGCCAAGGGAAAAAGGGCCTGCAGCAAGCAGGGGGAGGACTCAGGACAAGCCAACGGAAGAGCAGATGTGTATCATTCAGTGTTATCAATACTTTCATGTCTTGTCTTATTCCTTATGTAATGGCTTGACGATGAAAGAAAAACTTCTTTTGCAGTCACCTGTCTTTACTGCTTTATAGAGAGCTACTGGGCCCGGCTAATAAAGAGTTCAGAAGTTTGCAGGCATTGAACAGCAGGCCTTCTCAATGCCCAGTCAGGTGTCAAGAAAGGCTGCCCAGCGCGCTCTTCCTGGATATTTCAGGTCAAATAAATAAATCCATGCAGGAATCGGAACCCACATTCCACCCAGCTCGTTAATGGGTGGTGTTAGCAGGCCCCAGAATAGAAAAACAACACAGTAAAATCCCAAAATACCAGAAGGGAAAAAACATTGGGCTTGGTGGAACATTTTTTCCTGCAATCAGATTATGGAAGATATGCGGTGGTGGGGGAGGAGGACTTGGAGAGCTTCTGTTTCGAAAGTTCCTTAAAATAATATTTAGAAAGCGGGAAAGGGGAATGCTGTTTCTGTGAATGAAGCTCAGAGTGACCGGGGGATAAGGTAGAAGGCGTGGGCATGAAGCGCAGCAAGGAAACTGCACTTTAGAAATAGGGCAGGGTCAGCACCAGGAGGCTGACTGGACCCTCGAGGGAATTCAGTTACCGCTCACGTTGGGGGCAAACTCTGCAGGCACTTTCCACCCACAGACTGGATCAAGTTAAAGCGCCTGTATGGGTTCACCTACCCACGTGCGGGTACTTTCCCCCGAGGGAAGAAAGTACAAGCACGCCCCTGAAAATCAAAAAGCCCCTCTCGCCCACTGCGGCTAACGATACCGGGTGCAGCGGCACGGAGGGTGCGCGGTTACCCGCACATAGGACCAGGAGTTTTTTTGACAGCACATATCTGCAGATAAAACAATGTTTTACCGATGGAAATGCCTTTCAGAAGAAGCCCCCCCCTCTATAAACGAAGCTGCCCGCACAAAAGTGGGGAGACATATTTAAAGGGCCAGATTTATGTGGGTAACAACTGATTGTATCCACGGAAATCTTTTGGACGTGGATCTCATTGTTTACTCCGCTGCAAGGCCCAACTGGTCAAGCGCTTGCCCTTGAGCATTTCTGCATTAAATTTTGCATAAATTCACACTTTCTGAACTCCAGCAGATGGGAGCACTTCCAAATAAAGCAAAGGTCCGAGAAAACAGCCTGAATATTTGGTGATGAGCTCCAGGACCCAATTTTGTGGCAACTCGTCCTCCTAATCTAGGGGAGGAGTGGGGGCCATAAGAACAGGATGGTGCAGGTTTAGTATGACTAAACTAGTAAAAGCCAGCTCAAATACATTTATTCCCCACACTCATCTTGAGAGCGTGGGACATGTCATTAAAAAATATATATTAGTATTCAACAAACTAACAGACATGCTTGATGAATGCTTTCACTTCAAACTGCTCATAAGCATTTAACATAATCCACAAAAGAGATTTAAGAAACAAACTGCAGGATTGTTTCCTTTCTTGTGGCCAATTGGGAACAAGAGTTGAGCATTGGCATAGCTCAGCTCCAGGCAGCAGGTACAATCCTGCAGCGCACGCATAGGCCTGGCTCACTCACTCTTCAGTTTGCTGGTCGAAGATATGGCAGCTGAGATTCAGTGCCAAGAAGTGCAGAGTCATGCATATGGGGAGTGGAAATCTGAAAGAATTGTATTTGATGGGAGGTGAAGGGCTGATGTGCACGGAGCAGGAGAGAGACCTTGGGGTGATAGTGTCTAATGATCTGAAGTTGGCAAAATAACATGACAAGGCGATAGCTACAGCCAGAAGAAAGCTGGGCTGCATAGAGAGAGGAATATTGAGTAAGAAAAGGGAAGTGATTATCCCCTTGTACAGGTCCTTGGTGAGGCCTCACCTGCAGTACTGTGCTCAGTTCTGGACACCGTATCTCCGAAGGGACAGAGACAGGATGGAGGCAGTCCAGAGAATGGTGATCAAAATAGTGGGGGGTCTCCATAAAATAATTTATGAGGAGAGATTAAAGAACCTAAATATGTACACCCTGGAGGAGAAGAGGAGCAGGGGTGATATGAAACAGACTTTCAGATACTTGAAAGGTTTTAATGATTCATGGTCAACAATAAACCTTTTACAATGGAAAAAAAAATCAGTAGAACTAGGGGTCACGATTTGAAGCTCCAGGGAGGAAGACTCAGAACCAATGTCAGGAAGTATTTCTTCACGGAGAGGGTGGTGGATGCCTGGAATGCCCTTCCGGAGAAAGTGGTGAAGACTAAAACTGTGAAAGATTTCAAAGCTGCATGGGATAAACACTGTGGATCCATAAAGTCTAGAGGATGGGAATGAAGAGTAGAGCCATGGGGGTGGCTTGCTGGACTGTTAACTACTACCTGGTGATTACTACCCTTACTCAAAAAAAATCCCTTGCATGGTTAATGCAACCCCAACATTGCTCTCTGCTTCAAAGGCAAAGGGAAATATGGAAAAGAGGATTTGCATTCAGATAACAACCAAAAAGGACTGAACTTCACAATCTGGGTAAACAAATAAGCGTGGGGGTAGCTTGCTTATTACGGTGGTTACTACCCTAAACCAATTAAACTTGATACATCACTTTGAATGCATACACAGCGTTGCTCTGTGCTTCTAGGGCAGGGGGAATGTAGAAAAGAGGATTTACATTCAGGCAACAACCAACAAGGACTGAACTTCACAATCTGGGTAAACAAATAATGGTGGGGGTAGCTGCTTATTATGGCGGTTAATACCCTAAACCAATTAAGCCTGATACATCACTTTGAAAGCATATACAGCGTTGCTATCTGCTTCAACGGTAGGGGGAAGTGAGGAAAACAGGATTTACATTCAGACATCATCTAACAAGGCATCGATCTGTGCAGTCTGGGTGAACAAGCATTGGGTCAACTTGCTTGATGCGGTGGTTACAACCCTTAACCATAAGCCTTATGCTCACCTTTGATGCAACTCCATCATTACTGTCTCCATCAATGGCAGGGGATGGCAGGAAATTTGAATCAAACAGTTACAAACAAGAGCCCTGAACTTGGTGGTCGGTGAAACAGATAAGTATGGGGAAATAAGTGTGGGAGCTTGCTGGGCAGACTGGATGGGCCGACTGGTCTTTTTCTGCCGTCATTTCTATGTTTCTATGTAAATAGCGAGTTGGCAACACCTACTAATGATTGTCCATATTTGGACTTACTGCAATTTAATGCTCATGAAGATGTCCCCAAATGTGGTCTTTCCTGCTATTCTCATCTATCCTTCCAATTAGGATTCTTACCAGAGGCTATGTTAAAAAAAAGCTGCCTGGTTGTGGAGTTGCCATTGGGTTGGACCTATGCTTCCTTCTGCACAGTCCAACTTATTTATTTTGGTCTTGTCACTTTTTATCACAAAGATTCACAATGGTGGTCCTGTATCAATGGACTTGAGCAGACCACAGTAGTCATACATTGCACTGTAGCTGTATAAGAATGAGCACACACTGCATGGATAACACTGAGAGGCACTGATTTACCAAAGAAAGGCACACTGCACTGATAACACTGAGAGGCGCTGATTTACCAAAGGAGCACACACTGCACTGATAACACTGAGAGGCACTGATTTACCAAAGGAGAGCACACACTGCACTGATAACACTGAGAGGCGCTGATTTACCAAAGGAGAGCACACTGCACTGATAACACTGAGAGGCACTGATTTACCAAAGGAGCGCACACTGCACTGATAACACTGAGAGGCACTGATTTACCAAAGGAGCACACACTGCACTGATAACACTGAGAGGCGCTGATTTACCAAAGGAGAGCACACTGCACTGATAACACTGAGAGGCACTGATTTACCAAAGGAGAGCACACTGCACTGATAACACTGAGAGGCACTGATTTACCAAAGGAGCACACACTGCACTGATAACACTGAGAGGCACTGATTTACCAAAGGAGCACACACTGCACTGATAACACTGAGAGGCGCTGATTTACCAAAGGAGCACACACTGCACTGATAACACAGAGGCACTGATGTACCAAAGGAGAGCACACACTGCCCCGATAACACTGAGAGGCACTGATTTACCAAAGGAGCACACACTGCACTGATAACACAGAGGCACTGATGTACCAAAGGAGAGCACACACTGCCCCGATAAAACTGAGAGGCACTGATTTACCAAAGGAGCACACACTACACTGATAACACTGAGAAGCACTGATTTACCAAAGGACCACACACTGCACGGATAATACTGAGAGGCGCTGATTTACCAAAGGAGTGCACACTGCACTGATAACACTGAGAGGCACTGATTTACCAAAGGAGCGCACACTGCACTGATAACACTGAGAGGCACTGATTTACCAAAGGAGCACACACTGCACTGATAACACTGAGAGGCGCTGATTTACCAAAGGAGAGCACACTGCACTGATAACACTGAGAGGCACTGATTTACCAAAGGAGAGCACACTGCACTGATAACACTGAGAGGCACTGATTTACCAAAGGAGCACACACTGCACTGATAACACTGAGAGGCGCTGATTTACCAAAGGAGCACACACTGCACTGATAACACAGAGGCACTGATTTACCAAAGGAGCACACACTGCACTGATAACACAGAGGCACTGATGTACCAAAGGAGAGCACACACTGCCCCGATAACACTGAGAGGCACTGATTTACCAAAGGAGCACACACTGCACTGATAACACAGAGGCACTGATGTACCAAAGGAGAGCACACACTGCCCCGATAAAACTGAGAGGCACTGATTTACCAAAGGAGCGCACACTGCACTGATAACACTGAGAAGCACTGATTTACCAAAGGACCACACACTGCACGGATAATACTGAGAGGCGCTGATTTACCAAAGGAGTGCACACTGCACTGATAACACTGAGAGGCACTGATTTACCAAAGGAGCACACACTGCCCCGATAACACTGAGAGGCACTGATTTACCAAAGGAGCGCACACTGCACTGATAACACTGAGAGGCACTGATTTACCAAAGGACCGCACACTGCACGGATAATACTGAGAGGCGCTGATTTACCAAAGGAGTGCACACTGCACTGATAACACTGAAAGGCACTGATTTACCAAAGGACCACACACTGCACGGATAATACTGAGAGGCGCTGATTTACGAAAGGAGCACACTGCACTGATAACACTGAGAGGCACTGATTTACCAAAGGAGTGCACACTGCACTGATAACACTGAGAGGCACTGATTTACCAAAGGAGCACACACTGCACTGATAACACTGAGAGGTGCTGATTTACCAAAGGAGTGCACACTGCACTGATAACATTGAGAGGCACTGATTTACCAAAGGAGAGCACACTGCACTGATAACATTGAGAGGCACTGATTTACCAAAGGATCACACACTGCACTGATAATACTGAGAGGCACTGATTTACCAAAGGAGCACACACTGCACCGATAACACTGAGAGGCACTGATTTACCAAAGGAGCCCACACTGCACTGATAACATTGAGAGGCACTGATTTACCAAAGGAGCACACACTGCACCGATAACACTGAGAGGCACTGATTTACCAAAGGAGCACACACTGCACTGATAACATTGAGAGGCACTGATATACCAAAGGAGCACACACTGCACCGATAACACTGAGAGGCACTGATTTACCAAAGGAGCACACACTGCACTGATAACACTGAGAGGCACTGATTTACCAAAGGAGCACACACTGCACTGATAACATTGAGAAGCACTGATTTACCAAAGGAGCACACACTGCACTGATAACATTGAGAGGCACTGATTTACCAAAGGAGCACACACTGCACTGATAACACTGAGAGGCACTGATTTACCAAAGGAGCACACACTGCACTGATAACACAGAGGCACTGATGTACCAAAGGAGAGCACACACTGCCCCGATAACACTGAGAGGCACTGATTTACCAAAGGAGCACACACTGCACTGATAACATTGAGAAGCACTGATTTACCAAAGGAGCACACACTGCACTGATAACATTGAGAGGCACTGATTTACCAAAGGAGCACACACTGCACTGATAACACTGAGAGGCACTGATTTACCAAAGGAGCACACACTGCACTGATAACACAGAGGCACTGATGTACCAAAGGAGAGCACACACTGCCCCGATAAAACTGAGAGGCACTGATTTACCAAAGGAGCACACACTGCACTGATAACACTGAGAAGCACTGATTTACCAAAGGACCACACACTGCACGGATAATACTGAGAGGCGCTGATTTACCAAAGGAGTGCACACTGCACTGATAACACTGAGAGGCACTGATTTACCAAAGGAGCACACACTGCCCCGATAACACTGAGAGGCACTGATTTACCAAAGGAGCGCACACTGCACTGATAACACTGAGAGGCACTGATTTACCAAAGGACCACACACTGCACGGATAATACTGAGAGGCGCTGATTTACCAAAGGAGTGCACACTGCACTGATAACACTGAGAGGCACTGATTTACTAAAGGAGCGCACATTGCACTGATAACACTGAGAGGCGCTGATTTACCAAAGGAGCCCACATTGCACTGATAACACTGAGAGGCGCTGATTTACCAAAGGAGCGCACACTGCACTGATAACACTGAGAGGCACTGATTTACCAAAGGAGAGCACACTGCACTGATAACACTGAGAGGCACTGATTTACCAAAGGAGCACACACTGCACTGATAACACTGAGAGGCGCTGATTTACCAAAGGAGCACACACTGCACTGATAACACTGAGAGGCACTGATGTACCAAAGGAGAGCACACTGCACTGATAACACTGAGAGGCACTGATTTACCAAAGGAGAGCACACTGCACTAATAACACTGAGAGGCATTGATTTACCAAAGGAGCACACACTGCACCGATAACACTGAGAGGCACTGATTTACCAAAGGAGCACACACTGCCCTGATAACATTGAGAGGCACTGATTTACCAAAGGATCACACACTGCACTGATAACACTGAGAGGCACTGATTTACCAAAGGAGCCCACACTGCACTGATAACATTGAGAGGCACTGATTTACCAAAGGAGCACACACTGCACCGATAACACTGAGAGGCACTGATTTACCAAAGGAGCACACACTGCACTGATAACATTGAGAGGCACTGATATACCAAAGGAGCACACACTGCACCGATAACACTGAGAGGCACTGATTTACCAAAGGAGCACACACTGCACTGATAACACTGAGAGGCACTGATTTACCAAAGGAGCACACACTGCACTGATAACATTGAGAAGCACTGATTAACCAAAGGAGCACACACTGCACTGATAACATTGAGAGGCACTGATTTACCAAAGGAGCACACACTGCACTGATAACACTGAGAGGCACTGATTTACCAAAGGAGCACACACTGCACTGATAACACAGAGGCACTGATGTACCAAAGGAGAGCACACACTGCCCCGATAAAACTGAGAGGCACTGATTTACCAAAGGAGCACACACTGCACTGATAACACTGAGAAGCACTGATTTACCAAAGGACCACACACTGCACGGATAATACTGAGAGGCGCTGATTTACCAAAGGAGTGCACACTGCACTGATAACACTGAGAGGCACTGATTTACCAAAGGAGCACACACTGCCCCGATAACACTGAGAGGCACTGATTTACCAAAGGAGCGCACACTGCACTGATAACACTGAGAGGCACTGATTTACCAAAGGACCACACACTGCACGGATAATACTGAGAGGCGCTGATTTACCAAAGGAGTGCACACTGCACTGATAACACTGAGAGGCACTGATTTACCAAAGGACCACACACTGCATGGATAATACTGAGAGGCGCTGATTTACGAAAGGAGCACACTGCACTGATAATACTGAGAGGCACTGATTTACCAAAGGAGTGCACACTGCACTGATAACACTGAGAGGCACTGATTTACCAAAGGAGCACACACTGCACTGATAACAATGAGAGGCACTGATTTACCAAAGGATCACACACTGCACTGATAACACTGAGAGGCACTGATTTACCAAAGGAGCGCACACACTGCACTGATAACACTGAGAGGCACTGATTTACCAAAGGAGCACACACTGCACTGATAACATTGAGAGGTGCTGATTTACCAAAGGAGCACACACTGCACTGATAACACTGAGAGGCACTGATTTACCAAAGGAGCACACACTGCACCGATAACACTGAGAGGCACTGATTTACCAAAGGAGCACACACTGCACTGATAACATTGAGAGGCACTGATTTACCAAAGGAGCACACTGCACTGATAACACTGAGAGGCGCTGATTTACCAAAGGAGCCCACACTGCACTGATAATGCTGAGGAATCATGTCCGGTGTTTTGGCTACATTAAGAAAGGTATGTGTGCATGGAAAATGTTAAAGGACAGCTGCCTACTTATCAGACAGCCCAAGGTGGCCTGGTATATATCAGGAGACTTCAGTGCCATGATTACTTTACTAATTCCTCTGATACTTTATCAGTTTGGTGTCTGCTCCTCTGCTAAATCAGTGCCTCTCAATGTTATCATTGCAGTAGTAAAGGGGGCTGTGAAATGCAAATCCCCTACCCAAGTCTCTGATTCATCTATTTACCAGAGAAGCACACACTGCACTGATAACATTGAGAGGTGCTGATTTACCAAAGGAGCACACACTGCACTGATAACACTGAGAGGCACTGATTTACCAAAGGAGCACACACTGCACCGATAACACTGAGAGGCACTGATTTACCAAAGGAGCACACACTGCACTGATAACATTGAGAGGCACTGATTTACCAAAGGAGCACACTGCACTGATAACACTGAGAGGCGCTGATTTACCAAAGGAGCCCACACTGCACTGATAATGCTGAGGAATCATGTCCGGTGTTTTGGCTACATTAAGAAAGGTATGTGTGCATGGAAAATGTTAAAGGACAGCTGCCTACTTATCAGACAGCCCAAGGTGGCCTGGTATATATCAGGAGACTTCAGTGCCATGATTACTTTACTAATTCCCCTGATACTTTATCAGTTTGGTGTCTGCTCCTCTGCTAAATCAGTGCCTCTCAATGTTATCATTGCAGTAGTAAAGGGGGCTGTGAAATGCAAATCCCCTACCCAAGTCTCTGATTCATCTATTTACCAGAGAAGCACACACTGCACTGATAACATTGAGAGGCACTGATTTAGCAGAGGAGCAGACACCAAACTGATAAAGTATCAGAGGAGTTAGTAAAGTAATCATGGCACTGAAGTCTCCTGATATATACCAGACCACCTTGGGCTGTCTGATAAGTAGGCAGCTGTCCTTTAACATTTTCCATGCACACATACCTTTCTTTATGTTGCCAAAACAGCGGTCATGATTCCTCGGTGGCCAATGATTCATGCGACTGGAGATAGCAGAAGCACCTGCCAGGCTCTTGATTTCAATTAGGATTACTGGGGTAAGTGCAGGAGGCTGGCAGCACTACAGCAGTGATCTCACTTCCGTGGAGCAGGCCAACTCGCGCATGCAGGAATCTGCTTATCATAACCGTGGCAAGCTTTCTCCCAAAGACAAGCCATGATCAACGTGATTAACGGCGCGGCTGGGCTGTCGGGAGCTCAGCAAGCTGGACGCTACCATCCGCAACTGGAAAACTTGCTGGTAGAGGGATACCTACTCTTTTTAGGATATATCTCGTACTCTGCTGGGGGGGGGAGGGAAGAAAGAGGGGTCACATGCGTTCAGGAAATCAGATTGCCATTTGACACGCCTTTTGCCATTCTGGTCCAGTTGTCGGCATGATAGGTGGAAGGGTTAGCAGACCTTCCGATTTCACAGTGAGTTTTCACAGGACTTTGTTGTTTTGGAAAATAAAGTTGTAATACTTGGATATTCAACTGGTGTATTGCATAGAGTGTACTTTCTGGGCTGTACAGGCCGTTATCAAATTATTTATTTATTTATTTTATTTTTTAGTTTTTATATACCGACGTTCCTGTATAGCATACACATCACATCGGTTTACATAGAACTGAACAGTCGCCTGGGGGCGATACAAGGAACAAGGAGATACAAGAAACTTAAAAACTTTGCTAACAGATCAGCTAAGCTACAAATTCAACTAGGGTACATTCAGTTAATTACAGAGGAGCTAGGAACTGATGAATGCTTGGTGAAAAAGTTCACAATCTAAGCAACCGGATACAAGGGTACATTAGAAAAAACATATGCAATCCGTTAATTTACAGAGTTAATTAAGTAGGAACTTGATGCAGTTTAAGTAGTTAAGTACCAGGTCTGATAGACTGGGTAGGGTGAGCTGGGCAAGCTGGATGGCAGGAGGCCAAGGGGCTTGGGGGAATGCCCATGAGAGACGAGGGCGGACTAAATCGATAGGGCGGCATGACCTTGCCCGATAAGCGGCTTCAGCGGAATATTATCTTTCCTGCAAGGCTAGGCTGAAAAGCCAGGTTTTAAGCTTTTTTTTGAATGCCAGAGGGCAGGGTTCTTGGCAGAGGTCCGGGGGAAGTGCATTCCAATGGGAGGGACCCGCTGTTGATAAGGCTCTCTTCCTTAAAGAGGTTTTTGCGGGGGGGCGCAAACAGTGTGCCTTTGTAGGCACTTCTGATGGGTCTGTCTGATATGTGAGGGCGTAGTTGGATGGTAAGTTTGAGGGGGGAGATGTTGTGAATGGCCTTGTGAATCATCATGAGGACTTTAAAGAGAATCCTGAATTTGATGGGTAACCAATGGATTTTCTGAAGGATGGGAGTGATGTGCTCTCTTTTGTTCGCGATGGTGAGGATCCTTGCTGCCATGTTCTGAATCATCTGTAGAGGTTTGGTGGTGATTGCGGGCAGCCCCAGAAGAAGGGAGTTACAATAATCGATTTTAGGCAGTATAATAAATTGGAGTACCAGACGGAAGTGGAGGAAGTGGAGGAGGGGTTTCAGTTTTCTAAGTACCTGTAATTTGAAAAAGCATTCTTTAGTGGTGTTGTTAACACATTTTTTTAGGTTTAGCTGGTTGTCAAGCATAACCCCTAGATCTCCTACAAATGGTGATTAATTAATGATTTAGCAGATTGGGAGGAGCTTGGGGAGTTGAGAAGAACGTTGTTTTCATCCTGAGATATGATGAGAATCTCTGTCTTATTAGTACTGAGCACGAGGTTGAGGCTGGTGAGAAGAAGGTTGATTTCTTGAAGGCAGCTATTCCAGAAGGACCAAGTCTTGTGAAGGGAGTCTGTGATTGGGATAAGAATCTGGATGTTGTCCGCGTAGAGGTTGTGCGTAAGTTTAAGATTTGTGAGTAGCTGGCAAAGTGGGAGAAGGTAGATGTTGAAAAGGGTAGGATGAGCCCTGTGGGACTCCCAGGTTGGATCTGATTGGGTGTGATTCTTTGTTGTTGATCCTGACTTTTAAGAACCTGTTGTCAAGGAAGGATTTGAACCAGCACGACTCCCTTGATGCCTAAATCTGCAAGCCGTTCTAAAAGGATTGAATGGTTCACAGGTCGAAGGCCGCAGATAGATCTAGAAGAGCTAGGAGATAAGGTTGTTTATTTTCCAGGTTTAAGATGATGGTGTCTGAGAGAGATGTTAGAAGAGATTCTGTGTTAAGGGATTTGCGGAAGCCAAACTGCGATGGGGCTAGAAAGTTATTTTCCTCAAGATATTCCGAAAGTTGCTTGTTCACTATTTTTTCCATAAGTTTGCAATCAGAGGTAAGTTCGCTATGGGGTGGAAGTTTGCTGGATCCGTTGGCGATAAGTTGGTTTTTTTTAGAAGAGGTTTAAGCATTGCGAGTTTTAGGTGGTCTGGGACTAAACCTTGTGCGAGGGAGCAATTTATGACCTCTGCTATGGGCTTGGCAATGATGTTTGGTATGGAGAAGAGAAGATTAGGAGGGATTGAGTCAGATGGATGTGATGAAGGTTTAAGCTTCTTGAGAATATTTTCAATTTCCAGCGATGAGGTTGACTCAAAGGATTCAAGAGTAGTGTTTCGTAGAGGAACGGTTGTGAACGGGATAGGTGAGCTAGAGCTGGCGGTTTTGAGGGGCGTGATGAGTTTGGTGATTTTATTCTCAAAGTAGTAGGCCAATTCTGTGGCTTTGCTGAGAGCTAGGTCATCCGGTATGATGGGTGGGGATGGTTTGGTGAATGTTGAGACGTAGGAGAATCAAAAATGAAGTGATGGATCTTATTAGAGAAAAAATCTTTCCTAATTCTGAGGATAGCCTTGATGTCGATCTCCTTGCAAGGTCATTTTTTTTGAATGACGGGCTATAAAAAAAAATGCCAGGCAAGAGAGCCCAGGTCACCCTTTGGCTCCCAGCAATAGGCCAAGCAGAGGTAGAATGTCCAAAATAACTCCAAGAGCAATGAGACAGACAAAAGCGTGCAGTTTCCCCAAATGTTGTCTGTTGTCTTGCTTACATCATGGTTTAAGCCATGTGAAAAGTGTCAGAATTTCACTTGTACTTACTCCTCGGAGGTGCCGAGAATTGACCATTTCCACCCCGTTGTTTGCAGAAGATAGAATATAAGAACATAAGAAAATGCCATACTGGGTCAGACCAAGGGTCCATCAAGCCCAGCATCCTGTTTCCAACAGTGGCCAATCCAGGCCATAAGAACCTGGCAAGTACCCAAAAACTAAGTCAACTCCATGTTACCATTGCTAATGGCAGTGGCTATTCTCTAACTCAGAGCTTTCCAAACTTTTCATGTTGGTGACACACTTTTTAGACAAACATAATTTCACGACACGGTAATTCAGTCTACTAGTAAACCAGAGGTTAAAGGTTAAAACGAACGAAACATATTTCGACAATTTATGTATGTTTCCTTAAATATATACATAAATAAAATGTTTCACGACACAACCTATCTCATGAAAACCTTAAATTTATATTAAAAATATATATTCCAAGATTCATGTTATTGTTATAATTTATGAGAAACAATAATAAAACAAATTGTCTGTCCCCCACACACTCATCTCTCTCCTCCCCCCAGCACATGTCTGGCCCCCACACACTCATATCTCTCCCCCTCAAGCACATGTCTGTCCCCCCAGCACGTTTGCCCCCCACTCACTCATCTCTCTCCCCCCCAGCACATGTCTGGCCCCCACACTCATGTACCTCGTCTTTTTGATTGTTGCCAGTTAAGTGCTTCACTCCCTTCCATGATCACCAGACACTGCTGCTTGCAGTCAGTACTCCTCATGGCCAGGCCTCAGCAGCAGCCAATGCAAGGATGGCTGGGCTCGTTCCACCCACCAAGCCCCCAAAAAAAACACGATTGACAGCAAAAATCACCCAATAATAAGCAACCCATAAACTGAAAAAAAAAAGTGAATCTCTAGAAAAAAAAAAGCCCAAACTCGCATCAGAGTTGACCGGGCTTGTGCAACACACCTGCACACTGCAGGCGACACACTAACGTGTCCCGACACACAGTTTGGAAAGCTCTGCTCTAAGTGAACTTAATAGCAGGTAATGGACTTCTCCTCCAAGAACTTATCCAATCCTTTTTTAAACACAGCTATACTAACTGCACTAACCACATCCTCTGGCAACAAATTCCAGAGTTTAATTGTGCGTTGAGTGAAGAAGAACTTTCTCCGATTAGTTTTAAATGTGCCCCATGCTAACTTCATGCAGTGCCCCCTAGTCTTTCTACTATCCGAAAGAGTAAATAACCGATTCACATCTACCCGTTCTAGACCTCTCATGATTTTAAACACCTCTATCAGATCCCCATTCAGCCGTCTCTTCTTCAAGCTGAAAAGTCCTAACCTCTTTAGTCTTTCCTCATAGGGGAGCTGTTCCATTCCCCTTATCATTTTGGTAGCCCTTCTCTATACCTTCTCCATCGCAATTATATCTTTTTTGAGATGCGGCGACCAGAATTGTACACAGTATTCAAGATACGGTCTCACCATGGAGCGATACAGAGGCATTATGACATTTTCCGTTTTATTCACCATTCCCTTTCTAATAATTCCCAACATTCTGTTTGCTTTTTTGACTGCCACAGCACACTGTACCGACGATTTTAATGTGTTATCCAAGATCTCTTTCTTGGGTTGTAGCACCTAATATGGAACCCAACATTGTGTAATTATAGCATGGGTTATTTTTCCCTGTATGCATCACCTTGCACTTATCCACATTAAATTTCATCTGCCAGTTGGATGCCCAATTTTCCAGTCTCACAAGGTCTTCCTGCAATTTATCACAATCTGCTTGTGATTTAACTACTCTGAACAATTTTGTATCATCTGCAAATTTGATTATCTCACTCGTCGTATTTCTTTCCAGATCATTTATAAATATATTGAAAAGTAAGGGTCCCAATGAACTGTGCATGTGTTCATGGAACTGGGGTTTTATTGATCCTCGAAAGTAAAAGTGTACGGTAACAAACAATACGTCAGGTGTTCTGGCACTGTGCCAGGGATATGTAAGCTACTTTTCAGTACTTTTTGGTATTTTTGTTTATAGGGAGGTGGCACCTGGGTAGGTTTGTAATACTGGGAATAAGAGGCTTTGAATAAAAACTCTCTCTCTCTCTCTCTGTTTGGACCCTTGCCCAGGCATCACGGTGGGCATCTGAGCAGTGGTAGCCTGGCATCACAGCATCCCTATTTGGGTGCCACTCTTGTCCATGGCTCACGATATCTTTTCGGGGGTTGGATGCCCTGGCCATAGCTTTTGCATTTCTTTTTTTAAAACACGAAAGAAAGGTCTGAGAGCTGGGCCCATCTGCTGAGCCTCCCATCCCTACACTCCACAACCTGCTTCAGGTGTAGCCTCTCTGATGAGTCTGATGATTCAGTAAGCCTCAGATTCTGATGGCATTCCCCAGCATCCCGGCCTTCTGCCTGCCGTGCAACACCTGCAGGTCTCCAGGACGGCACCTTCTGTTTTTTTGCCGCTCTAACGGGAGCGAGGGGCGCAGGCTGCAATCATCAGCCCCTTTATGCCAGAATCCCCCAGCGCTGCTCAGGTTGCCAGCTTCAGGAAGCATCAAGCCTCTCTCTCTGTGAATAGGACCATTAGGGGATGGGATCCAGTTTCAGAAGAGCACAGGATGCCAGGATTGTATAGCCCCCCTTCCCTCCCCTTGATGAAATGTTACCCCTGAAGAATGTGTTAATCTGTTGACTTTGACTCCCCTGCAGTCTGTGCTCCAACAAAAGTCATTGTCTCGGGCACTGTGAGGATACCCCATGTATCCACAGGGGAAGCTGGGCTAGTAAATGGCTGTTTTTCTTTCCTTCCCAACAAGACAGCTCAGTCACAACACAATTAGCAGAAACCGTTACCGGAGCTTGGGAAACCGAAAACAGGAGTGTATGCATTGCACACATGCAATGTAATTACCGAAGGGAGAACAGGCTGTGCTCACACACAGATATCGGGGAGGCGGGCGAAATCCCTTCTTTAGTTTTTTTTAAAATGGTTTTCTCTCTTCTCAGCATTGCTGCCTGCTCGGTCCTGTGAATACCGGAACCGTGCTGACTGCTTGAGGGAGAAGCGGGGAGCTGTGTGACCTCTGGTGGCCTGGATTTCATTTCCCACCTCCATTGCTCTTGGTGTGACTTTAAGCTTTCGGACGCAGGCATGGGGACGCTCCTTGTGCTGTGGGTGTCTGGCCTGGCATGGAGAGCACGGCCAGCGCTTGCAGGTGACGGGATTCAAGGTTTGTCTGGGGCCTTTGTTCCGGCACGAATGGAACCAGCCGGCTGGTGTTAACCTTCACTGGCAGCTCTCCGGGGCCTTCCCCCCACTTTTAACCCCCTCTCTTCCAATCCAGTTATTGCAGCAAAGTCTTCAGCCAGGGGCCACAGTGCTACAGCACCAGGGCACCCATATTACGCAGTCTGGCCAGTAAGAGTCAGTGCTGAGCAAAGACAGAACTCCCTCCCGTCCACCCCAAGAGGCTCTGAAGAATGCAATTTGTTGACTAGAATCTCTAAACTTGGAAGACCTGAATGGCGAGGTTTAATAGTCATGTCAATAATGTGTGACAATAATACTAAACCCTGAACGAGAGTTGGCCCGGGAGCTCCGCGCTAGTTCTATGCACTGACATGGGGAAGGATCTGGCTCAGGTTTTCTGCTCCCAGGGTTTGCTAGTGCCGGGGATGCTGTTGAGGCAGTGTCAATGTGTCCTGGGGGAAGGCATCACAGTCAACCTGCAATGGCAACATCTCGTGGCTGAATTTACAGCCTAGGAATGCAGCATCCTGGTGCGTGGCCCCCCCCCCCCCGGACAAGGGCTATCGTTGCCGTGACTGGATTAAAATAAACCAGGCAGGGATGTTAAACGGGGGCAGGGGAGGGGAATCCTTGACAGATTCCCTAAACTGGAAGCCCATGGGGCAGAGGAAACAACTAGATCAAAAGCATAAGAAAATCTTGTAAAGTTCCTGTCACTGTATCCCATGCATCCCAAATATCAATTGTGAAGGTGCTGCCGTGTGATCATGGGCACCAGCTCGCAGATGTCTCCTCCTGCACTTACACGGGCCCATGCAGACTGGAAGAAGGAAGATGCATGCTCTCGTCGGCTGGTGCCCATTCAAAGAAGAAGGCAGCGTGTGGCTACCCTGCCATCAGCCGGTGCAGAGGAGGAAGCTGCAACAGCGGGCCAACAATCTCAGATTAACCGGGGGGGGGGGGGGGCTGGGGGGTGTGGAGGCATGAAGAAGGAGAGTGATAGTGTTGGAGAGGAGAGAGAGGGTGGTGGTCAATATGGGAAAAAAAAAAGGAGGGCTATCCACAAAAGCTTGGTCTGTAGCATCTTGGTTGTATCAAATGGACTGTACATGTGGATTCTGTTTGCGTGCACAGGAATGACAATGGCATGGGTTATATCATCCTATCAAATGTCCAAAATTAATTAAAGTGAAAGACTATTCAATCGATCACACCAATAAATCTGTCCAACTTATTTTTGAAATTATAATGAAGCCCACATTTAGAAGCTTTCAGCTGGATAACTCAGAAGTTATCTGGCTAAGTGAATATTTGGGAACTTATCCTGCTAAATTCTAGCCAGATAATTTATTATCTGGCTAAGGTTTGTCCAGATAAGTTAGGGAGGGGCTCCAGGAGCAAAACTGGGAGGAGCAGAATTAGCCGGAAGAATGGTTGCCTAGTAGACCTGAACTAAAGTTACCTGGATAAACTTATCCGGCTAACTTTAAGATAATGCTGGATATATTCAGTGGTGCAGCAACGTCGCTGAATGCATAGGCTAAGTTAGCCGGATAAGTTTATCCATCTAACTTGCCAAGCCACACAGCAGCTGAATGTGGACCTCATTATTACTTAACTATGACTATCATGCTAGGCACCAGAGCTCAGAGGTTTACCATCAAGACTTGCTGGCACTATGGCAATGGTTATAAGCTGCAGATCTTGCGTTTTATTCCCCTTCAAGTGAGGCGCGTTTTCCTCTGTGTTTCTGATGGATGCGCTGTGGGAGTGGAGGAGAAGGCCATTTGCAGTACCACAGCGCATTTCTTAAACCGATGGCCAGATGTTCACCTGTCCCACCTATTCTAATGTTTGTCATTTTGATGCCACCTGTGCTGAATTTTACAGACCCTAGAATATTTTAGGGATGTTCATGAAAGCTGCCTTTTGTTCTGAGGTGACGAATTAAGGACGTTGTGCTGGGGGCAAAACTGGTGCAAGGGTATCACGGTGAAACTTCAACCTTGTGCAACCCCTCCCTCCTCAATTAACTTTCAGGCCTATAAACCCTCCTCCTGAGACTCTGATAATTAAACTGAACAATCATTATGACCTCATCACCATCCTTCCCAGATCAATCCTTTAAAAACACAGAATTTGACGGAGTTAATTTTAGAGCACTCCGCACAGTGATAAAAGTCTGTATCTGTTAGCGGACTCTACCGCTAACTTTCGAAGCGATTTCATGCACGTAAAATCACTTCGTAGTGCCAGCGTAAAGTCCCCTAGTACACGCACGTTATGCGCAGGAAGGTGCGTCTGCTCCTGGCAGTACGTAACATCTGGGCATAAACTTACATGCAGGCTTTTCAAAACCCCAAAGTTCCCCCAACTTTACTCCACTTCTGACCAGAAGTAAAGTTTTCAGCTTTAACAAAACCTGGGTCAGGGCTGGTCCACCTCTCTGCACTGGGGAGTACTGCGTGCTTAATGCCCTCATTTGCATGGGATTTCCATGCGCGGGCGCTGAGCATTTAAACTTCTTTGCTGCATCAGCAGTTAAGGTTCGCACTCACAAAAGGTGCGTTGGGCTGACCGGCATGTGAGGGTGGCTGCGTTGGGGGGTCCCTCCTGTGGAGACCGGATCAGAGAGGGGGAGTTCATTCCATGGGAGGAACCACTGGCCTAAGGTACCACTGGCTGCACGCCGATCACTCTTGTGAGGGTTAACAGAGAGAGAGAGAGAGAGAAAGCTTCCCAGCACAGAACGGGCCTGCACCAGTGAATGCTTTCTTCCAAAGGCTGTCTTTATCTTCTCTCCACCTCAGCTGTAAGACGTGCAATCTCCCCCTCCACCCCCTCTCCGGGGACAGGGCACGTACAGTGTGAGAGGAGCCTCGTGCCCGTTGAGGGAGCCGAGCGACAGTTTCCCGGTAAAGGGTCAATAAAGACTGAATGCTGGCCCAGCAGATGGTGCAGTGGATGGGACCCAGAGGCAGGGGGTTATGTCTTGCCCAGTTGGAACGGGGAAACCTCCATGCCATACTTACTTCCGCTCTCTGACCCTCTTCTGGCTGCTTCCCAATCCCTTCCTCCTGGAGACCAATCTTTGCACATAAAACCACCCCCACCCCTTTGGGGGTCTCGCAGTACAAGGTCTCTTTATTGCTGGGGTTCCCAGCAGTCAGAATTTACAAACGTTGAAGAGGATTAAAAGACCCCAATTTAACCAAGAGTTTGCAGGCACCAGCATTTGCAATAACAAAATTATCATCGACATTCTTTTTTCCATTATATTCTTCTCCCCCTTTGTTTATGAGAAATACCCAAAAATACTGTCACAAGGTGCTGGGTTGGGCTTGGGGTTCACCACCCGAGGAGCAGAACATGAGCTGGTCTTCTGCCTAGTAAGCCCACTCCCACGCATGTTGAGCCTTTGGGTTCTGGGGGCCGGTAGGACCTAGCAGCGGCGGCAGTATACCACGAGTCTGATTTAGGCAAGGCTTGGACAAAATGGGCAAGGCAAGGCTTGAGGAGGCTGGACCAGGCAATTCTATGGACAACCTGGACCAGGCAAGGCTGAAGACAGGCTGGGTAGTCTGGAACAATGCTTGGATACAGATTGCAGGTTGGGCTTTGGCAAGGGTTGGTACAGATAGGTCAAGGCAAAGCTTGGTATAGAATTGGTTGGGACATAAGAGCAGGACACAGGACAAGGACTGGGGCTGCGTAAAGACAGGAACAAGGCCAGAATATAGACTGACTGCGACAAGGCAAGACTCTGGCATAGGGAGTGAGTGCCAGGAACAGAACTGGGCAGGGCAGAAGACCTAACAGAGACAGGACTGGACAAGGCAGACCAGGACAGGACCAGACAAGGCCAAAGCAAGACAATACAGAATAAGAAACATGGAAGCCCAAAGCAGCAATGCAAGAGGCCCTTAAGCCACTATGCTGTAGACCTGAAGGCCGCTAGGTACAAAGAGAGGCCTAGACAGGCCACATGGCAGGAAAAAAGGATGGAGCAGGCCTGGAGGCCCCAAGACAAGGAGTAGGCCTAGATTAAACTACATAGCAAGGTAATAAGAGCAAGAAGGCCTGGAGGTCACAAGGCAAGATGTAGGCCTAGATAGGTCATAAGACAAGGGGCAAGGAGCAAGAAGGCCTGGAGACCACAAGACAAGAGTAACAGTGGACAGGTCAAGGAGCCAAAGGTAACTCCATGAGAAGGCAAGGATAGAATGGCAGAGCTGGGTTACATAGGGCTGGAGGTTGGATGTGGTGCAAGCAGTAAGAGGAGCTGGGCAAGGCTGGAGAGTAAGCTCGCTGAGGACCCATGGTGGAGCGGAGGCTGCAAGACAGGCTGAATCAGGAGACCATTGAGGAGTTGGCTTGGCTAACTCAGAAAGCAGCTCACTAAAGACCTTTGCTGGTGAAGAGGTGCCATAGTAGGCAGACACAGGGCAGGGTGAGCCTGTGAAACAGGTAAAATCCTAACAAGTACTTTCAACTCTCCACTTCAGTAGAGTATGTCATTCACAGTCCTCTCCAATGTCACCTCCCTTCTCCTAAATCTCAGTTATAGCAATACTCACTCACTGGACACAGTGTAACTCTGCTCATGACACCAGGAAAATTCTGTTTCCTTTCCATACTGGCTCCAGACTTCTCCTTCAGCAACAGCAAGGGATTCCATGGCTTTCCAAGCTCTCACCTCTTCAAAACTTCTTCACTTCCAAGTTGCCCACCCACGGTGGAATCTCCAACTCTACTTGGCCTTTGCGACCAAGGTTGAGTCCCCTGGTTGTTTCCCTGTGAGGGGAAAAAACAACTTTCCAGCCTTAAGCGTCTTCCCTTGAGGGGGAAAGTTCCCCAGATCCTGCTCCTTAAGAGAGGCACCCCAGGTGCACCACAATTCTGGTGGTTCTTGTAACACCCCTTACCTCTCCAGCGACGCCCCCTGCCCACAGGTTCCTTCCCACATAACTCCTGGCACCATGCTGCATCCAGTGGCTCTGACAAGGAAGTAGACTGCAGCTCCTGAGCCTTTATAGGCCCTGCATTCAGGTCTTCCTGTGGGCGACGGCTGATGACATCACCACTGTCCCTGGATATAAGGGAGTTCAGTGCAGTGAGTCAGTGCCTCAGCAACAGGGTCTTCTGGATACCTCTGCCGGTGGTGGCTTTGCTCCTGGTCCTGACTCTTGTCCCTGCTGTTTTCTGGTGCCTGACTCGGCTCCATACCTGCCCTGCTTTGCTCCCATCTTATATTCTTACTTAAGTTTATAATGGTAAAGCCAATTTATTAATGCCCCGATATTGAACTTGCATTCTGTGCTCGATAGCCGGATAAGTCACTTATCTGGCTATCTTTTAGCTTGCCAGTTTGTGGCCAGGCAATGAGCAGATCTGGGCGATGCTTTTTGTATCTGGTTAACATAACCAGATAAGTAGCGATTTTCATTCTTATCCAGATAAGTTAATCATGCAAGTTACATCAGCCACAGAGCTGAAGTAACTTAGCCGGATTTAACTTATCCAGATAAGTAGCGCCTTAACCATGAATATTCAATATCCCTTGTAACTTAGCTGGATAAGTCCTATCCAGCTAAGTTACTTACCTAGCCAGCGCTGAATATCGGGCTCTTAGTATTTAAGTTGATATTTCTCCCCTCTCATTGGCACAGGGCAAGTTGACTGCTTCCCTCCCAATGCTGGTCATGTGTTCAGGGTGAAATCCACTTTAGCACAGTCATTTATCTCCTTACCTGTCCATGATGCTCTCTACTTTGAATTCATTAATCTTCTCACAGTACCTGAACGGCACCATTATTCCTCCTCATCTTCCTTACAGTATCAAGATAGTTCTGCCAGTCTTCCAAATCTCCAGTAGATTGTCCTGGTCCCTTCTGAGGGCATCCTTTCTTCTCTCTCTCTCTCCTCCTCAGAATGGCGGTAAGTCACCTTCTCCAGAGATTCTGAAGATCCTAGATTCATTTACGTGAAGGGAAATTGTAGACGGGTAGGAGGCCTTTCCAGGAGGAGCAGAGTTAGCTGCTTAACTTTAAGAGAGCCGGGTATATTCAGAGGCCCAGCTGGATATGTTTCTCCGGCTAACTAGCCGGGCTGCACTGCGGCTGAAAATTGACGCCTTATTTTCTAATATGACCCCATTCCCTTGGCGAATAAAATAATCAGAGGGGGTGTTACATGTGCCTAATACAAATATGTTTCAGAAATCATGTCATGGTGTCTGACGAATGTGCCATCCATAATTTTGGGGAGCAGTAACTGTGATACAAACTGCCTGCATTACCAGGCACTTTGGGAAGCAACATAACCCCTGCAAAAAGTAACTCTGACCCTACCATACTAGAAGTCAACAGCAACAACCCTATAAGAAGAGGCAAAACCGCAAATATTTCATTGGGCTCTAAAAAAAGAATACACCTTTTATTTGGAAAACAGAATGTAACGCCACCTTGACCGCTTACCTCACGGGGCATCCCTGGGTCCGGGACCAACCTGGCAGGATCCCCCCTTGGGCAGACTCCTTCGGTCCTCACGTTCTTGGCGCCTGGTGCCTCCACCTGGGGAAGAAGGTGTTAGTGGATGGGATTTCCCTCCTTTAAGAACATAAGAACTTGCCATGCTGGGTCAGACCAAGGGTCCATCAAGCCCAGCATCCTGTTTCCAACAGAGGCCAAACCAGGCCACAAGAACCTGGCAATTACCCAAACACTAAGAAGATCCCATGCTACTGATGCAATTAATAGCAGTGGCTATTCCCTAAGGGGCGGATTTTCAGAGCCCTGCTCGCCGGGAAGCCTATTTTACATAGGCCTCCCGGCGCGCGCAGAGCCCCGGGACTCGCGTAAGTCCCGGGGTTCTCCGAGGGGGGCGTGTCGGGGGCGTGTCGAGGGGCGGGCCCGGTCGTCGTGGCGTTTCGGGGGCGTGTCGGCAGCGTTTTGGGGGCGGGTACGGGGGCGTGGCCCTGGGCGGTCCGGGGGCGTGGCCGCGCCCTCCGTACCCGCCCCCAGGTCGCGGCCCGGCGCGCAGGAGGCCCGCTGGCGCGCGGGGATTTACGCCTCCCTCCGGGAGGCGTAAATCCCCCGACAAAGGTAAGGGGGGGGTTTAGACAGGGCCGGGCGGGTGGGTTAGGTAGGGGAAGGGAGGGGAAGGTGAGGGGAGGGCAAAGGAAAGTTCCCTCCGAGGCCGCTCCGATTTCGGAGCGGCCTTGGAGGGAACGGGGGTAGGCTGCGCGGCTCGGCGTGCGCCGGCTATACGTAATTGATAGCCTTGCGCGCGCCGATCCAGGATTTTAGCAGATACGCGCGGCTCCGCGCGTATCTACTAAAATCCAGCGTACTTTTGTTTGCGCCTGGAGCGCAAACAAAAGTAGGCTATTCGCGCGCCTTTTAAAATCCGCCCCTAAGTAAACTTGATTAATAGCCTTCACTCCAGGAAAACAAATGGGACTGTGAACAAGGATGACAGTATGTACAAATATATACAGGTTTATTAGATTATACAAGTATATACATTTCTACATGGCTAATAGGATGTCAAGCAGCACCCTTATCTACTCGTGGTTAGTAGTCTCAGTCTATACAACTATATACATTTCTACATGACTATGTACATGGCTAATAGGATGTCAAGCAGCACACTTATCTACTCGTGGTTAGCAGTCTCAGTCTATACAACTATATACATTTCTACATGACTATGCACATGGCTAATAGGATGTCATATAGCACACTTATCTACTCGTGGTTAGTAGTCTCATACAACTATATACATTTCTACATGACTATGTACAAGGCTAATAGGATGTCGTATAGCACACTTATCTACTTGTGGTTAGAAGTCTCAGTCTACACAGCTATATACATTTCTACATGACTTTGCACATGGCTAATAGGATGTCAAGCAGCACACTTATCTACTCGTGGTTAGTAGTCTCAGCCTGCACAACTATATACATTTCTACATGACTATGCACATGGCTAATAGGATGTCATATAGCACACTTATCTACTCGTGGTTAGTAGTCTCAGCCTATACAACTATATACATTTCTACATGACTATGTACATGGCTAATAGGATGACAAGCAGCACACTTATCTACTCGTTGTTAGTAGTCTCATTCTACACAACTATATACATTTCTACATGACTATGTACATGGCTAATAGGATGTCATACAGCACACTTATCTACTCGTGATTAGTAGTCTCAGTCTACACAACTATATACATTTCTACATGACTATGTACATGGCTAATAGGATGTCATATAGCACACTTATCTACTCGTGGTTAGTAGTCTCATACAACTATATACATTTCTATATGACTATGTACAAGGCTAATAGGATGTCATATAGCACACTTATCTACTCGTGGTTAGTAGTCTCAGTCTATACAACTATATACATTTCTATATGACTATGTACATGGCTAATAGGATGTCAGACAGAACACTTATCTACTCGTGGTTAGTAGTCTCAGTCTATACAACTATATACATTTCTAAAAGGCAGCAAGAACATTTAGTATTCAGTATTATTATGTTGGAAACAGGATGCTGGGCTTGATGGACCCTTGGTCTGACCCAGTATGGCATTTTCTTATCCTCCCCCTTTTATTGGTGTGCGCGCGCGTGTGTGTGTGTGTGTGTGTGTGTGGGGGGGGGGGGGGGGTGTTCCGCTCTATCTAAACCATCCTTCTGCTCTGCTGAAAGGTCCGTGCCAACACTGGGGTCCATGCCTCCCATACCACCACTAGGAATCTCTTCAATCATGGGGGAGGAAACCACTCCTCCTCAAGGCCTGCTGCTGTCCTTCTGCTCTTCTGCATTAGTAGGAAGGTTGCCCCTGGCTCCACTAGACTCACGGCTGTTTTAGTGATCAGAGGTTCTGGCCCACCACCATCTCAGTTTTTGCTGATTTTTGGCTCCCCTAAACACATGGCTGTTGCCCAGGCTGGATAAATCATCTACTCCAGCTCTGTTTTAGTTGTTGTCTGACCCTGTATGGGTCACTTTCTCTCAGCCAAAAGACCAAGACCCAGGCAGTATACACACCTAGCCAACCCCCACTACTGTCTGGGAACTCGGTACTCACGTGTCTGAATATCCTTGTTAGTCAGGGTGAAAATGTGTTTGCTTCCTAGGACTGTTTTCCAGTACATTTCTCTTATAAATTCTTTTCCTAGTCATAGTTCTGTAATTTGGGAGTCTGAATCCTTTTGATTTTTAGTGATATTTCTTACAAAAATTACCAGCAGAAATCCAGGGAGCTGTGACATGCAAATCCCCTACCTGAATCTCTGACTAATCTATTCAATGGCCATTTAAGTACCTTCATAGTAATGGGTCTGGTTATCTTTTCAATTTACTGGACTGGCACTCATGTTACCTAGATGCATTGTTCCTTTTTTTTTCTCTGCTGTAGTTCACTTAAATGGTAGCATGCTCAAACCTCTGTCTCTTGTGACGGAGCGTTTCAAGAACAAGAGGGACTGCTATGGATCCCTATACAGAAATTACACGCTAATAGAATACCTTACCTCACATACACAAAACACAGAACCTCACCAAATACAGAATAATTTACAAAAATTTGAAATAAAAATATGCAGGCAATGACTGAATTCTTCTTAGCTCTTCCATCCACGCCTACCTTATCCCCTTCCCTCTTGTTCCTGCAGACAGTAGAGGACATTGGGAGTGGGGGAGAGACAAGAGGAGAATGGCTGGATTAGGGACTATTCTTTACTCTGCAAGGCCTCCTCTAGGCTCACCCCTCTCTCTTCCTGTCCCTGAATGACAGGAGGAGAGGGGATAGATTAGGGAGCAGGGTGGGCCTTTCTTTGATGTGTTTTGTGCTCTGTCTGCTCCAAGTTCACCCTCCTCTCCTGTTCCCTGCAGGCTGCCTGGCAGGGGAAGGGCTGGAGCAGGAAGCAGAGGGCTGATCTGTTCTCTCTGGATATTTGCAGGTAAGCTGACCTTTGTGCCCCTAGGTAAAAGTGGCCTTGAGGACACTGTCATGTCACATACAAGCTGCTGTGCAAATAATCACCTCTGGCTTCATTTGACATCAACTTCTATCCTTGTAGGTTTAAGGGTCCGGTACCAGTATAAGGAAAACCTGTTTTTTAAAGGTAAATCTTCTGTGGCGAGTCAATGTCAAAGCTGGCTAGATCCTGCAGAAAATCAGGCCTTAGCTGAGAATCTGACAACAACACATATTTCTACATGTTTTGAATAGCTTTTAGTGTTTATTTGTAATGCTCCATGTAACCAACCACCTCCCAGAATGCCATTTGAAAGCACAGCTTTTGTTTGGTCTAACTTTCCTGGTTAGAAATCTGTAAGTTCGTTCAGTAATGAACTGAATATTCACACACCTGTGACCGACTAGGAATGCACAGAGGCATCTCACTGAAGAGTAAGCCACTTGCAGGAGGCAGGTTGGGGGAAACGAAAAATTTTCAAGCACAGAGGTGTGCGAACAAGTCAGATAAAGCCTTGGGTGCTGCAAGAGCGTCGAGGTTGTTACCAATGTCAACCTGAAGGACAGCGCTTCCTGAGGAGGCATTTTCCTACTTGTAGCGTAACAGCGCTAGGCCCGGGTCAGCCTCCGATCGCCGGGCTGCAGTGCCGCTGCTTGTGCATGCCGCAACGCATCGGGTATCATTTTTAAACACAAAATCCCGAGTAACTGGAGCCCCTGAAAAGCAGCTGCCCTGCCGCCATCAGCCGTTCTTCCAGAAGCAGACCCAGCCTTGCCCCAGCCTGCTCCGTGCCGAGTGAGATGCCCTGTCACTACGGTGCTTTAGGAGTGATATACGGTATCTGCCGTCCGCAAAGCTGAGGAAAGGCACCTGTCCCCTCATGCTGTCACTTATGCTGTTTTGTCCAAGCAATGTCAACTTGATCTACGAAACCCCGGAGGGGATTTAGAAAAAGGCCATTAGCGAAAACATGTTGTGAAATTTATGTTGGTGAAATTGTTTGGGGATTAGGTTGTTTAAATATATGTTTTCTGGAATTCACTTTCCGTGCCCTGAGAAAAGGCACTTAGGAATCAGGCAGGAGAGGCCAAAATATCTTTCTGATTATAGCGTGTGCTCAGAGAATCCTGCATGCTGTAAGTACCTCCAACAGGTGCACACATTAACTACCGTGATGAGTTTACAAGTAGCTTTGTATATTTAAAAAAAAGGATGGCTTTCCTCATTGGGGATTATAAGAATTGGCTGGGGGAGATGGCAAATGCGTTCATAATGGTTGTTTGTGCAGCTGGCCAGAATCGAATTGTTTTAAAAATATATCCAGTTCCTTTAGGTTTCTACTCCGGAAAGTAAATTCTAAATGCTTTGAAAAGCTGCGGAAATCCATGACAGATGCAAGGACCTGCTAGAGAAGTCTGTGGGCAATCCAGTGGAGATTCTTTTGTTTCAGCCTCACTAACCTTGGTGGCTTTGGGGATTATTACAAAACTTGGTAATACGATACAGAAGGGGGCCTCAGTATTTGGCTTAAGTTCAGGTCTTGTAAGAATTAAAGCTGAAGATGACAGGCCTAAAATAGCTTCCCAGTGAAGGTGGTGAAGGCCATCACTGTAACCGATTTTAGGCATGCTTGGGACAGACATGGAGGGCAGTGGCAGGAAAAGGGGTTTGAGAGGTCACTTACTCCTACGTTTACCTGCTGCTGCTTTGCCTCCGGACCATCGAGGCCTCTGCCTCTTGGATTAATAGCTGTCTCCATCTGCCGCTCCGGTTCCTAGCCTCTGTGCGCCGCTCCGTTTCCCCCCGTGAGCCTGTCTCTGCCCACTGACGTCATCTAAGGGGCATCGAGGGGGTTACAAGAGCGGCGCAGGGATCCTTAGGGTGCCGCGCGACAAAGGGGCATGCCCCTTTGTGAGCCCCTTCGTGCCGCACCGAGGCTAAGAAATCAAGAAGGTGAACTCCGCGCTCTCAACAGGTCAACTATTTCAATAGAAAAGATCCCAGCCTTGATTAATCGAAGAAACGTTTACGGTAGATTATAATTTTGACAGGAACTATGTGCCACAAAAACGACCAGTAAAATGAAAAAGGAAAGGAACTCGAATCTAGTTATAAATACACAAAAAGTTTGAATCTAATGAGTAACTGTTTAATGCTGTCTTTCATACTGTTGGTTCACTGTAAACCGAACCGATATGTACTTGTACATGATCTTCGGTATAGAAAAGTATTTAAATAAATACTGATAAATATACAAGCCATTGCAAAAAAAACAAACGGTAATAATTGATGATATGTTAAGAGATTTTTCGCCTGATTTCATAGCCATTACAGAGTCATGGTTAAGAAAAACAGATATGGTGGATTTAAATCAGATTGCAAATGAAAAATAAAAGGTTGACTCCTTTCCTAGACCATTACAGAAAGGCGGAGGCTTAATGCTAATTAGCAAGAAAAGTTTAAAGTTAAATAGAATCGCACTAGAAGCCCCAGATAAACATGAAATTGCTGTATTTGAGTAAAAAATCTACAAATTTGTTTGGTATATTATCCTCCAGGCCTATTAGAAATTAATATTTCACCAATTATAGAAAGTCTGACAACAATATTAAATCCCAATAAACCCTCAATTTTATTAGTGGATTTTAATCTTCATATGAATGTTACGCCTCGATCTTTAGCTTGTAATACTTTAGTTGAAGTACTTCAAGCATTAGGCTTTGACTTACTAACTCCAAATACCACCCACAAAGGTGGACACGCACTCGACTTGATATTCGTTAATTCAAAACTAACAAAAGCTGTCAAAACCTGTATCAATCCAGTTCCTTGGTCAGACCATTTTTTATTACGATCAAACATAACGTTTACAAATTCT
The DNA here is from genome assembly GCF_901001135.1 of Rhinatrema bivittatum. Classification (NCBI taxonomy): domain Eukaryota; kingdom Metazoa; phylum Chordata; class Amphibia; order Gymnophiona; family Rhinatrematidae; genus Rhinatrema; species Rhinatrema bivittatum. Next base: position 16,077,679 of record NC_042620.1, read on the forward strand.
TACAAAATGAAACGAATAAAAAAACTCACCTTTCAATATAGACAACCTTTTAATATAGAATCACTTCTGAACGAATTGTCTAAACATCTATCAAAAACAGAGATTACATCTATTGAAGAGGCAACTAGAGAATGGCATAGTATAACACAGGAAATGGCAGATAATATAAACCCATTAAAGCTAAAGTTGTGAAGGAAACAAAAAAGCAAAACCCCTGGTATAATAATGAATTAAGACAAATAAAAACTGTGTTAAGGAAAAAAGAAAGAGAATGGCAAAAAACTCATTCACCTTTAAGTAATTATCGTGTTTATTTAGCTTATTACAGAAAAATGGTTAATAACATGAAAAGCATTATTATGATGCAAAAAATCAGAGATTTTCAAACAATCCCAAAGCTTTATTTGAGATTGTTACCAAACTCACTAGTGATCCCTCCAAGTGTGAAGCATTGCCTGAATCTCGCTGTGATGAAATGGCATTATTTTTTAAGAACAAAGTAGATAACCTTATTGAGACTCTAGATCACATTCCAAAACAAACAATTAATATGCCCAAAAGAGATATACCATCCTGGTCGAAATTTGAAAACACTACGAAGATTGAAATTGAAAACCTGATACAGAAGTTAAATCCAGCTAATCACCCGTTAGATACGATTAATACATTAGCCCTTAAGCAATGTGTAGAAATAATCAATCCTTTTTTGGTAGCTACGGTGAACCAATCCCTTAATGAAGGAATTATGCCTGCTTTACTAAAGAACGTAATAGTAAAACCAATCTTGAAACATCCTACCAATTAAAAAAATTATAGACCAATTTCAAATTTATCATTATTGGCCAAACTAATTGAGAAAGTAGTCAATAGACAGTTAAGTGAGTATTTGGAAATTAATGAGGTTTTATATTCATTACAACACGGTTTTCATAAACTACGGTATATAGCACCGAGATACTACTACTTTCTTTGTCAGATACGGTTCTTAGGGTGTTCGATAGAGGTCAAAGTTTCCTGCTTGTATTGTTAGATCTTTCAGCCGCATTTGATATGGTGGATCACAACTTTCTTCTTAATAGATTACAAGATATTGGATTAAACAATATCACTTTAAAATGGTTTAAAATCATTTCTAGAAATAGAACCTTCACTGTGAAGATCAAAGATAGCACTTCAGAAAAGATAAAACTATCAGCAGGAGTTCCACAGGGTTCGGCCTTATCGGCCACCCTGTGTAATATATATTTTCTCCCGTTGTGTCACTTACTAACCGGTCTTAGTTTAACTTATTTTATCTGTGCAGATGATATTCAGCTTCTGTTTCCTATTGAAAACAACATTGAATCCACTTTTAATATAGTTGAAATATATTTAAAAATTATTGGCCAACTTCTTGCCCAAATGAAATTGATTTTAAATTTAGATAAATCTGTTTTTATGATTTTAGATAGAAAAAAAATGTTAATTTAGAGAAGAAAGTTATCACTCTTAATAACAAAGCATGTTTTAAGTTAGTGGATGTAGCTAGGAATTTAGGACTTTTTATGGATTATGAACTAAATTTTAACTCCCTTATATCTAAAAAAGTAAAAGAAGGGTTTAGTAAATTGAGGTTGTTGAAACATTTGAAACCATTACTTTCATTCAATAATTTCAGATATGTTCTACAGGTGATGTTATTGACCGGACTTGATTACTGTAACTCTACAATGATGATTTTTTGATTTTATATGTAAACTGTAGAGCTAGAAACTTGCTTTCTGTGCAACGGTATATAAAAACGGCATACGTAAATAAATAAATAAATAAATAAAAGACATGGACGGAGTTGGTGTTGGGTTGCATGCGAGAATTTTTGTTCCTATCTACCCAAAGTAGATGAATTTCAAAGAGGTAAACTGGATGGGATATTTTGATTTTATCAGCCATCATTTGCTATATTACTGTGTGGGGTTAGCAGTGATGCAGCAGTACGGTCTGCTGAAGTCTGGAGGTCTGCGGCATGCTTCCTTTCTGTTGCCACAGGATAGCGTGGTAGATTTGCAAAGCTCAAGATGGCATGGGTGAGGAACTTGTCATTTTGGCAAGTTCCTGAGCTGCAGCAGAGCAAGCTGGCACATTTGTTTTGCATTCTCTGATTCCTCTGCTTTCTTAGCATCATGACAGAGGCTAGATCCTATCAATCCTCTGTTCACTCTGGCTGCTAGCTAAATGCAATGTGATCCAAGTTTTCAATACAGTGAAAGGACAGAAATAGTTCAACCAGGTGCATGTAGGTCCTCTTAAAACAGATTAAACAAAGGTCAAATACTTCTCCTGCTGAATATACTCAGATAAAGTTATTCAGGCAACTTTACTTAGATAACTTCACTGTGCTGTATAATATAAATGACTCAGTTATCCATGTGAGTTTACCTGGATAACCTTAAGCCTAATTACAAAAACTAAAGGTTCAACATGGCACATCCATAAACATATATATATATATGTATCGGCAAGGATGTACAATACAATTTCAATTCATTTAACTTATCCTTCAAAAATGATAAAAAATGTATCAAAAAAGAATATATATTTTTTTTAATTTGTACTTTATTAAGATTTTAAACAAATTATATTGTGAAAAATCAAAGGACAAATTTTGCATACCAGGTAATCATAAAGCAGTATCTTTAACATTTATCAAATACATCAAAATTCCTACTCCACATCACGGGATGATATTATCAAATAAAAACTAAGGAAAACTGTAAATATTAACTTACTAATCAGGAGATACATTTTTTTGTGCAGCCTATCCCTGGAGGAAAAAAATATGAATCCCTATATGCATAGCACTAATTGTTCACAATTGAAGATCCAATCGAGGCAGGCTTAAATGACTCTTCGAGGTCCAATCAAAACAATCTTCAATAAATATTCAGTCCCCATTGTTCAAGATGATAAATTCAAACTAAATGCCAGCAAAAGGAAACAGAGGAAGAAAAACATCCAAACAAACAAACAAACAAACATAAAATAAAGGCCTCCAGCAGTGCTTGCTGGGCCATATTGGGCCAAAGAACTGCCTGGGCCCAGTCTGGGCCAGGTTCAGAGTAGGGACCCTCCCCCTATGTAAAACTCCTGGGGTCAGGAAGCTCCCACCCCGGCTCCTGCTTGTGATGCCCAGCTGTTCCTGCCCAGGTCCCAGTGCTTTAAACATGGCACCATCTGCCTGGAGAATGTGTTGCGCACCCCGTCCTCGCTCGGCCCGCGCACGGGCCTGCTCACCTCGCTACCTCCTCTGCAGGTCACGGGTCGGCCTCCCCAGTGGCAGCTGCAAGCTCCTCTAGGCCTCGGCGTCCCGCGGTGGCGGTCGCCAGGCCTTCCACTGCGCACCAGGCCTCACGCCGGGGTTCGGCGTCCTCCGTGGCGTTGGCCACGCCCCTACGCACGCGCAGACCACCCGGCCTCTTGTAGGGCCAGGGGCAGGTCCTAGCTCCATGGTGCGTCCTGATTGAACATTCTACTTAAGGAAGTTCCTGCCTGCACTTCCTTGCCTCCGCATTCACAGTCTTGTTTCAGCCTTGATCCAGTCTTGTTCCAGCCTTGTTCCAGCATCCTTCCATTCCAGCATCCTTCTGTTCCAGCATCCTTCCATTCCAGCATCCTTCCATTCCAGCATCCTTCTGTTCCAGCATCCTTCTGTTCCTGCGTCTGTCTGCCCCTGTCTCCCCAAGTAGTACCTTTGGAATGACTCTCTGGTACTGACCTCTGCCTGCTTCATTGACCATTCTGATCACTGCCTGGATTCTGACCTTTGCCTGCCTTCGTGACCTCGACTGACCTCTGGAACCTGACCCCTGCTTCGTTGACTACTCTCGGACTGATTCCTGGTATTTGACTCCTGCTTTGACTGACTTCCCTTGGACTGATCCTTGGAACCTGACCCCGGCTGACATTGACCACGCCTCCTTGATTCTGGCTGTCCCTTGCCTTGTCATCGCCTACGCTGCATTGGCCTTCTCTGATACTCCAGGCCTACAGTCTAGTGACCGACCACGCTACCTTGCTTCTGGTGGGCAAACCTCTATACTTCCTCTCCGGGAGACCCTGCGAGGCCCACCTAAGTCTAAGCAGCCCGGGTCCCTAAGGGCTCCACCCGGGGGACCGTGGGCTTCCAGTGGTGAAGCTCCTTCTAGCCTCTGTCTCCTCCTATGCTCTGCCCCCTGGGGGCAGGTACTCCCTGGGCCTGACCAGGGAGCCGTCCTACACTGCTCCAGGACAAGGGTCCACCTCCAAGTGCAACAGAACGGTACCAAAGTGACATCAGTTTGGCACTTTTCTTCAGCCAGCAATGCCAGAGGCACATTTTTTTATTTTAAGAGTGCCAAAAATATAAATATACTTACATTTTTTTCTCAAGAGGCTACTTTAAATCCACTCCATTCAAAATTAACTGGAAATGGTCTCATTTATTGCATTTTTGGCATGTTAATAAATGAATGCAGATCCCTAATGAATATACATGAGATAGATTTGCATGCGCTGCCTCCACTGTATGTGTAACCCCCATTTCATTGGATGAGTTGAATTTTAATGGGGCCATAAAATAATGTATATACCTTGGGGACTAAATCCAACTGTCCATGTCCACCAGTCTTCTTGTCCCTTGGAGTGGGCTCTTTTCTACTGGGAGAAGGATGACCTTAAGACCCAGGCAGGTACCCTGGATCCCCTTCCTTCTGTGCGTTACTAGGTTTTCTCAGTGATGGTGCCTGCATGAAGCAGCCAGGAACACACTTTGGGTGTCAGAAATTAAAGTTTACTGTGATTTCTTCAGAATAAATAAAGTCCAATCGATTCGAAATAACTGTCCAAATGACATCCGTGCTTAAGACTCTGGACGTCCCCTTCCCTCTCTATCTCTAAGTATGCGGCCTTAGCACAGGCCTCCTGGAGTGAGTGGATAAGTAGTCTCTTTATTTTTCTTATCTTGGCTTGGGTATCGATTAATACTGAGGGACTGCAGGAGTTTTGTACCCTACCCTCCATCTGCTGGTAGGGATGAATAAAACCCGCTTGTCTGGACTGATCTGGGTCTGTTCAGGAATGCCTTTTACAGCACAGTGGTTAGAGAGAGCAGACTACCAACCAGCGAAGCCACGGTTCCACTCCCACTGCCTGCTCCTTGTGACCTTGGTAAGTCATTTCACTCTTCATCGCTCAGCTACAAACTTAGGGGGGGGGGGGGGTCAGTTACAAGGCCATGGTATTTTCCGCACAGATGAAAATACCGAGGGATTTATGAAGCAGTGGTACTTGGCAGTGCTGGTTTGTAAATCCTGCAGTATTTTCTCCAGCAGTAAAATGCCACTGGGAAAATGCGGTGTTATCTGGTCTCCAAATTTCACACAATTGTGGTCCCAGAGCCGTAGGGCTCTGACTAAACCTCCCCAAAATACACCTGTGAGAAGGACAAAGGCATGGTTGGCTAGGCAACACCATTTTGGAAAATCATTGCTACTGGGCCTGTAGCCTAGGGGGCTCTCTGGACCCCCACAACACCACCAGGGCTTCTATCGTAAGCCCGAAGGGTAGGCTGGGGGGGGGAGAGCTGATTTTTAAGTCAAAGGGGAGGGGTTGGAGTGTTGGGGGTGGAGCCTGTCCCCAGAGGTTTACATCTTTAAATATGTATTTGGTTACTCTTTGGGTACCTCCAGGTACAGATCCCCAGGGTCTTTTACACACCTGGGGCAGGGTAATAGTCAGGGACATCAATTAGTGTACCAGTGCTCTCGGAAGAAGCTCTTGCGATGCAGCTAACCAGTGGCGTGCGCTGCGGCGCGCGCACATCCGCACGGGAAGCCTCCGCGCGGCACAGCTCGGGGCAGGGGGCGGGACCTGTGGCTTCAGCGAATCGGCTCCAAGCAAGCTCCCGCCTTCTCCTCGTGCGGAAAACAGAGCACACGTGGGGGAGGGACGGGGGCGCAGTGAATGTGGCGGGGTTTTGTGGCCCTGTGCAGAGAGCGCTGGAGGACGGGACTCGGAGGCCGGATATTCAGTCTGCTCTGTGCTCTCGCTGCCTCCACCTTCAAGAGGCATGTGGACTCTTTTGTGCATACAAAACCCTTCCTGGGTGGGACAGACTTGCTTGTGCTTTTTTTTTTACACAGAATAATGTGTGTGCAAGGATTGGAAACAAATATCTCTACATATCTGCTCCCTCATTGATATTGACATTTCTTAAGGAAAGTCAGTCCTTAGGAGCTTGCAGCGTAAATACACAGTTCTTTGTGAACTAAGCATGAGGTGAGTGAAGGTTGGATGTAGTTCCGAATTAGGGCTCTTTTTATTTAAGCTGGCTAATGTAGTCTTATTATTCTGGCAGCTTTTGAGAGTTAAGGTCAGTGAGAGTCTGAGAGAGTATGGCCTTAATAGAGAGGGAAGGAAGACTGCTGGGCTGGGCGTGAGAATGGAGAGGGAGCTGCAGCGGACCACCTCAGGTGACAACCAGCGTGGGGGTGCCGGCCAGGCGGGGGATGCCATCCAGAGGAAGGTCAGCGGCCATGAGCAGAGCCCATCCCACTTGCGGGCAGAAGACGAGGAAGGCCGCCGGGCCGTGAGCGGTGGAACAGTGAAGACATTGGTTGGATAGTCGCAGGCAGAATGAGAGTGTCTGTGTGTGAAGGAAAGAGAGACCCCAGTGTGTGTGTATGTGAGGGAGAGAGATCCACTGAGAACGTGCCTTTGTTGTGTATGTATGTGAAAAAGAACCACTGAGTGTGAGAGAGTGCCTTTATATACGTGTGTGTGTGTGTGTGTGTGTGTGTGTAAGAAGAGCCACTGAGTAGGTGTATGTGAGCTAAGAGTGTGTGTCTGGAGGAGAGAAAGAGGTTAAAGTTTGTACACCCTCCCCCCACCAACTAATCCAGGACAATCTCAAGGTGACTGGAAATCAAACGTTCCCAGGTATGGAGAGCAGAGGGGGTTTTTTTATCCCTATTAATTTTAATTCTTGGATGTTGTTTGATATGTTTGCTGTTTGTAAATGTTGTATTGATGTATTATTTGCAGTGCTGTTTGAGTCCTGGGAGTTAGTGTTGTGTTGAAATGGCAGATTTGTCTCTTGGGGTAAACTTTATTCTCGACAGGCTGTGATAGCTTTTATTGGAGCTATGTAAGAATTATCCCAAAATGCTGTATGTGAGCCATTGAGACAAAATAGGACCCGTCTTTATATGTGAATATCTCTGACCTGACATCTGAAGCTCTTGTACCATATTTTTAGGTAGCGGTATTTATTTAAATTTTAGGCAGCCTGGCTTACCTAATAGATGGTGTATTGGTGTTTTCGGGCCTAATACAATATTTGTTTTGTTTTCACTGTTTGAGTACCGGCAGTTAGTGCTGTTTCAGTATGGGAGGTTTACTATACTGTAATTGGGTTTTTTTCATGGCTTTCTAAGGACCAAGGCCACACCCAATGCATATTACAAAAAGCTTAATGCCATATGGGTTCCAAGTGTCTTTTGGGAAAATGGGACAGAGGGAGCGAGACTGAACCCCACCTGTAAATGGTCACCACATGCCACTGAGCTTACTTATCAAGTCAAACAATGCAGCTTGAGGCAAAGCAGTGTTATTTTATTTGCATGCTAATCACCTCATTAGCATATGTGCGGTGCCACTGGCTAAATAACATGAGGTATTTTAAATAAGAACATAAGAACATGCCATGCTGGGTCAGACCAAGGGTCCATCAAGCCCAGCATCCTGTGTCCAACATAAAAATCAACTCAAGCAAATCTCCTGTCTGCCTCCTAATTCTCAGCAAACCCATAGGGACTGTCCCCTGAGCTCTCTGTAGGGAGCTGCTATATAGACTCTCAGGGGGACGGCCATTCCTGACCCCTCAAAGGGAAGGGCTGTACTTGAATAAGCTTTCAGGGCAGACTGGATGGACTGGTCGGTCCTTTTCTGCTGTATATTTCTATGTTTATATATATATATGTTTCATCACACTAACCTCCAGTCTTACTGACTAAACTAAAGGTTCACCTAGGTCTTAATGGTGATGTAACAGTAGGGTCCATCACAATAGGATGAGAGGTGTGGGACAAGTTCTTCTTCGCTCTGTGTTGCCTGCATCATCCTCATCGCATCCTACACTCTTCCCTGCAGGCAGTCAGGGAGGGGCAGGGACGGAAAGCAGAAGGCTGCTCTCTCTGCTGAGTGAGAATTAGAGGAAGCAAATATTCTGCTGACCCTGGCACAGGCCAGAGGTGCCTACTACAAATGTAAGCCTGGCTGAAGCTCCTCACTGCTGGTCAGATTGTGTTCTGACTGACATTACAACCTTTCCCCTAGAGCACAGGGGCCATGACCCGTAGGGTCTTGCCCTGGTCAACCTTAAGGAAGTGTGTGTGTGTGTGTGTGTGTGTGTGTGTGTGTGTGTGTGTGTGTGTGTGGTGTGTGTGTGTGTGTGTGTGAGCTGAGCCAAACAAGATGGACACCACCGCAGGGTATGGAGACAAAGGGCTGCTATTGTTCAATAGAAGAGAAATTGTCCGAAACTGCCTGACATGAACTTGTTGACGCTGTAATGGCCTCGACGGACATTATATCCCTCTAAACAACACATCCCGATCAACAAGCTGAATCTAACAGCATGTCTACATGACATGAACCAGCTGCTAAGGAAAAATCAGCTTCTAAGACGCCAATGGTATAACAATGGACTCTAACGCATCCAATCAATGCTCACCTCTGAGAGATCGTGAGGGTTTACGCGAGGACCTGGGAGCCATGACAGACTAAGACAAAGGGGCTAACTAGAAGAAGAAGAAAAGGAACCTAGAAAGGAGAAGGTCATCCTGCTGGACTTTTCCCAACCTGCTGTTCATGCCTGCTGCCAATTCCCTGAACACCACACCTGTGCACTCCCTGGGGTTGCTGCCTAGTTATTATTATTAAATATTTGATTTACATTCTGCATTTTGGCACTTCAAAACAGATTATATTCACATACTGTACGTATTTCCCTATCCCCCTGAGGGCTTATAATCTAAATTGCAGCTGAGAGAAAGGAGAATAAAGTGACTTACCCAAAGTCACAAGGGGATTTATTTATTTATTTATTTACAGTTTTATATACCGACCTTCATAGTAAATAACCATATCGGATCGGTTTACAATTAACAAGAATAAACTGGGGTAACTATTCAAGTAAACGAAAGATAAACAGTAGGTAGGAATGAGTCAAAGTTACAATCAACAGGGAAGAGAACTTGGAAGCTTGCAACAAGCTGGAAAGAAGATAAGGCAGGAAATAAATATGAAGTGATACCATAGGGCGTACGGGTTAAAGCTTAATGGTGCTTTAACCTGGGAGAGTCAGAGTCCATTCGTGAGTATAATCACCATAACGGGTAAGCGTGAAGGACAACTAGTGATTGTCTGGTGGGTCGGCGAAGGCTTGGTGATCGGATTTGAACTGTGGAGTCCTTGGGTCATGGCCTATTGCTATAACCACTAGGCCACTTGTCATAATTCAAGCCATTGCTGAGCTATAGGAATTTATCTGCAACCTTCTCTCTGAAGATCGCCTACCGTCCAGGACTCCTAAGAGATGATACTAGACCTGCTAAAAGCTGCACTCCCTATGCGCTGGATATTTAGCTTTGCAGTGCATCTCTCACGTAACTGCCATTCATTATGAATTATTGCATATCAGAATGAACCTCATAACAGAAGTAAAATTAGGTGGAAAGTAATTCCGATCCCCAATGAGCCGAGGGTTTTCATTGGCTGGGATCCACTCTCAGTTGTTACACGTGGGTCCTATCTATCCTGCCAAGCACCCTGCACTCTCTTCCTCAAACTTTGCTCCTGTGTTTGTTTAATAAGGTACTCTTGAGTTTCTGTTTTTTGTTTGTTTCACCATCATTAGTATGTGTAATCATCAGGTCATACTAAGTTTTCCACCTCCTGTTTAGGCATGTAGAGCTTGTCACTGGCCTTGCAGTCCGTAGATATATATTTTCTTTGGGGAGGGGCCGTTCTGAATGTTCACTGGGTACGTTACCTTGTCATCCACTGAGACTTGTAGATTGGTGGAACTCACATTTTCAAAATAAATAAAAAACAACAACTCTGCAGAGCAGTCTCTAAACAACTTGGCCTACACCGCATAATGACACACGATGCCAGCACTGACAAACTAACATCAACGGTTTGCTGAGCCCAGAGATCAGTATGGCACATCAGACAGGCCCTGACGATTTGTCTGCTAGCAGCAAAGGCAAGCTGACAAGGTATCCAGCTGCAGGAGGCTGACTTTTTTGGACAGTAGGGGGGGGTTAAGCACAGACATGCTTATGCAAGCTGGGCTGTGATATCCCGGGGTTAGGCCATTTAAAAGACTCCTATAGGAATTGCGTTGCCTCAAGATGCCGTCAGAAAACCTGCACTTGCCTTTGCTGTCCCTCTGCAGGAAACTGGCTGCTCTGGGGCTACATAAGGCAAGCCTTGGATGGCTGCAGACAGGGACAGAGGGAAAGCACACGTTCATAGCACATACAGTAGGTGCAGCAAGATTGGCTGCAAGTTGAACTGATCTTCTGAGTGGTAGGTATCTCATTGCCTGACCTCTCACACTGTAGCTTCATCTGTGCTGGACAAAACCTTGCATTCAATAGCAGATAAGTTGCGCTGAGGTGAAGGACTCCTATCACGGTTTGCAGCCTGGCTGCGCTGGTCCCTCCATTTTTTCATAGGTCCTCTATATCCAGGGTCCTTCATTTAACAGTTTAAACTGATTTTTCACCCATAAATTTCCCTGACTTCTCCAAAAGGTGACAACTGGTTTGAACCGATTTTCTCCCTAATTTCAGGCTGATTAAAGAGCAGCTCCCCAGCTGTGATGCACTTGTTCCGAGGCCTCCACCCCTGCTGGAAGCCAGTGGGGGGGGGGGGGGGGGGGGCAAAGCACCTGCTGCATTTCAAGTTATAGCCCCTTCAACCTTTCATGCAACATCCCAAGTGCTGCCTCCCCTCTCCAGCCATGGTGCGATGTTTCAAGCGGCCCCACCAGAAGCCCATTCCCAGCAGAAGTGCGGTGCCGCAGAGCGCAGGAGCCGCAGTAACCACGGGAGGAGGAGGAGCCGGGAGCCACCAGCAGCGAGGAGGAATGCTGTGACAATTGGTGGGGGAGAGAGGCACGGGAGAGGGAGATTCTCGATGGGGGGCAGGGAGAACGAGGGACGTGCAGGGCGAGGGACGGGGGCAGGCAGGTTTATGGTACCGAGTGGGCAGGTAAGGGAATCTTCTCAATGTTTTACTGTCCTGGCTTCTGTCCACCAAAATAAACTCTGATAATTACCTGGAAAAATAGTTTAGTCGGGGGTTTTTTTTTTCCCATTGATTTTCTCCTGTTTTCGTTCCTGTCATAATAAACCCTGATAAATTCCCGGGAAAAATAAAAAAAACAATAAAAACCAAAAATGAAGGTCCCTATCTATATTCTAGTGGTTATGGTAAACTGCATCAGCTTGTTCACCGTAGCTTGCCAGATGTTTTTTGTTTTTGATAGGCCTATTCACTTTGGTGGCCAAATAGATGGTTCTGGGCATCTAGGTCTTCACTGATCTGCATTGCCACTTCCTCTTGCAGGATATTAGGCTTGTGCAGTTGAGCCCTCCTCCTGGACAGTGGGGATGAGCTCAGACCTGAAATCCCTAAGCTGAGAGGGAGCCTGACTGGGAAGGGTATTACGGAAGGAACTGCAGATTAACCCTCAATAATGTTTGTTTATGGACTGTGTGAAGAAAAAGGACTTGCCACTTCACAACAATCTTTGCAGCCGACTTCTGTTGGAACCTTATTATCGAGCCCAGCATGATTACTGCTATTGGGCCACAGAGTCTGAATCATCCACGACCGGGGCCCAGGAGAGCATTCTCCCCTGCTAGTGGACTGTAGAAGATAGATTAAGCTCCATAGCCCCTGAATTCCTTAAGAGGGAGCTCAGCCCAGGCCACTGTTCCACCTATATCCACGTGTAAATCACTGTAAATTGCAGGCTCATGCGAGGAATTGTTCGGTGACTTGTATGGGCACTTTTATAAAATGTAGGGTAAATGTCCATGTGAGGCATGTGCACGTGTACTTTTCCTTTAAGAGTTTTGGAAGGTTTATCCTTTTCAATGTAGCTGTTATCTAGTTCAATTTAAAAGAAGAAAAAATTGTTGTCTCTTGTGATTTCCAGAATATGTTGATGTAAAGTTCTTTCCATCAGGGGTTTCCTGGTATCAACAATAAATGTAACTCACATTTGACAGAACAGATTTCTATCTCTGACTTACGTGTTTCTTTATTTCTTGGCAAGCATTTTTTCTGAGAAGCCAGTGATGCATTTTATTACTCATTTCAGCCTTGGTCAAGCCATGGACTTACCATTAATAGAGAAACCCCCAGCGAAGGTGGAAACATTGAAAACAAATCACTAAGACGGTGAAATTGATAGCGGTGCTCTGGAAGAATAAGAGCATCGGCACATGTCTGAATTTCCTTTTCATGCAAAGGTGACGCCCCTGTCAGAAGCAGAAATAAGTCCAACTTCCCTGCATCCTGTCTGTGTGCCAGCTGTGGTCACACTCACAACAACTGCTCAAGCTGAGATCTTGGGGTGATTCACTGCGCCCGCTCTGAGCAATTCCCACAGCAGATTCAGCTGGTGGTGTTTAGGTAAAGCAGACGTACGGTTGTGCTTTAAAACAGAGGGATGAAGAGTGTCAGTCATCGAATAAAGGGAGCTATGGGCTAAGCATTTTTCCCACAGACACAAAATTGGGAAAAAAAAAAACCTTAGTATATCTGTCCCCAAGTGATTTAAGTCATCTAATTACAAAAGGAACTGATGCCAAAGGACGAACTCTTAAAAAAAATAATGACAGAAAGTGAGCACTGGCATCAGTAGCTTGGGATAGACTTAGTGTTTGGGTAATTGCCAGGTTCTTGTGGCCTGGATTGGCCACTGTTGGAAACAGGATGCTGGGCTTGATGGACCCTTGGCCTGACCCAGTATGGGATGTTCTTATGTGGAACCAAACTGGAAGGCTGGGGGAGGGGGGGTGCAGAAGGAAGACAAACGAGGACGCACAGAGAGATTGCTTCAAGAGGCAGAACAGAGAAAGGAGCATCTGTAAGTGGGAACTAACTTCTAGGCCTAGCAGGAAAGAGTCATTGAGTTAATGCAATCAAGTTTTTCTTTCACCTCACCTCCTCGGGTCAGGTTACGTAAACCACGGTGGCATCGGTTTTGTATTATTTACCGCTGCCTGATGGGGAACAGGAAGGAGTGAGGCCGCTGCTGGATTTTGCCGGGCCCAGACATGGAAGCGCCGGAGGGAAGAGTTTGAGCTGTATCTGCATCTTGCCTTTAGAGATGAGGAAGAGCAGAGGAAGGTAAAAACTGCTAAACTGCTTTGTGAGAGAGAGAGAGCAAGACGTACGCAGGACGTCGGGCCTAGACACACACAGAACAGGCTGGAGCGGTCGCTGAAAGCCCCGGAGAGCCCACGCAGAATAAACCAGTGGAACGATGTCAGCAAGGTCCCCAAATAGGGCCTGGATGCATGGGCAGATGTGTGCCACAATCTGCAGTCTCCCTTCCGTGCGAGGGACCAGAGATCACCATGTCTTGTGAGCAGCTGCAGCTGGAAACTGATCTGATATCGGATCGATGCCTGTAGCTTTCTAAGGAGAGAATCAGAGCGTTAGCGGACTTTGCGGAGCCACAGGTGCCTTCTACCCAACGCAACAGCAGGACCTGAGCGTGCGGTCCAGAGGGAGGAGCCCTGTGACGCGCTGCCTCTGTAGTGAGAAGCAGCATGAAAGAAAGGGAAAGCGTTCCGCATGTGTTTTATTTAATTACAGCTGTACATTTAGCACCGCCCTGTGCCCTGAGCCCAGGTGGTGCACAGGCTCTCACAAGGCTCCTGCCACTTAAAATCATAAACCCGGAAAATAGACCCGGGGGAAAATCCTAACCAGTCAGGAGGATAAGGAAGCCCCTCCCAGCCCTGGTCAGGGCCACCAAGCAGGGTTTGCCTGGCTCCTCAGAAAGGGCCAGGCAGAAATGGGGAAGGAGGTGTCAGCAGGGGCGGGGGACTCCGGTGTTAAATTCTGCCGGGGGAAAGAGACTTTGATTTCAAGATCCAGGAGGAGGTTTTGGCTGCCCCTTCCTTCCTGTCTGAAACAAAGAGAGCTGCTTGCTCTAAGGGGATCCCTCCCATCAGGGATCTAGAAAGAAGAAACAAAGAGAGATCTGCTAACCGTGAGTAAGGGAAGTCCCTAATCACTGTGGACAGCCATCTGGTGTTTCACCACCCTAGGTAGAGAGACAGAGAGAGAGAAGAGTTACTCTCTCTGCCACAGAATCTTTAACATTTTTGTAAGCCCTGTTTTGGAGGATCGTTCCTCCTCAGGGCACACAACTAATGTATTTCTTCTGGGGCTAACTATTCCATCCCACCTGACTCTCAGTTCCTGGGGGACGATGAGAAAAGGTCACCAGTGTGTGTGTCCTGTAGTGGCGCTTCCCATGAGGTAAGAGGCAGTAAGAACTCAGACAGAACCAGGTCTGGGTGTTAAAATAAACTTTACTGATTGGTATTAATATATTAAAAGTCCATTTTCCAGAAGTGTGAGTTTACATCTGACCAGTGGTGCGTTACTCTTTCTCCTCTGTGGGTAGGTGTCCTTAATCCAGACCCCTGGGTAGAGTCCATGCTGATTTTATGTGCACATAACTCTCCCAGCGGCTGTGCGGGGATCCTATTGGAGGGGTCCCCAACTTTACTGGAAAATGCTACCTTTAGACATCTTCACCCTGGGCACCCAGCCTGGCCTGGGCCCTCGGGTGGAAATCCGGACGGGATCTCCTGATCTTGTTCTTCCTTCCTTTAATTTCTGCTGTTTCTGGGGGACTTCTCTTAAGGAAAAGTCAGTGGGAATCAGTCTGGTACTTCAGCGCTGAGATCCCACTGGGGAAGGGGGATCCAATGCCTCCCTACGCTGCTTAAGTTCAAAACTACTTCTAATGGTAAAACTGGATCCCTCGTCTGCCCTCCCTGACCCTCGCAGCAGGATCCAGCGCTGGTGCTTGCCCACCTAGGGTTTAGAGCGGGCTCACAGGTCCGTGGTCCCCTGGGGAGAGCCCCTTTGCCCCAAAGGGATATCGGGCTTAAAATCTCTCTCTCTGTGACTTATAAGAAGGACCCTCGGGCAGGGAGTGCACTGGGAGGTGGGTGCTAGGAGGGAAAAATACATCTTGCTCTCTGACTGATTCCCACAGTGTAATAAAATGGCCGGGCTAAATAGAGCGGAGGCATCCAATCCAGAACCTCCAGGTGGGAGGGACTGAGGGGTATGGATGGCTCCTTACAAAGTGTGCTCTAATGATAGGCACAGTGACATCTTATGGCCAGACCGGAAGGATCTGCCACACTCTCTGCCCCCCTCCCCCCCCCCCAAAAAAAACCCAAAACCAAAATTGTCTGAAGAAGGACCCTTACGAATATTTCCCACTAGGTAAAAATATAAAATACGCATTTAGTAAGCAGGTGATAATATAAACCTTGCCACCAGGGGGTGCACTTCCCCTGGGGGAGCTATGACCAGCATAGCCTGGAGAACGCATGGCTCACATTAACCCCAAATAATGTATAAAAATACATTAAATTACGTACACAATCATCATTATATTTATAATGTAAAATGAATAATGGTTGGAACAAATTAGGTGCCAGCACTGCCACTACTGGAAATATAGGGGTGCAGCCACCACCCCCAAAGTGAAGTAGAACGCTCTCACCATCCTTTGAAATAGAAACAGAATACATAGCATTAACTTAGCAGCGTGTTCAATCACCACCCCTGCAGAGAAAGCTTGCCCAGTAATACTAGTGTGCATCCATCCAAAGGAGGGGATACTAATCAACAATGGAAAAGATTAGATTACTTTAATTCCAGTCAGAACTCTCTTCCTCTTAGCACTTCTTCTCCATTAAATCCTTCCCATCACATACAGGGTGACAGGCTTCTTCTTAATGACCGGGACTCCAGATTATTATTTCATTGGCAGAGTCATTCTCCCGTAAATAATTAATGCATTAGTTTGAGAGGTGTTGAATCTTACCAGGAGACTCCACCTAAAAAGGAAACCAAAGTTAATCATAAAATTGACATAGATAAATCAGACACCCTTTTAATTAAGTTTTATAACTTTATAAACTCCGAAAGAGAGAAAACCATTTATAATATGCCACATCAATAATATTGTTATCAACTGCAATCAATTTGGCATAAAGAGTTCTCCAATGAGAATAAATTTAATCGAGTCCTTTCCACAAAGGGCTGGTATAGCTCATAGATGTAGAACATCTTCCTTCTTGACAGGAGAGCCATCTCTGTTAAACGACAGTCCAACCTCTCCAGAGGAAATATAGCCTCATCTTCACCCTCCCATGGAGGGCCAGCAAAACTGTAAACTGGAACCACAGGAGAAGTCTCTGTGTCTGGAACAGCACAAGCTGACAGGATACCCTTGACTAATTCCAGAAGAAGAGACCACATCTCTCCCATTCTAATAAATCTTCACTGGCTGCCAATACACTACAGAATCCTACACACGTCATTCACTATCATCCATAAATCCATCCACTCCCTAGCCTCCATCAACCTCCAAATCCCCCTCAGACTTCATTCATTCATCATGCAGACCCATCAGAGAAGCATACAAAGGTTCACTTACTGTTCCCCCAATTAAAGCGACACACCATATCACACTCAGAGACCGGGCCTTCTCTACAGCGGGCCCTGCTCTTTGGAATTCCTTACCACCTGAGCTCAGACTTGAACCTTGCCTGCTAACGTTCAGAAAAAGGCTTAAGACGGCTATTTAAACAAGCCTTTCCCGAGTCAAATATCCAAGGAGAGATCCTAAGACACGCGAAACCTACAGATTCTACCACCCATTGAGACCTAACAGGACATTGTAAATATTAACCACAAAGAGACATTACTGCACAATGTTAATAATCTACCTCTGTAAAGTTTATATTTATTCCTATCTATTTTTATCTTCTTCATTCCCCAGTTTCAATGACCTTGTTATATTGTAACTTTTTTGCTTCTTCTGCACTGGTTAAATGAACAAAGTTTTCACTCCCCTGTTATCTGTAAACCGGCATGATATGATTGTATCATGAATGCCGGTATAGAAAAGCCTTAAATAAATAAATAAATACCCTGCAGTAAAGCAAAAGACGAAGAAAAGAAAGAGTGAAAGAAACAAAGGCACTTCTGCACTGGAACAGTCTGTTGGGGCCATACATTGTAAGTCATCTGTACCCCACCTCACAGGGATTTAAGATGTTCACTTGGAGCATCTTCCTTCTTGGGGACCCTTCTCCGTTCATAATGCTCTGGGCTGGGTTTTTTAACAGTCACTCCATTCGGAAGCAGACAATTGATTGAATAGAGCTTTTGATCCCCACTTCTCAGGTAGTAAATTATAGCATGTTTGAATATGTTTCTGCCAAGCTGCAGATCTGCCATTTTCCGATCTAGTGCTCGCCTATAATCGAGATGTTGCCGCACATCCTGAGGATGTGTAACATCTTTAACTATCACCCAGTCAGTGTATTCCGCTGTCCATGCATCCCTGTTCTCTTCCTCATATATCGGGACGGAGGGGTACTGTAGTTCAAAGATCCCTTGAACCCGGCGACTGATGATCTGTTGTGCTTGTGAAAATTGGTAGATATTGGGACGTTCTCCCAAAACGCTGGGAACTACCCAGGATTGGTCCCGCACCACCAAAAGTAAAGACTGGTCCACAAGTCTTTACTTTTGGCAGTCCCTATCCAGAGATACCTTGGGGGTACCCAAAGATATAGGCCCTCCGGTATGATCGTTCATCTCCCCACCGAGTACTGTGTTTCATGCCAGGTACTGATTCCGCTTCATTAGAGATGCCTGAACTGGAGGGCTAGGATGGCAGCTCCATGACCATCCAGCAGAATTCCTGAAAAATCTTCGGGCCCATAGCCATGGTGTTACATTTTTATGTCACTACCCCATACATCTCCTCGGCCTGTTCTGGGCTGATCATCGAGGACCATTCTTTCTATTCCATATGGCATTGTTGCAATACTGTCCACTGACGGCCTGATGATGCTGAACTAGTTAAGAATGTGTCCATCGCTTTAGCACTTCCCTGAGCCAACCGAGGTAATAATGCTGGCTTAAGGTATTGAGAGTAAATCCGCATTGGGTTGACGGCTGCGTGGGTTCAGACGCCACCAAACTAGTCACCCGCTGACATCGCCGAATCACTGACAGGATCATGGCCGCTTCCAACTCACAATGCTCCTGGACCTCCATCTGCTCAGCCCAGGAGAGTGTGCCAGTACCTCCTCTAACCTCACCCATCGGGGCGGTTTTCAATCCATTTTGGATTCGAGCCACGGAGGAGAGCAGCAGTGGCCGCGCGGGAGGAGCAGGGCCGGCTCCGGTCCCCGGCAGCCAACTCGAAGGCCCGCGCCGTCGCACGGGGGTGTGGAGCTCGGGGCAGGGCAGTCGGCCCCAGCGCTGGCCTGATCGTCGGAGAAGGTAGGGGGCCGCGCCTACGGACGGCCGGGGGTGCGGATCACAACACAAAGAACTACCTTTACCCCCATAGACAGAATCCACCCTTTGGGATCTGCAAAGAAGGGGAAACAAAGGGTTACATATTTTTATAATGGAATTTAAAAGATGGAAATGTTTGTCAGAATGCTTCAGAATTTTCTAATTTTTGATGCAGAATCTACCCCGAGTTGTACAGGAAACTGGGGGGGCTTTGACTCAGACCTTCTAAACCTATTGTCTGATATTCCTGGGGGTATTGGGGGGGGGGGGAGGCAGTGGTGTTTGCAGAACCCATAGGGCCTAGGGCCTAGGGCAGCAAAAACCTAAATTCATCACTGGCTTGTGCCATAAATGAAAGCAGATACCCCAAAGTGCTGCTGGCCACATGCTTAGATCATGCATGTGTTCTCAGCTCCTAGCTGCATTGGATGATATTCTTCTTACACAACAAGCAGCTTAAAAACATCCATCGGCAAATAAATACTCAACTGTTTTCCTACAGAATCAAGCTGCTATACCAATTATTATTGTTTAGATACTTGCAGGAGAAGAAGGTGACATTGCTCCAGAGAGGCCATGCTGCAGTCACCAGACGATAAGCCTGGGCTGTCATCAGCAGAGTGCTGGACACGCATGGAGAGAGATTTCCAACATGGAGGCTGGAGGTAAAGTGAGAGCCAGCAGGTACTTGGATGCAGGAGGAGGAAGAAGAGGAGCTGCAGCCAGAGGATGAGTCCTTGGTGTCCTTTGAAGATCCACAGTCATCACAACTTTTCCCAGAGGAGCAGCAAGATGCTGCCATCTTGCTGAGTGCTGAAGAGCCAGTACATCCTGTGGCCAAACCAGAAGTGTCACTAAATGTCTGTGAAGAGAGGATAATGACACAAAATGAACAGATAGCCAGCCTATTAGAGAGCACGCAGAGTGCTCCACCCTATTGGAGATATGCTTGACCCATTTTCCAGAGGATGGATTCTTGGTGCATTCATGACTCTCCTCCCTACCCTCTCCGCACAACAGCATGCTAGAAGTTTTGCCCATCATGGCTCCTTCTGCAAGCCCTCCCCTGTTACCAATCCTTGAGCTTACAGCTCCCTCAGATGGCAATATCAGCTCAGACCGCACTCCTGTTTCTGTAATATGGGCATGGCATTGTATATCTTCAAGTGTCTCTTCTGTTTTTGCCTTCTCCAGCTCCTCTTCAGTGGGAGTCGGCTGTAGGCCTGCACCCTCAGGAGGAGGCAGCAACCATGGGTCTTGATTAGATTATGGAGCATAAAGCAGGCTAAGAAAATGTCACAGGCCTTAGTGGAGCTGTACAGCAGATATCTCCTTGATTTGTCCAGGCATCTAAAGTGGCTTTTGAGTAGGCCAAAAGTCCTTTCTATAACAGCCCCTTTTTGCCTCTGTGGCCTCATTTTAGTGCTTGTCTGCCACATAAACCAGGTTTTGAGGGGATAAACTCTATCATCTGGCTCTTAAGTCAGGTGATAGAGGCTATATACTAATACTAAATACTAATAGAACGCCTTAGTGACATTGGCATCACAGATACAGCTCTCCAATGGTTTCAATCATACTTACAGGACAGACAATACAGTGTCCAAATAGGCAACCACACATCCAAACCTGTACCCCTCTCCC
The DNA here is from genome assembly GCF_901001135.1 of Rhinatrema bivittatum. Classification (NCBI taxonomy): domain Eukaryota; kingdom Metazoa; phylum Chordata; class Amphibia; order Gymnophiona; family Rhinatrematidae; genus Rhinatrema; species Rhinatrema bivittatum. The sequence goes on from NC_042620.1 coordinate 16,097,998, forward strand.
AAGGGGTTCCTCAAGGCTCCTTCCTCTCTTCCACATTGTTTAACATCTATCTCCTTCCCCTCTGTAATCTTCTGTCTAAATTCAACCTACCGCACTTCATCTATGCTGAGGATGTGCAAATTCTCATACCTATACATGACACACTTCACAAAGCCATTGAGACTTGGAACTCCACACTTCCTACCATTAACACTCTGTTGACAAACAATTTCCTTGCACTCAACTCTACCAAGACAGAGCTTCTCCACATTGCTCCGCAAAACATTCCCCCAACCCTTCAACGTTACACCCCTCTCTCTGCCACTGTTTCCGCGCAACAGGTGCGCAGCCTCGGCATCACCATTGATAACCACTTCACCCTCAAAAAATTCATTAATAATACAATCAAAGCCTGTTACTTCAAACTTAATTTGCTCAAAAAACTGAAACCCCTCTTGCACCTCAATGACTTCCACACGATTCTGCAGGCCTTCATTCTGTCAAAAATTGACTACTGCAATGCCCTCCTCCTAGGACTACCCAAAAACACACTGCAACCGCTCCAACTCCTCCAAAACGCTGCTGCCCGGATCCTAACCAATACACACAAACATGACCACATCACCCCTGTACTCCAACACCTTCACTGGCTTCCAGTCACTGCAAGGATAACTTATAAAACTCACTCTGGTCCACAAAGCCCTCCACAACCAAAATATGCATTGGTTTAATGAACACCTTACATTTCACAACGCCATCAGACCTACAAGACAGCAACACCAAGCAACACTGAATATCCCCTCGCCCAAAGACTCTAAGCTCAGCTCTACTAAAGCTCGGGCACTCTCATTAGCGGTCCCCGCCCTTTGGAACAAACTCTCCCCCTCACTATGACAAGAAGCGTGTCCTAGAAAATTCAAACAAGACCTGAAAACTTGCCTATTCAAACAATCATTCACTGAACAACACACCACCCCCCTATGACACCCTCTCCCCTCCGTCCTCCCTTTTATTCTGTCAAAAGTGCCTCTGTTGTAAAAAGTGACATATTGTAAATTGTGTAAATAATGACTCTGTTAAGCCTTATATTTTACAATCCTTGACTGTCTTTCTGTAATTTGTTGAAAATTTTGCCTTCCTTATCTCCAACAGTTCATTGTTACACTGTAAAGCGCTTGTTGCTGAATTATGTTTTATGTGAACCGATGAGATGTTCCCAACGTTCATCGGTATATAAAAACTTCTAAATAAATAAAAATAAATAAATAAATATTATCTGACTTATGATCCAGTTGATAGAGGTTGTCCCCTCAAAACCTGGCTTATTTGATCCGGGTGGTAGAGGCTATCCTCTCAAAACCTGTGAGGGAAAAGGCAGAAAAGATTAGAAAGGGGAAAGATTAGAAAGGCAAATTTGGTGTGCACTGATGGCCCTTGCTGAGGCAGAAGTGAGCAGGGGTGGATTGACCTATCGGGGGATCGGGCATCCCCCGGTGGGCCGGTCTACCTTGTCACGTGGTCTCGACCGCGTGGCTCTTCCTCAGCCCAGCCTCAGCGCCTTCCAGTCAGCCCCTGCCGGAGGAATACAAATGGAGGCCGGCGGGGGCCGAAGAAAAGAAGATCAGCCAGCGTGGGCCGAAGAAATGAAGATGGGAACCTCCCAACCAGCCCCCGCCGGAGAAATTAAAATCGAGGCCGGCGGCGGCCGAAGAAAAGAAGATGGGCGCCTCCCAGCCAGCCTCAAGCGGGGGCTGGCTGGGCGGCGCCCATCTTCTTTTCCTCGGCCTCCGCCGGCCTCGATTTTAACTTCTTTGGCCCCCGCTGGAGACCGCTGGCCTCAATTTTAATTTCTTCGGCCTCCGCCGGAGACAGCCAGCCCCCAAAGGCCGGCGGGGGCCGAATAAATTAAAATCAAGGCCAGCGGCGGCGGAGGCTGAAGCAAAGAGGATGGGCGCCTCCCAGCCAGCCTCAAGCGGGGACTGGCTGGGCAGCGCCTATCTTCTTTTCTTCGGCCTCCGCCGGCCTCAATTTTAATTTCTTCCGTCCCTGCCGGCCTTGATTTTAATTTCTTCGGCCCCCGCCGGAGACCAAGGGGGCCGAAGAAATTAAAACTGAGGCCGGCGGGGGCCGAAGAAATTAAAATCGAGGCCGGCGGTCTCCAGCGGGGGCCGAAGAAATTAAAATCGAGGCCGGCGGGGGCCGAAGAAGTGAACCGCCGCCGGAGACCAGCTGTTAAGCCTTGGATCGGAAGGGTGCTTCTGTGTGTATGTGAGAAAGGAACGGTGCTTTTGTGTGTGTGTGTGTGTGTGTGTGTGTATGAGAATAGTGCAACTTTTGAAAAGTTGGATGAAAGATTAAATTACTGAATGTTAAGCATCCCTCTTCTAGAAAATAAAATGTAGCAAAGTGGGTAGAGACAAATACTACAGCAAAAAAAAAAAAAAAAATTAAACTATTTAAAATGTTCATCTCAGCAAAATCACAAATTTAAGATACTGATGCCAGGTGGGTTGTTTTTCTTTTTTTTAGCATAATTTAAGCATGAAGACTAGAATAGTTCCAATCTGAAATGGTTTTGCTATTTTTTTAAGCCTTTAGAAAATGTATATTTTTAAATGACTAAGACTGGAATCTTCCCATTTGAAAGGGAAGTTGACTAAGGATGTCTTTCGGTTCCATATCTCCCACATGAATAATCATATGACTGATAGTTTGAAGAAAGACACTTGCTTTATTGCCTGAAAGCGCAAAACAAGAGAAGCTGTACAGTGTGGGTGGCTGTCCCTTGGGAGGACAGAACCTGAAGGAAGGGTGTCATTTCGCCTTCTGATAGGAATGTGGTTTTCTTATTTAATGGTTGGGATCATCACTTTCACTTTTAGTAAAAGTGAAAATTGCAAGTCTGAAAGCAAGGTGCTTCTGTGAGAGTGTAATGTGTATGTGAGACAGGGAGGGTGCTTCTGTGTGTCAGTGTGTGTGTGTGCAAGAGATATGGAGCATGTTTTTGGCTGGCTTGTGGCTGTGAGATAGAACATGTGTGTAATTGAGAGCTTGTGTGTAAGTGAAATAGAGAGAGCATGTGTATGATTGAAAGCCTTTGTGTAAGTAAGAGAGAGCGAGAGCATTGTGTGATTGAGAGAGACTGGCCAGAGAGGTGACATGTGTATGTGTGAGACTGATCAGGGAGATGACTGGTATGTGTGTGCTCGTGAGAGAGAGAGAGACTGGTTGGGGAGATGATTGGTGTGTGAGAGACAGAAACTGGTCTTGAGGGTATGACTGGTGTGTGTGTGAGTGAGAGAGAGAAGAGATTGGTTGTGGTCCCTAAGGAAGAGGACCATGAGGACAGCTTCAGCAGCTACTGCTGCTTCTGGCGTCGCCTGCAAGGGAAAGGAGTTGGAGAAATGCTGGAGAGGGTAAGTAAAGGTGGCTTTTTAAGTTCATTTTTCTTGATTACCATTTTAATTATTGGGTAGTATGTGATGTGTCTGCTGTTTGAAATATTTTATTGGTGTTTGGTAAAGGTTTCAAATTTTCCTTGAGTCTTTAATTATTGGATATTCTATTCATCCGCTATTTTGAAATTATTTTATTAGTATGATTTTATAATTATGAGTCATGATTTATATATCTTGATTTTATTGATTGTTTCATGAGGAAACATAGAAACATAGAAATGACGGCAGAAGAAGACCAAACGGCCCATCCAGTCTGCCCAGCAAGCTACGCACTTTATCCATTTTTTTCCCTTTTTCTCTCTCCCACCTGTTACTATTGGCTTCCACTACCCTCCAGCCCTAATTCCCCTCCACCCCACCACCGATGTAGAGAGCAGCGCCGTATCTGCATCCAAGTGAACATCCAGCTCAATTAGGGGTAGCAACCGCTGTAACAAGCAGGCCACACCCCTGCCACATACTCTTACCCACCCCTGGGTTTTGTTTTTTTGTTTGTTTATTTTGTTGGGGTTTTTTTTGGAGATGGCAGCCCTCCATCCTTCCACTCCGTGAAGGTGGAACACCAACCACTGGCATCCCGCTCCGTGAATGCCTCTGTGGCTTCTGCCGCTCCGTGCAGTGTTTTGCTGCCTCCTCTTTATTCACGCCCTCTAGACTTGATGGATCCACAGTGTTTATCCCACGCCCCTTTGAAGTCCTTCACAGTTTTAGACTTCACCACTTCCTCCGGAAGGGCATTCCAGGCATCCACCACCCTTTCCGTGAAGAAATACTTCCTGACATTGGTTCTTAGTCTTCCTCCCTGGAGCCTCAGCTCGTGACCTCTGGTTCTGCTGATTTTTTTCTGATGGAAAAGGTTTGTCGTTGTCTTTGGATCATTATAGTTTTTCAAGTATCTGAAAGTCTGAATCATATCACCCCTGCTCCTCCTTTCCTCCAGGGAGTACCTATTTAGATTCTTCAATCTCTCCTCATATGTCATCCGATGAAGACCCTCCACCTTCCTGGTCGCCCTTCTCTGTACCGCTTCCATCTTGTCTTTGTCTCTTTGTAGATACGGTCTCCAGAACTGAACACAGTACTCCAGGTGAGGCCTCACCAAGGACTGTACAAAGGGAAAATCACTTCCCTTTTCTTACTCGATATTCCTCTCTCTATGCAGCCCAGCATTCTTCTGGCTTTTGCTATCGCCTTGTCGCATTGTTTCGCAGACTTCATATCATTAGACACTATCACCCCAAGGTCTCTCTCCTGCTCCGTGCACATCAGCCTTTCCCTCCCCCATCGAATACAGTTCATTCGGATTTCCACTCCCCATATGCATGACTTTGCACTTCTTGGCATTGAATCTCAGCTGCCATATCTTCGACCACTCTTCCAGTTTCCTTAAATCCCGTCTCATTCTCTCCACTCCTTCCGGCATGCCCACTCTGTTGCAGATCTTAGTGTCATCCGCAAAAAGACAAACCTTACCTTCTATCCCATCCGCAATGTCGCTCACAAAGATATTGAACAGGAACGGTCCCAACACCGATCCTTGCGGTACACCACTTAAAACCGCTCTCTCTTCAGAGAAAGTTCCATTTACCACGACACATTGTCTTCTGTCCGTCAATCAGTTTGCAATCCAGGTCACCACCTCGGCACTCACTCCTAATCTTCTCGTTTTATTCACCAGTCTCCTGTGCGGAACCGTATCAAAAGCTTTGCTGAAATCCAAGTAGATGACATCGAGCGCTCTTCCTTGATCCAATTCCTTGGTTACCCAGTCAAAAAAGTCAATCAGATTTGTCTGACAGGATCTTCCCCTGGTGAATCCATGCTGCCTCTGGTCCAGCAATTCTCCCGACTGTAGATAGTTCACTATTCTCTCTTTCAACAGTGACTCCATTACTTTTCCCACCACCGAAGTGAGGCTAACCGGTCTGTAGTTACCAGCCTCCTCTCTGTTCCCACTCTTGTGAAGCGGGACCACCACTGCTCTTCTCCAATCACTCGGCACCACTCCCGTTTCTAGGAATCTATTGAACAGGTCACACAGCGGACCCGCCAGCACATCTCTGAGCTCCCTCAGTATCCTTGGATGAATCCCATCAGGCCCCATGGCTTTGTCCACTTTCAAATTCTTTAGCTCTTCCCATACATTTTCTACTGTAAAAGGATTTTCATCTATTCCACTTCCCTCCAGTTTCTTGTTGTGTAGAGATGGTCCTTCTCCAGGGTCTTCTTTAGTGAACACAGAGCTGAAGTATTCGTTTAATATTTCTGCCATTTCTTCGTCTCTCTCCACACATTGATCATTTCCACCTTTCGATTTCACTATACCACTTTGGACTTTTCTCTTTTCGCTGATGTATCTGAAAAATGTTTTGTCACCATTTTTTATCTTCTTGGCAATCCTCTCTTCCACTTGAATTTTTGCCAACTTGATTAATTTCTTTGTCTCCCTCAGTTGAATCAAATATTCTTCTTTGTGCTCCTCCCTTTGGGATCTTTTATATTTCTTGAATGCTGTTCTTTTAGCTTTAATTTTGTCAGCCACCTCCTTTGAGAACCAGATAGGTTTCAATTTTCCTTTGCTTTTCTTTACATTTCTAACATATAGAGTAGTTGCCTTGGTGATTGCTCCTTTTAGATTGGTCCACTGCTGATCCACATCTCTCTCGTTCTCCCATCCTTTTAGTTCTTCCTCTAGGTACTTCCCCATTTCCTCAAAGTCTGTGTTTTTGAACTGTAAAACTCGGGTCTTTGTGGTTCTTTTCCATATTCTTTTAGTGATATTAAACCATACCGTTTGATGATCACTGGTGCTGAGGTGGGTGCCCACCTGGACATCAGAGACATTATCTCCATTAGTGAGCACTAAGTCGAGTATAGTTCCTTCTCTTGTGGGTTCCAATACCATTTGTTTGAACAAAGTTACTTGCATGGCATCCACTATCGCTCTACTATTTTTAGATTCTGCAGATGGGATTTTCCAGTCTACATCTGGCATATTAAAGTCACCAATGATCTCTTTAAGGTTATTGCTTTTCCTGGACTCCTTATGAGACTTTAGTTGAGATTTGTTATTCACTTCACTCTTTCCTTTTGCAGTTGTGCCACTGATGACAGAGTTATCCATCTCAATTAGCTTTTTCTTTTGGTTATGGATCTTGAAATTCTGCATGCATTGGGGGTTTTTTTCTCTTTTCTGGTAACACTTCAATGTTTTTCTCAAGAACTTCTTCAGTTTTTAATATAGAGAAGGATTTTTGTTCTACCAGAGCCCACTATAATCCTGGTTTTTAATGAATTCCTTAATGACCTGTTTGAGTTGGGGGGGGGGGGGGGAATACTTGTTGGCTGCCCATCTGTCAAGAATGGGTGACTGTGGGTCACATGTGTTATCCTACCTGAGCCTAATGAATCTCTTTTTCTTGACTCCTGGTTTTTCTGTGGTATTGGGGAATTATTTTCTGAGTAATGCAATGTGGGTGTAATTCATGTAATTGAAGCTAATTGAGCTTTAACCTCAGTCAGCTCCTTTTTCAAGGAAGAGAGTTGTGCACAAATTGGGCAAGCTCTAAGTTTCCAGATGCTTTCCCTGAGAATAAAGGCTCCACAGCAGTTACATTGGATAGTCCTCATTTTGGTACATTTTTTGATTGGTATTTCCTTTACTGTTAACAATTTACTAATTTATCTTGCTGCTAATGTTAAGTTAGACAGTCTTTATTAGAAAACAAACCCCAGGGGTGGGTGGGTAGACGGGTAGGGTGGGAGGGAGTCAAACAGTTTAACCTGGGACAAGCTGGGTAAAGCAGGGCACTTCCTGGAACTTTAATAGTCCTTTATCTATTAAATGATCCCTCAGCACTTATGTGCCAATATTAAACAGATTATTAAAGGAATGGTGACATTTTTGTTTTTCCATTGTTGCACTGTATAGAGTCTGGCATGATACGTTTTACAGTTTAGTTTTTGTCTGCACATTTCTATTTATACTTTATGTGGCTTTATTCTGTATTTGGTGAGAGTTTGTGTTCTGCATGCAAAGACTGAGAGGAAGCATTCTTTTAGCATGTGGTTTCTCTGTAGGGATCTGTAGTAGCTTGGCCTGTTCTGTTTTCCTGATAGGAGGTGTATTGATATTTTAGATTCTGGTGTAATATTTGTGGTATTCTTTTTCATAGGAGGGGTTGTTATTCTTTGAGTTTTGGCAAATAGTACTGTGTTGATACGGGAGTAGCATGCTGAAATATAGGGGTGTGTACATATATATGTAAATTAAATATGTAAATTAATATATGTAAATTATATTGTATATGTAATTGGGTACCCATGGGCCAGTATGGAGAAAAATCCCCTGGGCCACTATTTTCCCTCAATCCGCCCCTGGAAGTGAGCCTCCTTGTGCAGAGTTGCAAGACCTGTTAGATAAAATAGAGCGATGATTAGTTAGAGGCTATTGGATGGAAGAATTGCATACATGTCAATATAAGCCCCTCTTGGTCTGGGCATCCCTGATGCAGGGGCTACAGTAAACTCCCAGGGCCACAATTTCACAATCGGATTTCTCTCACTGCTCAATAACAACAAACTGCAGCATTGGGTGCTAGGGTTCACTAGTGGGGAGGAAGGCCAAGCCTCCAGGACTCTAGGGGGTATGGGGACTCTCTATTTCACAGTCACTTTCAGCCATGCTCCAATTAGTATGCACTGATAGTAGTCTCCAGCAGCCAGGAACCATAGGGAGAAACTCACACAGCAAGCTTGGATGGCGTTCAACAAAAAATAGGTTCGCTTTAACTTAAAGAAAAGAATCCATGCCAAAGTAGCAAACGTAATCATCATCAACAGAAGAATTACAGTCCCCAGTGCTGTGGTTTCTTTAGTCATTGTACATATCCATTCTACTCTTCTCTTTGGCTCTGAAGCAGTGTCCATGAACCCTTCCCCATAGAGGGCTGGGAAATGCTCCTCCTCAATTGGCATTGGCTGGGAGAAGAAAAAGCTCGAAAAACTCTCTCTTCTCAAAAATCTGAGCAGCTCAACTTTCTCATAAAACTCCCAGTTGCTTAGTCCCACTGTTAACCGGCAAACAACTGTAATCCTCTTCCTTCGAGTAGGATTTTTTGCCCTTTTGATAGGAACTGGTAAAAAATTCTCCAAAAATTCATCCAGCTCTTTCCAACATGAAAATGAACCTCTTCTAACAAGGTAGCTGTTGTGTCCTTCGGTGCCAGATGCCCTATCGCCGCACTCCTTACCTCTCTGGCGCCTCCCTCTCCGTCCGCGGGAAGACTGGCTACCGCGGCGTTCTCCTGCCACTTGTCCTCGGGCGTTCCCGGACCGGCTCGACGCTGCAATTGCCATGTTTCCTAGAGGCCTAGGGGCGCGCGTGTGGCATGGTCCCGATTTGAAGTACCGGCATTGGCGTGAACCTCGGGGGCGTCCCCTGAAGATGAAGTCACCCGCGACGGATATTTAAGGTCTTGGAATTTGCTAACACATGGAGTTAGCAAGGGTTTCGCTACCTAAGCTACTCTGCCTACTCGGACTTACCAAAGGTACCCGCTCTCTCCTTGTTTTTTCAGGTGACAGTCTGGAACCGGTACTCGCTCCTCGAGGGCCCTGATTCCAGACTTGCTTCGTATACTCCTCTGCCTGGAAGTATCTGAGGGACTGCAGCCTAGCTGGGCTTATCAGCTCACTACTGCCACCTCTGGTGGTTCAGTATACTGTCTAATAAAGAACTGGTGTGTGTTTGTCTCCTAACTCTGAGCCTGACCGGTGGTCCCTCTCGGGATCATTCCCCGGGGGCGTGGTCATCTGCCACTGGTCCAAGGATCCACCCTCAACTCTCATATATAACCACAAATCCCAAACAGATTGCTAACTACTATCTGATTGCTCCTCTCATCAAGCATCAGATTCAGAACAGTAGCAATGTTGGGTCTGTATGAGCTCCTTCAGATAATGTCATTGATGGGTCCCATTTTGTAGATTGTGAAGCCTACTGAGACAACTCTGAAAACTCCCTCTCTCCAAATTGTGAAGATCCAAACAGAGAACAGAACAGAACTGGCTCTGAGCATGCTCAACCAACATTTATAGGGAAGCGGGACCAATCTCAAAATAGAGGAATGGTCAAACAGCTATAGAAGGATTAAAAAATGCAAAAATCCCATTTAGTGAGGGTTCTGAAGCTACCATCCCACCCAGAAGCCATCCCCCTAGTGATGTCACAATGCTCAAAGCAGCTATACATGCCTGACTGCGACAGAGTATAGGCATTGTGGCAGGATCCTCAACACCTAGATACGACACATCAGTTATGAGATCAGTGACCCTGAAGAGCACTTGCATGTTGAGGGAGTGAAAGCCCTTGTAGTGTCTGTAGTTAGCCTCTCACTCCCAGCAGATGGCAGGATTGCTATGTATATGAATTGCCCCTAAAACTGATGGGAAAATAATCAGTGTCATAACATTCTCTCTTGGTTTGCCGTTGGTGTTTCCTATCAGCAGGAAAAGAAATAGGCTGATTTGTTCTCGTGAGAAAAACACTCAGAACCTGTGAAATGCGGAGCTAGATGGCTGACTGGCTTATTCCTGCTGTGACCGCCAGTGGTGGCCTGGAAGCGTCCAGTGGTGAAAAAAGCAGGGGCTGTAGCCATTTTCAGGTGGCCTGACAAGACCTGATCTCTTTGTGAGGAAGGCCGCAGATCCCTCTCCAATTGCTGGCAGAGGTAAAAAAAATGGTTTCCTCGTTAACTCCGAGTCTGTGAATTAATTGCTCTTCAGGCAAGCCCCAGAATTGAGTATAAATCCTGTATATCCTCTCCTTAGGGTACCTCCTCCTCCTCCTCTGTTGACTCTCCCTCCACTGATACAGAGTCCACAAAATGCACACATTTATAAAACTCATGGTTGCAGCTGAGCCCACCACCTGCACACCCACACCCACCACCCCTGTGGCTGGTACACGCCCTCTCTAAAAGCAGCCATGCACACTCTCCAAAGTCAGGAGCACCCAGCCTGAGACACCCAAACATCCAGAGAAAGGAAGCAGATGCACCCTCAGATACAGTGAGTGACAAACAGAACAGAAGCAGACAAACTGGCAGGCACACAAGAAATGACAGGAAAAGCACCCAATGCGCAAACAAACAGATAATTACAATTATAATGATGTAAACCAAAGCAACCGCAAACCCTTTCAAGCCACTCCCACCCATCTCCAGTCACTGGCACTAGCTGGCATGCCAAGTACCAGGTCCCAAAAGACAAGAGAGGTTTACATTGTGTGGGTTAAATATGTATAAAAGCATATGTACGCATATTAGATGATGTACATGCGTACTCTGTTTAGAACATATCTAAATGTGCACATATTTCCAAACCCTACCCTGGAACACCCCTGTTTCTATGCACCCGCGGAGAGTAGGATTAAATGGGCAATTTTCTCAGTGGAAGGGAGTGGACAGTGGAGTGCCTCAGGGATCTGTATTAGGACCCTTACTTTTCAATATATTTATAAATGATCCGGAAAGAAATACGACGAGTGAGATAATCAAATTTGCAGATGACACAAAATTGTTCAGAGTAGTTAAATCACAAGCAGATTGTGATAAATTGCAGGAAGACCTTGCAAGACTGGAAAATTGGGCATCCAAATGGCAGATGAAATTTAATGTTGATAAGAAGTGCAAGGTGATGCACATAGGGAAAAATAACCCTTGCTTTAATTACACAATATTAGGTTCCATATTAGGAGCTACCACCCAAGAAAGAGATCTAGGCGTCATAGTGGATAACACATTGAAATCGTCGGCTCAGTGTGCTGCAGCAGTCAAAAAAGCAAACAGAATGTTGGGAATTATTAGAAAGGGAATGGTGAATAAAACGGAAAATGTCATAATGCCTCTGTATCGCTACATGGTGAGACCACACCTTGAATACTGTGTACAATTCTGGTCGCCGCATCTCAAAAAAGATATAATTGTGATGGAGAAGGTACAGAGAAGGGCTACCAAAATGATAAAGGGGAATGGAACAGCTCCCCTATGAGGAAAGACTAAAGAGGTTAGGACTGTTGAGCATGGAGAAGAGACGACTGAGGGGGGATATGATAGAGGTCTTTAAAATCATGAGAGATCTAGAACAGGTAAATGTGAATTGGTTATTTCCTCTTTCGGATAATAAAAGGACTAGGGGGCACTCCAAGAAGTTAGCATGTGGCACATTTAAACCTAATCGGAGAAAGTTCTTTTTTACTCAATGCACAATTAAACTCTGCAATTTGTTGCCAGGGGATGTGGTTAGTGCAGTTAGTGTAGCTGGGTTTAAAAAAGGATTGGATAAATTGTCTTAGAACATAGTCACTGCTATTACTAACAGTAACATGGGATAGACTTAGTGTTTGGGTACTTGCCAGGTTCTTATGGCCTGGATTGGCCACTGTGGAGACAGGATGCTGGGCTTGATGGACCCTTGGTCTGACCAAGTATGGCATGCTCTTATGTTCGTGCGACATCGCAAATATGCGCCTAGTCTCTTCCATGTGAAAATTCACTTAGGGCCAGATTTTAAAAGGGTTACGCACATAAGGTACGCGCGTAACCCTTTTAAAAACCCCCTGTGCGTGCCGAGCCTATTTTGCATAGGCTCGGCAGCGCACGCAATCCCTAGGACGCACGTAAGTCCCAGGGCTTGCAAAAAGGGGCGGTCGGAGGCGTGGCCAGGGGGCATGGTTTTGGATCGGGGGCGTGTTCGGGGGCGTGGCCGAGTGCCCCGACACAGCGGCCTGGTCGGGGCCTGCCACGCCGTCGCACGTAAGTTACTACTGCCCGGAGGCAGTAGTACTTTTTCTGATAAAGGTGGGGGGGGGGGGGGGTCTAGATAGTGCCGGGAGGGTGGATTAGGTAGGGGAAGGAAGGTGCGGGGGGGGGGTGGGTGGAGGGAACGGGCAGTGTACGCAGGGCTTGGCGCGCGCAAGTTGCACAAATGTGCACCCCCTTGCGCGCGTCAACCCCGGATTTTATAAGATACGCGCGGCTACGCGCGTACCTTATAAAATCCAGCGTACTTTTGTTCGCGCCTGATGCGAACAAAAGTACGCGCGCGCGCTGTCTTTTAAAATGTACCCCTTACTGCGCACAGAGGTCAGTGCGCCAATGTCAATTTTACGAGCGTAAACTCTCGGAAGTCTTTGAAAATGATCCCCCCTCATCCTGAGCATCTATGCACCAGACATACGGAAGTATGACCTAAAACAGTGTATATCTGCTTTTGTCAATGTTGGACTGAAGGAGAAAATCCATTTTCATATCTTGAGAAGTGTAAAGTAATTTTCACATGATCATGTCTTCATAAGCCCTTTCCCTCTTTCCTTCATCAACAATATATGATAAGCTATGGGGGGATCCAAGATGGCACCGTGAGAGGGCATGCTTATCGGAGCTTTGAATATGCCTGGATGCTTTCTTTTCCTTTGTCCTTTCTTTTATGGTAAAGCGAAAGGGGAGGTTATGAGGAGTCACCCTCAAACTACTCTGATGCACCACATGGCAATCTTGGAGCACTTTCGGGTTCTCCTGTCTTTGTCGGGAGCTGTCCTCGTTGTCGCTGAGGCTGAGGGAGCAGCATGGTGGCTTGGGGAGGATGCGGAAGTTTTGATGAGCCTCGATCCCAGAGTTCCTCCTTCCCCAGCATTCTCCATGTTGGGAGCATCAGTCAGCATTGTGGATCTTGCTGGTTGTAGCTTCATTGGAAATGCAGGGTGCCTGGCGGTAACCAAAGAAAGAGCACTAGAGAATGCCAGAGGAAGTTAAGACTGGAGCCAACAGCGTGGGGGTGATAGAAGTGATAGCTTTGAAGGGGATGTAGCTCGACTGCTATCTATGGCTGGTGTCCCTAGCCCTGTTGTGCAACATTGAGATATGTCTGTAGGAGTTCTGGTGTCTAGATAATATTTGGGCAGTTCTTTCCTCTGTGGAGCAGTCTTTATCAACATTGACTGTTACTACTAATAATATTTATAGTCGGATCCAGACTCAGGAGGTTTCTTTGGTGTCCCACTCGGAACAGATTGCTAACTTGAAACAAACTACAGATAAGTTGTCTTTCATTCAAGATACTTTAGTACAAGATAAGCATGTCGCCCACTGCAGATTAGAAGATATGGAAAATGATGTCAGAATGTTGAATTTGCATGTGTTGAACTTCCCTGTTGTTTCCATGGTTTCCCCAGCTGAACGTTTTATAAATTATTGAAGGATGTGCTTGGTATTTTGTAGGGGGTGTTGCCCCTCAATTTCAAGGCCTTTTACCTTCCTGGTGGAAGAGGAATAGGGGACAGAGGTGATGGTCACGATCTGTTCAATCAAGAGGGGGCTGCCCTGGATAGTTCCGCAATTTTGGAATCTGCTGTGGTGGATGTAGCACATAGGACCACACACAGTTAGTGACGTTTGCTGCTCTGTAAGGTCAGGATTTGGTTGTTAGGTTGTTTTTTCGTGGTGGCCATATTTTATTTATGGGTTTTTAAGTTTGGATCTATCCTTATTTTTTCAGAACTACTCAAGAGAGGAGGAAAAAACTGTTGGCCAAGTGTAATGAAGTTTTAGCTTTGAAGGCTCATTTTTTCCTTCATTTTCCATATAAATGTCTGATAATATTGTCTACAGAGAAGTTTTTGAGCCTTCACAGTTGCATTTTTTCATTGATTCTAGGGTTTCTAGTAGTGATGGGTCTCCTGGTTCTTGAAATGATGGGCAAGATTGGGTTGGGGGGGGGGGTGTCTTTTTTTCCCCCTTTCCTAGTTTTGTGATTATTATGGGAGAAATTGTCCTCATGGAATAAATTGCTTTTGTTTGTGTTTCTTTATAATTCTCCCTGTATTTCTGGATCCCTCCCCCTTTAGTAGATGGTGGTGTCTATAAGCAATAGGCCTGTTATTTTTTTTTGTGATTGCATATAATTTTTTTTCTAGCTTGGCTTTCTTTGCAAGTTTAGACTTGTATGATAAATGTGAATGGATAAATAAAAAGTAAAAAAAAAAAAAAGATTTATAAATTGCATTAATGCATAAAGTATCACCTACATTTTTAATTATAATTCTTCTTATAATAATAATAATAATAATGGTGATTGCTGCTGTCTCCCATAAAATATATGATTGCATCTTGAGTGAAAGGCAACTTCTCCTTTAAGTTTCAGTCACTTGGTTTACCCTAGTTGAATGAATCATCCAACAATAAATTCAGTTTCAGCAAGGTCTAATTACGGTGAGTCACCCAACTCACAGCTTAATTGAGGCACCTCCCAGATAACAGTCTAAACAGTTCAGTTTGGTAAACTCAGATTGTTGCAGTGCAAACACGCAGAATTACACTGTTTACGGCCAGATTTAAGTAGGGCAAAAATAAGCACAGAGAACCTGCAAGAGATTTTACTCATTGGAAAGACAAGTTTCAAAGATTTTTTTTTATATGGGGAAGGGGGACGCAGTTAGGTCGGGGGAGGGAAAGCCCGTGCGGAAATTTTGTTTTGAAATTACCATGTGTGCGCTCCTGCAGTGCTTTGCACCTCCCGCGAGAACAGGTGCAATGTCTGCTGGTACGTTTGTACCCACAGTGTGTGTCCTTGTCCGTGTGCACCTTCGGATTTTCAAAGAGAAACCCCCAAGAGAGTTTCCCTTTTGAATATGAGCTTGCAGGTCTACAGGACTCTGAAAATTGCTTCCCCCAATGTTGAAATAGTGCATTTTTTACCTCGAGAATTTATTTTCTGCAACTTTCAGAAGAAAAAAAAAATCTTACAAATTTTGGAGAAGTAAAATCTTCTACAAATTTACCAGCAGATGTTTGCACCAAAGGGCAACATTTAAAGTCATAATTTCCACTACCCTTTTTGGCTTGCATGATTTTTATCTGTGACATTTTTTTCCCCATCCAGAAACTGCAGGAAACAAAATGCTGGCACTGAAATTCCAAGAGAAACAAATTTGTAGAAGAAATCATTAACCTGAAAACAAATATACATGGAGAAGGAGAATGGAGCCCATACAGAGATATCATTAGCACCAAATACTTCCCCTTGAAGCAGAGTGATTTCCAAACGCAAACCGCGTCAGGACACAGAAAAGATACTCGATGGAATATTTGCTATGTCTGGGACTCATATTGGGGAAGATATATTTGGAGTTTAATCACATTTATAAAATTAATCAAAAATTATGAATTTATGGACCGATGATTAGAAAGAAAGAGCATGTGGTAAATTATTAAAGTACCAAAAAATGTAAGAATATTTTTAATATCTACTTGAGAGGTACATTAATGTAGTTTTGCAAAATAAGTGGGATGATTTTTTTGATATAATATTTTTTCATTAAAAAAATTGAGATCCATATTCAGTAGGCCAATGACCAGCAAGTTATCCAGTTGAACTTAACTGGGTACTTTTAGCCATCCATTGGCTAAACTGGGTACATTCAGCATCCGTGTTCTCAACCTCTCCTGGGCGCCCGCTGCCAGTGCCTCCTTGGCAGCACGACCCCTAATTTAAATATTGCATGGCGCCCCCCAGGAGAGGTGCCTGGGTGCGTGTTAGCAAAGCGGGCACTGAACACCGAGTGCCTGCTTTTGGTGCATTTTTATTGCATCGGCCCCTCAGAGCTTTGCAGGATGTAAAAAAAAAAATCTATATATTTTGGTCTCATCCTTTCATCTGGCCCCTAATGTTTTACCTTAGTGTTATACACAGCCAGAAGAAACCCTTCAACCTAGTCATCCTGTGGAGTGTGAGAAGGGAAAAACAGTTCTAAAAAGGTTAAGATCTTATGCAGGCATCCAACTTTCTGCAGAACTAATTTAAATAACTTTCAGGGAGCGTAATAAATCACAAGTTACAGTTTTCTGGCTCCCTTCTCTTTCGAGTTGGGTTGCACATTGCACAATCTTGCTAGGCCGTGGTGAGGTCTATGAAGTAGGTGGAGTGTTGATAATCTGTTGATGGAAAGGACGGCAAAGTGACATTATCAGAAAACTCTTAAAAACCCGGCACTGAGTCAGAGGGACTGCGTGGCCCTGCAAAGGCCCTGCCGTTTCATTTTGTGTTTTGTTTCGGTTGCAAAGCTCAGCTGTATTAGCTTTGGCAGACACACTTTAGCAACGCCAAACAAGGTTTCCATTGTGTTCCTAGAAGTTTTATTTCTAGTAAATACCATGCTCCCGATGACAGCTCTGGAAAGTGAGCTCATCCCCTTACCCCAGGACAGTTGACCTCGGGCACGTTAAGCACGCTGCACTGTTCATGTACCTTGGTCCTGTTCTGGAAGGACTGTATTTGAGACCGAGAGAACATTTTAGTTTCCATACTCAGTCAAATGTTTGGCTCTCCAAAAAAAACTCATCCACCACTTACAACTCATTCGAAATGCGGCGGCACGGACCCTGCTCAATGGTAAGAACAAACCAGGCATCTCACTGCTGAAATCTCTGCAGTGGCTACCAATCTCTCAGCGCTCTGTCTTTAAAATCCTGGCACTGAAAGACCTGGCTCCACTCTTACCTGGCAATCGGAGTCTCCTTATGTACACCGGCTTGCCCTTTACGCACACTACCTTGACTGATAGCCCCTGCCCCCCAAGATATCCGACTCATCATGAGGAAAAGGACCTTCTGTTGGAACCTGCCACTGGACATCAGATGCTCTCCTGGCTTATTCATTGAGGTCTTCAGCCCTTGGTGGGGGGTTGCTTTCTCCCTCCTGCCCTTGATTTAGACCTTTGCACTCTACTACCTTTTGACTGCTCTTCCGCTAAATTCTTCTACAGCTTAGTTAACACACATACACACATTGCTTGTTCTCTTAGAAATGCCTGTCAAATCAGTTTACCCAGTTGGGACTCTGCTGTTGATTCTTTGCAAATGTTTTTTTTTCCCCTTCCCTGCTCGTTTCACTAGTTGCTGATGATTAATAGGGTATCTGTTCTATATTTCTCTGATGTTGATGTTTTAGCAGTTTATCGGTTACATTTTTATTGTTGCTTATTATATTGTTATCTGCTTAGTGCAGACCCTATACTGCCTTCCTGTAACACGCTTTGATCTCTTCTGCTGGAAGAGTGTGTAATAAATGATTGATTGATTTGGTGTATCTGCCCATGTAGACATGAAGGATTTTCAATTGGTACCAGTTATGATGTTGGTTTGCAACATCTACTATAAAGTTATATGTTGCGGATTAGAATTCCCTTAAAGCAGAAGCCTCAAGCGCCAAACTCAAGGCAACTTCTTGTCCAGCCAGGTGACTGTGAGGAAGCGGGAGATAACCTTCCTTAGAGAGGGCTTCTTACTGCCTGGGGGCATCCATTTTGTGTCAGCAGCAATGGAGTAAACAGAGATATACTGTGTATAGCCCTCACGTCAAACAACTGGACAAATGTGTTCTGCTGTTGCAGTGGTTAAAAATTAATAGCATTTGAGAACCCCTTTTGAAGGTAATTATGGAACAAAGTCCACTGCAAAGTACTATTTCACGTCTATGTAGTAGCTCTCCATATTCCTTCCTGATCTTAATTAGCTGGCTAAACAATTGATCTTATTACTTTTTGCAATATTATGTCTTGGTAGGGGACTATCTGTGGCCGGTTTCCTCTTTGCGTACAGTAACTTATGCTCCAGGGGGCAGTACCTGCTCTAGATATCTCTCAGACCATTTTGTATGGTCACATTCTATTTTGTATCCAGGAACACTGGGAATCGTAGTACCTGGTTGTGCTGTCATGGAATCAGTTGGAGTCCATGAAGAGCTCAACGGAGGTTTGCCAGCAGGTGACCTCATAGTCATGTACATTTTGTCAAGAAGAGAGTTCTGGGAGATTGCATTTGGGAAGAAAGTTATTTCTTTTCTTCAAGGAAACATAAATATAAGGATCCTGCCCTTAAGGACAGGATTATTAAGCTTAAACACCTCTACTTAGGATAAGGCTATGTTGTGTATCTATAAACCTTCGCAAGTACTCAGGTCCTTGTAGTGTGTGCCTTCCCCTCAGCTTGTCCAGCTTGTTGAGATGTGTGAGAGGACCATCTCCATTGCAGGTGCTATGTTATGGAATAGTCTCCTTGACTCCATACATACTAGAAACGTTGTTTCAGCAAGTCTTCCGACCTGAATTTCATTAAGCAGTTAAGGAATGTTTCCAGCCTGCTCCTGGCTGAATTGAGATAGTCCAAGATAGTCTCTCTAAAAGTCTAGCCCATGGATGAAGACTTTCATTGAGATGACTAAACTAGGTTGGGGGTGGGGGAGGGGCAGGAAATGGAGACCTCCCCAAGTAGTTGTGAATAAGAGCTCATGACACCACAGTCCCAGTTGAGGTTGGTTCCAATTGAACTGGAAAGCCAAAGGAGCAGGAGGGAAAAGCCTGGATCAGAATCGTTGGCACAACAATAAAATGGAAGCGCGAGGCTTACAATGGACCCCCCACCTTTGTGTTTCCAAGGCACGAGCTAACATCACCTGAAGACTTGCCTTACATTATTTGTGCACCCTCTAAACAATAATCAGCATTTCAACATGCAGTGTTTGAAAAGGAAAGGGGAAAGAAAGTAAAAACGCAGCAAATGTTTGATCTTGGTTAAGAGAAGGCTTAGGAAACGACTTTCAAGTCTCCTGCAGGGCAGAAGTAAAGCCCCGTTCCATTTCCTGTTCACAGCTCTCCCGTCCACTCTCGCCGTTCCAGCTCCGTCTGATTGGAATTTGGTTGAAAGATTACCAAGGCCGCGCTCTCTGAAGGCCCAGAAACGTAGATCCAGCCTACCCATGCAGTTTTTTGAACATCAAGCCAAGATGTTTGGCCATCTCCCGCGGTGTTTCCTTCAGGGGGCCTCAAGAAAAGCCCCCACCACCCCTCTCTCTCTCTCTGAGCTTTTACCTAATTTAATGGGATGTGTTGTCATTTTTTGTTTTTCCGAGTTCCAGGACTGAAATCATTTGAGGATTTCGCAATATTAAAACAATCCAGGCTTTTGAAAATAGATCATATCATAATCAGTCAGTATCACCGTTGCCAGCAATTTCTTTTTTTTTTTTTGACTAACTGCTCTATAGTTTATCTGTAGGTCAATGCCATGTTTCCCTAGCACTGTGAAACTGTATAATATGAAGAGAGGGTTCAGGTTGCACTGTATATTTTAAACTGGAAAAAGAGAGAAACAATCATGGAAAAAGAGAAATTGATGGCAGATGAGGACTGCAGGGCCCGAGTACTCTGCCCTCTCCTGCTGTAACACCGCAGAGCCTGCCCAGTCGCAGGCTTTACCCTCATAACCCTTGTATCTAAGGATCCTCTCTGCGTCTCCCGGACTTTCCTGAATTACGTTATTGTTTCAGCCTCCACCACCACCACCCCTAGGAGGCTTCCTTTTTGCAAAGAAATATTTTTTAATGTTACTCTTCAGACTACCTCTTGGAGCATCATCTGATGACCTCTTTTTCTAGAATTTCCTTTTCACTGGCAAAAGGCCTCTTGTGTATTATTTATACCTTGAGGTGTTGAGTACACCTGTCTCCCTCCTGACTTTTAGGGGATAATTTCCATGCATAAATAGCCCATGGCTTTGTGTGCATAAACGTAAGTGTGTAACACTCTTACATGCGCAGTTTCACGTGAATTGCAGAGGGGTATTCCGGGGATGGAGTTGCATAATTTGGAATGTTGTAACATGCCCGTGGCAGCCCTCGGAAGAGCGGGCATAATGTGCTGTGAGGGATTGCTTGCACGTCCATCGCCAGTTACCTGAGAATTTTCAAATCCTTGCTGCACGCAAGTTTGCAGCATCCTAAATATCCACCTCCACTCCTACTGAGAAGTGAGACATCCAGGATTCAGAAACACAAGAATAAATGGATTACAGTCGGCTCTGGCAGAATGAGGCCTGTTATGAAGAGACGCCCAGTCTCCCCGCTGTTACCCCTACGTAATACCTTTTCTGCACTGGATAACGAAGAAGCTCCAGCAATAGAAAATAAAGCGAAGTTTGAAAGGGATGTATTCACCCAGCAGACTCGGAAACCCTTAAACACCATCAAAGGTTATGAAAACAATCTTCTTCTTCTGGAAGACTTGGTCAGCAGAGAAACACATTTCTGAAATCATTTTGATGGGGATGCAAGAGTTAAATGCCTTCCAGGATCCTCAGCCAGTAGAAATACCAACCAGATAGTTTGTGCAGTTACAGAAGAAAGTAGAGACTCCAATATCATTATTACAAACTCTTTGGGGACCAATGACCTTGCTAGAAATGGAATCCTTGCAATACAGAAAGATTTCCACAATCAAAGGAAGAAGATTAGACACATGGCAAAGACCATTACCTTTTCGGAAGTATTACCTGTTCATGGAAAGGGGAAAGAAAAGCTCTGCCATATGGATAAATTCAATATTTGCCTAAAAAATGATATAAAGAAAGTGGTTTTGAATACATTAGAGTCCGGGGTCATCTATAGAGCAGTAAAGTGTTATATGGTAAGGCTGGTCTACATTTTCTCTTGGCAGGAAAGGGGATGATAAGCGAGAAATTCAGATCATACATTACCAGGCGTTTAAACTAGAGGGTGTGGGTGGAAGAAGGTGGCTAATGAAATTGTCATGTCGCCCCCAAGAAATACAGGAAGCGGGTGGAGAAAATAACAAAATCAATCAGTTCACAAAAGCAGAAAAGTTGACTAGAAAGAGCTGCAAACCAAGAGAGAAAAGTTAGCTACGACCACAAATGCTCGTAGTTTGGGCAATAAAATGCCAGACCTATAGGCCCTAATGGTGGAGGCGGACTTGGAAATTCTGTTACACAGACATGGGTCAGTGAGTCCCATGACTGGGATACGGCCATCCCAGGCTATAACTTATTAAGGAAGGACAGAGAGGACAGGAAAGGGGGAGAAGTAGCCCTCTATGTAAAAAACAATATCCATGGAATTGAAATGCAAGGGTATGGAAGAAGCATTATGGATTATCCTAAAAAAAGAAGATTGTGGTTCCATTTATATGGGTGTGGTCTACAGTCATCCAGTTCAGACAGAAGATCTGGACAGAGATCTGGTCAAAGACATTCAAAAGGTGGGAAAGAAGGGATAAGTGTTGCTTGTTGGAGATTTTAATCTGAGAAACGTAGGTTGGAGTATCCCTTCTGCGGAATATTCAAGAAGTAGAGAGATAGTGGATGCTCTTCAAGGGGCTCTGCTCAAACAAATGAGAATGGAGCCCACAAGGGAGGGTGTGGTACTCGACCTAGTGTTCACTAATGGGGATAACGTCTCTGATGTCTGGGTAGGTGCCCACCTGAGCACTAGCAATCATCAGACGGTATGGCTTTATATCGCAAATAAGATACAGAGAAGACACACGAAGACCAGTGCTTTGAATTTCAAAAATACAAACTTTGTCAAAATGGGGATATTCCTGGAAGAAGAACTGGAAGTCTGGGAGAACATGGGTGAGGTGGAACAACAGTGGGCCAAGCTAAAAGGAGCAATTACAAAGGCAACAAATCCATATGTTAGGAAAGTAAACAAAACTAAGAGAAAAGAAATTGATCTGGTTCTCAAAATAATAAAAGCTAAAAGATCGGTGTTCAAGAAATATAAAGGATCCCAAAAAAAGGAACACAGAGAAGAATATCATCTGGCGAAAATGAGGGAGACAAAGAAAGAAATCTGGAAAGGAAAAGGTCAGCCGAAAGAAATGCTTACCAAAGAGGTAAAGCAAGGTGACAAAACATTTCTCAGATACATCAGAGAAAGAAGGGAGGTCTTGTTGGTAGAGAGGAGAGTAGTAAGAGGTGAGGTGCATTACATTACAAATATTCTTCTACCATCCACCACACTGAACCTTTATCATCAGTCTGAAGTGGTACAGTGAAACTGAAAAATGACAAGGAGCAATATGTGGAGAGAGTCGAAGAAATGTCAAAAATATTAAATAAATACCTCAGCTTGCTATTCACTAAAGAAAACTTTGGAGAAGGATCATAGGTCTGACCCAGCATGGCAATTTCTTATGTTCTTATGTTCTTATCCCAAGAATAAACAGTGGATTTCTGCAACTCTACCTCAATAATGGTTAATGGACTTTTCCTCCAGGAACTTGTCCAAACCTTTGCTAAACGCAGCTACAGTAATAACTTTCCCCACATCCTCTGGCAATGAATTCCAGAGCTTAATTATGCATTAAAGTAAAAAAAATAGTTTCTCTTATTAGTTTTAAATGTATTTCCTAGAAACTTCATTGTGTGTCCCCTGGTCTTTATAATTTTTGAAAGAGAAAACAACTGATTAATGATTATTTGTTCCATTTCAGTTATTATTTTATAGACCTCTATCATATCCCCCCTCAGTCCTCTCTTCTCCAAGCTGAAGAGTCCTAACCTCTTTAGCCTTTCCTCATAGGGGAATCATTCCATCCCCTTTATTATTTTGGTCGCCCTTCTCTGTACCTTTTCTAATTCTGCTATATCTTTTTTGAGATGTGGTGACCAGAACTGCACACAATACTCAAGATGAGGTCGCACCATGGAGCGATACAGAGGCATTAGGATATTCTCTATTCCTTTCCTTTCCTATACACCCCCCGCGCGCCGGCTATACACCCCCCGCGGCTATACACCCCCCGCGCGCCGGCTATACACCCACCCCCTTTCTGGCCTGCTCCCATCCCCCGGCCCCCTGTTCATTGTAATTTCCTCCTTTAACTGAGTTACTTGTAAACTGGCGTGATGTGCCTCACGAACGTCGGTATATTAAAAGTTGTTAAATAAATAAATAAATAAAATAATAATCTCGAGCATTCTGTTTGCTTTCTTGGCTGCTGCTGCACACTAAGCAGAAGAATTCAACTTGTTTTCATCGATGACACCTAGATCCTTTTTCTGGGGTGGAACCTTGCATTATGTATCTATAATGTGGGTTCCTCTTCCCTAAGGGGCGGATTTTCAGAGCCCTGCTTGCGTAAATCCGCCCAAAACCGGGCGGATTTACGCGAGCAGGGCCCTGCGCGCCGGGAAGCCTATTTTACATAGGCCTCCCGGCGCGCGCAGAGCCCCGGGACTCGCGTAAGTCCCGGGGTTCTCCGAGGGGGGCGTGTCGGGGGTGTGTCGGGGGGCGGGCCCGGTCGTCGCGGCGTTTCGGGGGCGTGTCGGCAGCGTTTTGGGGGCGGGTACGGGGGCGTGGCTACGGCCCGGGGCGGTCCGGGGGCGTGGCCGCGCCCTCCGTACCCGCCCCCAGGTCGCGGCCCGGCGCGCAGGAGGCCCGCTCGCGCGCGGGGATTTACGCCTCCCTCTGGGAGGCGTAAATCCCCCGACAAAGGTAAGGGGGGGGTTTAGACAGGGCCGGGCGGGTGGGTTAGGATTTTGGAGCGGCCTTGGAGGGAACGGGGGTAGGCTGCGCGGCTCGGCGCGCGCCGGCTATACAAAATCCATAGCCTTGCGCGCGCCGATCCAGGATTTTAGCAGATATGCGCGGCTCCGCGCGTATCTACTAAAATCCAGCGTACTTTTGTTTGCGCCTGGAGCGCAAACAAAAGTAGGCTATTCGCGCGCCTTTTAAAATCCGCCCCTAAGTGCATCACTTTGCACTCATACACATTAAATTTATTTTGCCATTTGCATGCCCAGTCTCCCAGTTTTGCAATGTCCTCTTGCAATTTCTCACATTTCTCTTGCGATTTAACAACTTTACTAATTTTGTGTCATCGGCAAATTTGATCACCTCAATTGTTGTTCCCATTTTCAGGTCATTTATAAATATACAAGCCGTTAAGCCCGTTAAAACGGGCTACATCCCTCTGTCTCTCACCTCCCCCTCATTCTCTCTCCCCTCACTCTTCACCACCCCCTACCTCCCTCCCTCCCTCCCTCACCCACTCCTCCCCACCCTCCCTCTCCTCTCACTCAGTCCCTCCCTCCCACTCAGTCTCACTCACTCCCTCCCCCCTCTCTCCCTCCCTCTCACTCACTCAGTCCCACTCACTCTCACTCAGTCCCACTCACTCAGTCCTCTCCCTCAGTCCCACTCCCTCCCTCCCTCTCTCTCCCTCAGTCCCACTCCCTCCCTCAGTCCCACTCACTCCCTCTCACTCAGTCCCCCCTCCCTCTCACTCAGTCCCTCCCCCCTCTCACTCAGTCCCTCCCCCCAGTCCCTCCCCCTCAGTCCCTCCCCCTCACTCAATCCCTCCCTCCCACTCAGTCCCTCCCTCTCACTCAGTCACTCCCTCCCTCCTCTCTCCCTCCCTCTCACTCACTCAGTCCCACTCACTCTCACTCAGTCCCACTCACTCTCCCTCAGTCCCACTCCCTCCCTCTCTCTCCCAGTCCCACTCCCTCCCTCAGTCCCACTCCCTCCCACTCAGTCCCTCCCCCTCACTCAGTCCCTCCCTCCCACTCAGTCCCACTCTCTCTCTCCGTCCCTCCCTCCCACTCAGTCCGTCCCTCCCTCTCTCTCTCTTCTCCCTCCCTCGCTACTGGCCGCTACCGCCGTCGCCGCCACCGCCGTCGCTCGCTACCGCCGCCCGCTACCGCCGTCGCTACCGCCCGCCGCCCGCTACCGCCCGCTGCCGGTACCGCCGACGCTCGCTACCGCCGTCGCCCGCACGCTGCTGCCACTGGACGCCGCCCCGCTACGCCGTCGCACGCCGCTCGCTACCGCCGCCGCCGCACCGCTACCGCCGTCGCTACCGCCGCCGCCCCGCTACCGCCGCCGCTCACTACCGCCCGCTGCCTGGTACCGCCGCCGCTCGCTACCGCCGTCGCGCCCGCTGCTGCCACTGGACGCCGCCATTTTTTTTCTTTCTGACGCTGGATCAGACCGACGTGCTCGCCCGCACATGCGCGGTAGAGCTGGTCTCTACTGCGCATTTGCGGCACGTCGGTCAAGGCTTCGTTTATCTAGTAAGATTAGGAAGCAGTGGTCCCAGAACAGATCCCTTGGGCACTCCATTCACCTTTTTTTAATTGGGAAAATCTACCATTTAGCCCTACTCTCTGTTTTTTTTTAATCTTTAACTAGTTGGCAATCCATAATAGGACACTGCCCCCATCCCATGAATTTTTAATTTCCTAAGAAGTCTCTCATGAGGGATTTTGTCAAATTTTTTCTGAAAATCCAGATGCACTATATCAACTAGATCACCTTTATTGACGTTTATTTATGCCCTCAAAAATGTAGCAAATTTGTGAGGCAAGACTTCCCTTTGCTAGATCCATGTTGAATTTGTCCCATTAAATTATGCTTATCTATATGTTCAGTAATTTTGTTCTTTATGATAGTTTCTACTATTTTGTCTGGCACAAACATCAGACTCACTCATTGTTGCGTTTGTGCCTATTCTCGCCCTCACTCCACCCTCTCTACCTTTGTGGCGACTCCCTTCGGCTCAGATGGACAGATGCAGCCGCGGCTTCTCCCCGCCTCTTGGTCCTGGTATCCCCGGGCTGGCTTGACGCCACGGATCCGCCATGTTCCTGAGGATGTAAGGGCGCGTGCGCGCGCTCCAGACTTTGTACCGGCGAGGGTGCGAACCTCGGGGGCATCCCCTCATAGTGACATCATCCGTTTTCAATTTAAAAGGTCTTTGTTTGCTAACCTCAAATGAGTTAGCAAGGAACTCCATCGGGACTTGCTTCGGCAGTCCACGCTACTTGCAACAACGATCCGAGTCAGTAAGGGGAAACCTTTCTCCACTGCTCGGCCTTTTCAAACTCACCAGGAGTACCCGCTCCTCAGGGGCTCCACTCTCTCTATTCTTGTTTTCAGATTGTTGGACGGGATCCGGTACTCTCTCCTCGAGGGCCTACATTCCCGAAGACTCAGAAGACTCCTATTGCCTGGAGGCGATTGCAGACGTGAACACAGTGAGTCCTATTACAGACAGGAACCGGTACTCACTCCATGAGGGCCCTTGTTCCTAATCGCTAAGGCTCCCTTCAGTCAAAGACGTTATCGCAGGTACGAAGATTGTGAGTTTCCATTGCTGATTGCAGATAGAAACCGGTACTCGCTCCACAAGGGCCTGTGTTCCTAATTCCTTTCTCAGAAGATATTGCATACCAATATCTTATGGATTACTATTACAGATTAACAGACAGGAACTGGTACTCGCTCCACGAGGGCCTACGTTCCTAAATCTCTTCTAGCCTCTCTTCTATTCCAAAAGCCATCCCATACACAGTTATTGAGAGTTCTATTTCAGACTGCTTATAGGAACCAGTACTCACCTGTGGCTCCTGTTCCTGAATACTGAAGACTCTCTGTTGCATAAAGATGACACTACAGAGATCTACAATTGTGAGTGTATCATCTACCACAGGTTATGTCCAGCATACCCTGTCTACTCACTACTTCTAGTCTCTCCTTACAGCTCAGCAGCTCAGAAATCATAGTTCCAGTATCAGAGGGACTTCAGCCCTGCTGGGCACCTCAACTCACTACTGCCACCTCTGGTGGTTCTACTTCCAGCCTAATAAAGAACTGTCTGTGTTTGTCTCAATACTCCAGCCTAGCCGGTGGTCCCTCTCAAGATCTCCAGTTGAGGGCACTGTCATCTGCCATCAGCCCAGGGATTCACTATTTCTACTAAGTGTTACTTCTTACACTAATAGAGCGGTATTATCATCTGCCACTCTGTGGGAGCCAACCCACATCAGACCATTACTCCTCTCTCTGCGGAAGCTGATCCATATCACATAGCTATCTTTCTCCCGTGGGGATCATACAGGTTGCTGGCTCATCTTTCTACAGGAACAACGCATAACAGTTGCTACTCCTTCCCTTTGGAGGAGCAGAGCACTAACAGGTCGCTACTCCTTAGCAAGATCCGGAACAGAGTGCTACTGGGCCCCCTGGCGGGGTGTTCATTAACAGATTGCTAATTCCTCCTTTAACGGAATATCCAGCAGCCAGATTCATAACAGATTGCTAACTCCTCCCCTCTGGGGGAGCCGGTCACTAACAGATTGCTAACTCCTCCCCTCTGGGGGAGCCAGTCTACAACAGATTGCTAACTCCTCCCCTCTGGGGGAGCCGGTCTATAACACTCATCTGTACTTTCCTGGATCACTCCTTGATCCTTTTTTAAAAATTGACTTTACATTGGCTACCATCCAGTCTTCAGGTATCATAGATGATGATAATGATATTTTACAAATCTCCAATAACAGGTCCTCAATTTCATTTCTCAGTCCTTTCAGCACTCTTGGATGTATACCATCTGGTCCAGGTGATTTGCTACTCTTTATTTTTGTCAATTTGTCCTAGTACATCTTCCAGGTTCACTGAGATTTGATTCAGTTCTTCTGAATTATCACCTTTGACTATCATTTCTGGCATGGGTATATCTCTTGCAACTTCCTCAGTGAATACCGAAGCAAAAAATTAATTTAGTCTCTCTGCTATGGCTTTGTCATCCCTTGATCATCTGATTGTCCAATTGGCTCCCTCCCAGGCTGTTGTACTCATGGCCAGCAGGATGCGGGCTGTGCCTCCTGGCTCCATTCCCCGTGGCCGGCGCAGGCCTTCTGGCGTGCAGGACACCGCTGGTGCCATCCTCTGCTGATTCTCCACTTAGGTGCGCGCGCGCCTGAGGAGGAAATTTTAAAGGCCCGCGACGGGAAAATGCCACCGGCCCCTTTTGCTGAATTCAGGGCTCTGCCCTTTATAACCAGGCTGCAGACGTTCCTCCAGCGACTTGGCAACGAGTCTCTTTCCTGCGGTCCTTGTTGGGTGCGTAGCTTTGCTCCAGGTTCCTGCCCCTGTCTCCGTGTACCTCCTTCTGCCTTCCAGTTCCTGCTCCTGCTTTCTTGAACCTGCTTCCGCCTTCCAGTACCTGTTCCTGCCTTCCTCCGCTTGTTCCGGATGCTCGCTCCAGTTACCCTTCAGACGGATCTCCCTGGCTTGACTCTCGGATCGGACTTCACCATGCCTGCTGCCGCCTGCCCCCAACCTTTGGACTGGACATCACCTCGCCTGCTCGCCACTTGCCCCGACCTTTGGACTGGACATCTCCTTGTTTGCTTTCCACCTGCCTCAGACATTCAGATTGGACTTCACCACACCTGCTCGTTGCCTGCCCCCGACCTTCGGACTGGACATCACCTCGTTTGCTCACCGCCTGCCTCGGACATTCGGATCGGACTTCTCTGCATATGCTTGCCACCTGCCTCGGACCTCTGAATCTGACCTTGTCCTGCCTACCGGCGTCTCCACAGGGGCCCCTCCTAAGACCGGCCAGCCCTGGTACCCAAGGGCTCAACCTGCGGGGAACGAGGGCTGGTAGTGACGAAGCTCCAGCTGCCCCTGCTCTCCTCAGGTCTTGCCTCCTGGTAACCCGTGGGGGCTCAACCCTCGCGGGTAGCATCAACATCAACCTAGGCTAAGGGTCCACAACCCCCATCCAGTTGTAACACAGGCTTTTTACTTCGAATGTACCTGAAAAAAATTATGAGTTTTTGCTTCCATGGCAAGCTTCTATTCAAATTCTCTCTAAGCCTTCCTTATCAATGCTTTAAGAACATAAGAACATAAGAAGTTGCCATGCTGGGTCAGACCAAGGGTCCATCAAGCCCAGTATCCTGTTTCCAACAGAGGCCAAACCAGGCCACAAGTAACTGGCAAGTACCCAAATAATGGATAAATCACAAGCTACTATTGCTTATTAATTACCATAATAGCAGTTTATGGATTTAACCTCTAGGAACTTATCCAAATCTTTTTTAAACCCAGTTACACTAACTGCTGAAACCACATCTGCTGGCAATGAATTCCAGAGTTTAACCATATACTGAGTGAAAAAGAATTTTCTTCGATTTGGTTTAAATGAGCCACTTGCTAACTTCATGGAGTAGCCCCTGGTCCTTCTATTATCTGAAAGTAAATAACCGATTTACATTAACTTGTTCATGTCCTTTCATGATTTTGTAGATATCTGTCATATTCCCCCCTCAATCGTCTCTTCTCCAAACTGAACAGCCCTAACTTCTTTAGACTTTGCTCATAGGGCAGCCATTCCATGCCTCTTATCATTTTGGTCGCCCTTCTCTGCACTTTCTCCAGTTTAACTATATCTTTTTTGAGATGCGGCGACCAGAATTGTACACAGTATTCAAGGTGTGGTCTCACCATGGAGCGATACAGAGGCATTATGACATCCTCTGTTTTATTTCCATTCCCTTCCTAATAATTCTTAACATTCTGTTTGCTTTTTTGATCACCACAGCACACTGGGCCAACAATTTCAATATATTATCCACTATGCCGCCTAAATCTCGTTCCTGGGTGGTCGCGCCTAAGATAAAACCTAACATTGTGTAACTACAGCATGGGTTATTTTTCCCTATAGGCATCACTTTGCACTTGTCCACGTTAAATTTCATCTGCCATTTGGAGGCCCAATCTTCCAATCTCACAAGATCCTCTGGCTTTGCATCTAACTTGCCAGTACTTTTGCTGTTTCCAGTTTTCTTCATTCGGATCCCTTTTCCATTTCTTGAAAGATATCCTTTTAGAAATTATAGCCCCTCTCACTTCACATTTTAACCATGCTGGTAGTTATTTAGCCTTCCTTCCACCTTTCTAATGTGTGGAATACATCTGGTCTGGGCTTCCAAAATGGTATTTTTAAACAATGTCCATACCTGAGCTAAACTCTTAACCTTTGCAGTTGCTCCTTTCAGTTTTTTCCTAACCATTTTCCTCATTTCATCATAGTCACTTTTTGAAAGTTAATTGCTGTTGCATTAGGTTTCTTTAATACTCTCTCTTTCTCCAGTTATTAAGTCAAATTTGATGACGTTGTGATCACTATTGCCAAGTGGCTCCAACACTGTTACCTCTCGCACCAAATCCTGTATTCCAGTAAGGACTAGGTCTAAAATAGTTTCCCCTCTTGTTAGTTACTGTACTAGCTGCTCCATGAAACATTCATTTATTTCCTCTAGGAACTTTACTTCTCTAGAATGTCCTGATGTAACATTCATCCAGTCAATACTGGGGTAATTGAAATCACTCATTATTACTGTGCTGCTGATTTTGTTAGCTTCCCTAATTTCTTTTAGCATTTCATTGTATGTTTGTTCATTTTGGCCAGGTGGATGGTAATACACCCCATTACTATTATATTTCCTTTTTTCACCTGGAATTTCAATCCATAAAGATTCAACGTTGCATTTTGTTTCCTGTAGAAATTTTATCCTGTTTGACTCAATGCTCTCTTTAACATATAGTGCCACTGCCCACCAATTTGATCCATCCTATCATTTCAACATAATTTGTACCCTGGTATCACAGTGTCCCATTGGTTATCCTCCTTCCACCAGTCTCTGAGATGCCAATTATATCTACCTCTTCATCCAGTGCTATACACTCTAACTCTCTCATCTTATTTTTTAGACTTCTAGCATTTGTATACAGACATTTCAAAATACGTTTTTTGCTTGTATTAACAACCTACTCATCAGTTGACGGGGGTAGTTTGGAATCTTTCTGCACTTTACTTAAAGGCACCTGGTTCACTTTGGCATTTATTGCAACTTCTCTACTGGGATGCCCAGTTTTCCGTGTTCTCTTAGTATCCTTCAAAGATACATCATTCCGAACCATGCGCTTTTGAGCGACTGTTGGCTTTAACCCATCATCTAGTTTAAAAGCTGCGCTATTTCCTTTTTAAAGGTCAGTGCCAGCAGCCTGGTTCCACTCTGGTTAAGGTGGAGCCCACGCTTTCATGTATCTGATGCAGACCTTCAGGGGGGGTGACTCGGAACTAATGTCAGGAAATATTTCTTCATAGAGAGGTTAGTGGATGTCACTCTGGAATGCCCTTCCAGAAGAGGTGGTAAGGACAAAAACAGTAAACAAATTCAAAAAGGCATGGGATAAACACTATGGATCCCTAAAGGCTAGAGTTAGAAATTTAAAAATGGTGCATGTGTGTATGGAGCAGCAGCTGCTACTCCTCACCTAAGGCATGGGGATTACTCCCCTTAACCAATTAGCTTGCATAATTTTGACACAACTGCAGCATTGCTCTCTGCTTCAACACGGGGGAAGGGGGGGGGGGGGGGGAGGGGGGGGGGGAAGGGAATTGGATTCAGATAACAGCCAATGCTGGGCCTCGACTTTTAGGGTCCAGGGTTCTGATACACAGACATTACGGAGAAAGCGCAGGACTGCTTCTACGACCAAATCCAGAAGCAAAGCGCATTTAGGCATTAACATTGTCTGGATTATCAAGAAGACTGCTCAGCATGTAAAAACGTTGCTGGCAGTAATTTTGTTATGGGTCTGGCAGTTGCTTGGTGTTGAATTTTTAATATTACTGCCCTTAACATAACCTGCACGGAGCGGCAGTTATTACTGTTACCCTTTTCTTTGAAGGGCACACAAAAGTATGTTTATATCTATGGAGCTGACTTCACTGCCACTTTCCCCCCCCTGCTGGTTGTAGCCCAGGGGTGAGTCCTTTCTGGGCGGGGGGGGGGGGGGGGGGGGGGGGATGCCATGGCTTGTGGCCGGGCGGTGAGGTGTTGTCCGTTTATCTGAAATGGTGCTGTGAGGAGGCTTGACTGGGACAAATGGAACAGGGACACAGAGCTGGGTGCTCAAAATAAAATAGTTTACTGATTGTTTCCCAAATGAAATCAGTGTCCAGTTTGTAAAAACAGGCTCAGCTGTTTAGCACGAGGGAGACCTCTATTTCCATGGCAGCTCCTACACAGTGGAATCCCATTCCCGTGGAATTGAGGTCTTTGGATGATGTTAAAAGATTTAAATTAGAATTTAAAGAGTTTTCACTCCGTCGAGCTTATAATATGTAACAGCCTGAAGTATGTATGTGTAATTCAGTTATCAGAGAAAAGAAATTGAGAACATGGTTATTAGAAAAATGAGAATAATGTGAGTAGAGTAATTGCTATGAGTTCTCGTTAATGTTAACTGACGAATAAATAACTTGATCTAGGGACATAGATACCAGTATTTGGTAGTACTTGTCTCCAGTTTCTGTGAAACAAACATTTTTGTCTGAAGTGTGTGTTTATTATTGTTTTTACTATGTATGTATTTTTGTTCATCACCTAGGCCTACTTTGTGTTAGGCGATCAATACATTTTTTGAAATGAAATGAAAAAAATGAAAAAAACTGAAAGTACAGCTGGATTTGTCCTCTCTCTCTCTCTCTGTGATTGCTAGCGCTCCTTCACTGAGTGTGTGAGGGGCCCAGTCTCTGAGGGAAATCCTGTCCTGTGTGGATTTACCTCAAAGCATAAAACAGTCCTACCTGAGCTCCAAGATGTGTCCCAGGGGTGAGGATCCTGTGAAGCGACTTCAGTTGTCTTCTTCTTTCTCCTTTCTTCTAACTTGCTCCCTTTCTTGGACCTCCAAGAAGGAAAGGTCTGTGCCGACAGAGATCAAGCTATTAGATTAAATCTCTACTGGACAAAACCTCCTCTGAACAAAAGAGAAAAGATACTTCACTCAAGTGCCCTGAAAACACTTCCGGCACTGCTACTGTCACTGCAGCCCTTCTCTGACCTAGAAGAAAGCTGGAAGGTCTCCACTGTCCTGGCCGTCTCCAGGAGAAACCCAAAAATAACGAATCTTCTTAAATAAAGTCTCTGCTCCAACTCTGAGGTAGATCCTTAACCAGCAGCTAGAGCCAAAATTATCCTCAGTGAGGGAGAAGGCCTCACACTAAAGGGAAATAAGCTCCTCTCTCTACAAAGCCTAAAGTCAAATGCAACATCTTCTATTGCTCTAATTCCTAATTCTAAGAAACTTGCTGGGCAGACTGGATGGCCCATTTGGTCTTTTTCTGCCATCATTACTGTGTTAGTATGGGGCCAACATTCAGTGGCGGAGCTGAATATACCCAGCTATCTTAAAGTCAGCCAGATAAGTAGAAACCTTTCAGTTATCTGTCTAAATGGCGTTTGAATTTCGGCCTCCCAGTTACTATGTAAGTTTGCTGTGGAAAATCTGCTGCGTACAAATGCATGTAGACTTTGCTGTTGTTTAGTCAATTAGAAATGGCTCTCTTAGGAGGTCAATTTCAAATGCGTTATGGGCGTAAAAGTAGTGCACATCGTAGTCATTTTCAAAAGCCTATTTACATGTGTAAAACAGCCCTATGGAGTGAATTTTCAAAGGAGTTACATGCGTAAAAGTATCAGTTTTCAAAAGCTCATTTATATGTGTAAAACCCACTTTGATGTGTGCGAAGTCTGGAGCGCGCACGCGTGCCCTTACATCATCAGGAACATGGCGGATCCGTGGCGTCAGGCCAGCCCGGGGATTCCAGGAAGAAAATGGCGAGAAGAAGCCGCGGCAGCATCTGTCCGTCAGACCCGAAGGGAGTCGCCATAAGGTAGAGAGGGTGGAGTGAGGGTGAGAATAGGCACGAATGCAACACCGATGTGATGTTTGTTTATGAACGTCGGTATAGAAAACTGCTCTCTACATTAAGGCAGGGCTGGAAGGGAAATAGAACCAAAAGGTTACTTAGGGCCAAGAGTAACAGATAAGTATGAGGAAAAAAAAAGTGTGAAAGCTTGCTGGGCAGACTGGATGGGCCGTTTGGTCTTCTTCTGCTGTCGTTTCTATGTTACTATACATCTATATCTATCTATCTATCTCTCTTTCTCTCTATCTATCTACGGTATATATAGTCCACTTGGGAAGCCTTGCTTTACCATGCCCTAGATGGTAAGAGTTTCCCCTGGCTCAGATACTGAGAGACCCTTGCACACAGAGAGAAAAGATTGGAAACCTGTGATTTCCATCTCTTCTGCCAAGAACTGTGTCAATTTGCCATGTAAGAACTTCTACAGAAAAGATGTAATTTTGGACGCTAACCCTGAGCCTCCAGTATATTTTATTGGCACTCACATCCTTTACTGGTGAAAGTGAACTGCTGCTTCTCCAGAGCAATGGATTGAGAGTCACCCCTGCCACCTTGGACCTTGGAGGACTTGTTCCTCCCCACCCCACCCCCACCTAAAACTGGGAAAAGACCCTTGAGCTGGGGCCCTAGTAAAGTGTGAGAGCATGGGAAAAACATTTGGAACCTGGGACCCTCATGTGCCCTTGGTCTTCTAAGGCATTCATCAAGCAGGGTTACAGATGCATTTGAGAACTGTTAATGCTCATCTACATCAAGCGGAACAATCTCAACTGGCAGACCAGATGGGGCAATTTGGTCTTTGTTTGTTATCATTTACTATGTTACTATATAAACATTGTACCTACTAGAGAAGGCTAGGGGACTATTGCTCCCATTTAAAGAAGAAAATACATTTTTGGTCCAACTGAGCAAAGAGACATGGGTCAACAAACAAGCTGCAGGTGAGACCTTTTTATTGGACTAACTCAATACGTCTTCAACGAGCTGTTGAGAGAGATGCTGGATGAATAAAATTCCTTCCATTTTATACACAGTTTGTCATGAAATGGTATCAAAGTATACAATGAAATTAATTAATTGTAACAGCTGCAAGTAACACTCCAGGGTAACTGTCAACAGCCAAGTTCTCCAGAGAGCCCTTGAAATAGTTTGTGTCATTAAGGTTTATGCTGGAATAGAAAACCATAAAAGAATATAACTGAATTGTTTAGAAATTTAAGCCAAGAGCATGACTAAGTGTAAGGGAAGTCTCTCTCGACTTTGAGGTATGTCCTTCACTTAATACGCATTCCATTTGTAAATATACAAAAAAGCTCTTCATATAAACCAAGGCAGAATGCTGAGAAAAAAAAATGAAAACATCTAATTTCGTTACATGGCTTATTTGCATTTGGTTTATTCATCTCCAGAGGTCTCGCTTGAAAATCTGACTTGGGCAATCAGCCTGAGCAATGCGACCAGAATCCACCACTCGCTTTCCGGAGCACCACACATGGCTTGACTGGCACACGGAATCCGGTACTCAGGCTGTCTTCAGAAAGAGTGCTCGATATGAAGAGCTCGGGAAAGTGAATCATGATTGCAGATGTTGGGTTATTATGGAAATTTCATGTCATGATCCAAGCAGGATGGGAGCTTGCTTCTTTATTGCTTCCTCCTGAATCCAGGCTTGGATGTAAATACAAATCTCTTATTTCCAGAGCCAATTGCTTCATGAGGCACCCATTAAACACTTATTACAGTGCATTTGTACAAAAAGAAAGTGAATGTAGACTCCCTCTGGAATCCCTAAGAAGGTATGGCTGCTATGGGCCTTGGTAAATAAATGGCCATGTAGAAGTTGTGAAAGTGGACCCTTGGACCGAGGTGAGGTTGACACGACACACAGGGAGAAGCCCTGCAGGTCCTCACCGTCGGCAGGTGAAGCTGGCTGGAGCAGAGGCCCAACAGGAACTTCACCAGTACTAGACCTCTTTCCCCTTAGGTTGAACTCTCGGGTCGGGGCCAGCTGGGCTTAGGCATGGGCATCTGTGAAGAGAAAAATCCATTACAGAAGAGGTTGAGGGCAGCAGGATGAAAACAAAGTCAATCCTTGCAGAGGGCAGGCAGCAGACAGCAAAGACGAGAGCTTACCTAGGTCAAGGTCAGGTAGAGTACAGCAAAACGAGGAGCAAGCAGAGGTCACAAGGCAGGCAGAAGTCAACGTGGTCGAGAAGCAGTCCAAGATCAAGCCAGGAATCCAAATGAAGACAAACTGATGATCTGAACTGAGGTCAATCCGAGAAGTCAATCCAGGGGGAAGGAGGCAAGACGGAACAGCAGGAAGACACTGAGGGCGGACAAGGAAACGTGAGACAGGAACGCAGGAACTCCACAGACACAAGAAGGGACCAGGAACACAAAGTCAAGGCACTGGAACAGAAGCAAGACCAGGAACCAGGAATAAAGAGGCAAACAGCTGCTCAGAAGAGTGCGATCTATTGTTGAGGCGTCTGAGGCAGGTGTGAACAGGCCTTAAATAGTAGAGAGCCTGTGATGTTATCTGCAGGTGCCGTGGTGGTTTTCCTGCCACAGGCCCTTTAACTGGGGCTGAGCCGCATGGACCCACGACAAACGCAACAGTAGGAGGGTCATGCAATTAGAGAAGGAGAGAGGAATGTACCATGTCTGCTACTGCACCCCCATGTGAGGATGCTGCAGAGGGCTGGTGTAAAAGTAGCTGCTCCCTGGTGGTCTGTATGGATTATGAGTTTGTTTTTGAGAAGAAAGGAACTTTATTTTCTATTCATTTATGAAAGTAAGGCCCCGAGCCTTAGGATAAAAAGCCCTAGAAGAAGTAAGGAGGCTTTTTTCACCTTAAACTCACACCCAGTGAGTAATAGAATTACTGATAAGTGGTTTTTGAGTATCTTTTCTGAGAAACTGATTTCCTTCTGTGAGGAAGTTTCCAAACACCTTTCCACCACAGCTGGAGTAAGAGAGGAGGAGCTTGTTCAGCTGTGATTCTCATAATCCAGGGGATCGAATTTCTCAAGGAACAAGTGAAGAAGTGGATATCCAACTGGTTCCAAAGTCTGGGAGGAAAGAGAAGCGAGTTACTCACCAGGTACTTGTCATCAGTTATGTAAGGAACCCTTGGATTCCTTACCAGGAGGAGTGAACTGAATTCCTGGGGAGGTACAGAGAGCTTAGTTAGGCAAAGGCTTGGGTTTTGACCCCCCCCATGTGGGAGAAGTAGATGGTGTGCTCAGAGCCTTTATAAACCCCGCCACCATCTCAGAGTGAGGATTTTAGGTTGGATTTTTTTCGTTGAATTTCCTGAGGGTAGCATGTCCTAATTTATTAAGTTTTCAAGGGTTAGGCCTCGGAAGTCTATCTAAATAGAGACTTCAGACAAGGAAAAAGAGGGCCTGTACTGGTACTTTTGCCATGTTTTGTTAACTATTTTAGTTGCCAGAGGAGGAAGTTATTTTTTCCAACCTTCTTCCTGCTTGTTTGATTGCTTTTTGTTTTACTGAGCCCTCCAGGGCCCAGGGGCTGAGATGTTGCTGGTTTGGGGAGAGATGACTTTCGTACTGAAAGGACTGGGAGTCGAAGAACCGTCCTCAAGGAAAAATGGACTTCTGGTTGTTTCCCGGGGAGAAGCGGCTGAGGTATAGTGTAAGAATTCTGTATGACCTCAGGGATATTCATCAGAGAAGATTGTGGGATAAGGTGCCCATCAGCGAATAGTGAGGACTATGGGAAAGGTATTAGAAATGGGACATTTTGTGATTTCTGGAAGTAACTTGGGAGAAAATGCCTTCCCATTCCAATGGGAGCATCTGGAGATTAAAGCATAAAGTGAGAAGGAGAAGAGTCAAATTACTGCAGGAACTGGCTGAAGTAATTGGAGAATTAGTTGCTGGGGAAAATATTTCATTTGATGAAGATCAATTGGATAATTTTCAAATTGAACTGTAACAAACCATCCGTTCACTTTTACAATCTATCAGTAAAATTGAGCTGGAAGCTGCGTAGTTTCCAGTGCGATTATTGCTGCTGTCTAAGGGAAGAGATTGTTTGTGCTGTTTACAGGGTGTGAAAAGAGAGGTTGGGGGCATAGAAAGGGAATCCCATACTCTCCGAATGGTGTGCAAAGTCTGAGAATTGTACAAGTAGGATCCAAAACTTTGAGATGTGAGCCCTTGAGTTCAATATTGGGTTTTCTTGTCCCGCCCAGAGGATTACATTTCCTTGTGTGAAGATGCACAGCTGGTGCCAGAGGAAAGAAGAGAGATAAAAGTTGAGGAAGACAAGGATGGAGCCCAGGTATCTCCTTAAGGAAAGGAAATACCGGCAGTGCAAGTTGCACAGGGATGCGTCCTGCTCAGTTGAAGGATAATGAAGGGATGGTACAAAGGATCGCAGTTTTACCTGGACATAGAGTCAGAGCTTTACAGATATATATATTCTCAGAGAGACCAATGGAAAATGCCAGTTTCCAAATCTGCATGAGTTCCTCAGTAAAGTTATGTTGGAACATCAGTGCTGGGTCTAGCTTCATCATTGGCATTTATTAAGGGGCAGATAACTAAAAAGTAGGGCCCAGGCAGTGATTCTCTCTCCTGACGGAGGACACCACGCTGGGAAGAGAGATGAAACTCATCGTGGCATCGTAGATTTAGTCCAGCTATTTAGTGTGCGCCCTGTATCTTTCGGAGGAGTCCTCAAGCATAGGGGCTACAGGAACATTATTTTCACATTACATTTTCTGTCATTGGCGTATACCATTATTCTCTTGAGACTCCTTTATCCTCTTCCATGTTCCCTCTCCTTAGCATTGTGGCTGAGGTTTTTGGAAGTTGAACATTTAACGTTGAAAGAAGAAGCGACTCCCACTCGTCCCCCAAACATGCACACCTGGCCTTTGCTAGTACAACGTTGATTTATTTTATATTTATTAAAGAGACATTTATGAATTGCTCAAAGCAAAGTACAATCAATATCATAATGCACATCAGTTAAAATAAAACTAAAACAGAACAGAACAAAAATCTACACTCATAATTAAAATCATTTAAATGTTGAGAGCATATCTGCTCTGTACCTCGCCTAATGATCTAGTTGAGCCCTTCAATACACTTTATTTACTGCTGCGTCTCAAGCTTTTATAGCCCCTTCCATACACCTCGAATGTTGATGAGTTCCAGTCCTTAGTAAAGTCTACCCAATTACCCATCACGACAGGACTCATGACCTGCTCCAAGTTGCTGATTGCCTAGCCCTGACGTAAGTACTTTCTCAATGGGAGCCTGCGGGAGCACAAGGAATTTAGAGTTCCCAGGGCACAGCAGAGAGGCGCCAGCACAGGGCTAATTTTGAATAATGTATTAATATTTACAAATAAAAGGGGAACAAACCCCAATACTACACACCAATGCTCCATGCAAATTACCCTACTACAACCAGAAGAAACTGTGGCATCAAGAGTTTAAACTAGGAGAGGCAAGATCCTGGCTCAAGCGCTTGAGTTTCTGCAGGTCACCAAGTAAAGCTTTCTTGGCCATTAGTTGGTGTTTTCAGTTTCTTTTTTAAAAATTTTGATCTAAGTGAGCAAGATAGAAACAGAGCCACAAGCAGCTTATTTTCTGGCACAGTATAATGCAGCACAACTTTATGGTGAAGACAGAGCAGAAGCAATGGGAAATGAGCATGCAGGGAAAACTGAGAGATGGGATATTACTTAATATCCCATCTACTGGTCCAACCGACTCCCTCACAGCAAGAACCCTGTGAGGGAGTCGGTTGGACCATTAGATGGCCAAGGGGTTAAAGGGGCTCTTAGGGAAGATAAGGCCATTGCAGAAAGACTAAATTAATTTTTTGCTTCTGTGTTTACTATTGAGGATGTTGGGGAGATACCAGTTCTGGAGATGGTTTTCAGGGGTGATGAGTCAAACGAACTGAATGAAATCACTGTGAACCTGGAAGATGTAGTCGGCTAGATTGACAAACTAAAGAGTAGCAAATCACCTGGACCAGATGGTATGCATCCTAGGGTACTGAAGGAACTAAAAAATTAAATTTCTGATCTATTAGTTAAAATTTGTAACCTATCATTAAAATCATCCATTGTACGTGAAGACTGGAGGGTGGCCAATGTAACCCCAATATTTAAAAAGGGCTCCAGGGGTGATCCAGGAAACTATAGACCAGTGAGCCTGACTTCAGTGCCGGGTCAAATAGTGGAAACTATTCTCAAGATCAAAATCATAGAGCATATAGAAAGACATGATTTAATGGAACACAGTCAACATGGATTTACCCAAGGGAAGTCTTGCCTAACAAATCTGCTTCATTTTTTTGAAGGGGTTAATAAACATGTGGATAAAGATGAACCGGTAGATGTAGTGTATTTTGATTTTCAGAAGGTGTTTGACGAAGTCCCTCATGAGAGGCTTCTAAGGAAACTAAAAAGTCATGGGATAGGAGGCGATGGCCTTTCATGGATTACAAACTGGTTAAAAGACAGGAAACAGAGAGTAGGATTAAATGATCAATTTTCTCAGTGGAAAAGGGTAAACAGTGGAGTGCCTCATGGATCTGTACTTGGATCGGTGCTTTTCAATATATATATATAAATGATCTGGAAAGGAATACGACGAGTGAGGTTATCAAATTTGCGGATAATACAAAATTATTCAGATTAGTTAAATCTCAAGCGGATTGTGATACATTACAGGAGGACCTTGCAAGACTGGAGGATTGGGCATCCAAATGGCAGATGAAATTTAATGTGGACAAGTGCAAGATGATCCATATAGGGAAAAATAACACTTGCTGTAGTTACACGATGTTAGGTTCCATATTAGGAGCTACCATCCAGGAAAAAGATCTAGGCATCATAGTGGATAATACTTTAAAATCGTCAGCTCAGTGTGCTGTGGCAGTCAAAAAGCAAACAATGTTAGGAATTATTAGGAAGGGAATGGTTAATAAAATGGAAAATGTCATAATGCCTCTATATCGCTCCATGGTGAGACCGCACCTTGAATTCTGTGTACAATTCTGGTTGCCGCATCTCAAAAAAGATATAGTTGCGATGGAGAAGGTACAGAGAAGGGCAACCAAAATGATAAAGGGGATGGAACAGCTCCCCTATGAGGAAAGGCTGAAGAGGTTAGGGCTGTTCAGCTTGGAGAAGAGATGACTGAGGGGGGATATGACAGAGGTGTTTAAGATCATGAGAGGTCTTGAGCGAGCAGTTGTGAATCGGTTATTTACACTTTCGGATAATAGAAGGACTAAAGGGCATTCCATGGAGTTAGCAAGTAGAGCATTTAAGACTAATCAGAGAAAGTTCTTTTTCACTCAACGCACAATTAAGCTCTGGAATTTGTTGCCAGAGGATGTGGTTAGTGTAGTTAGTGTAGTTGGGTTCAAAAAAGGTTTGGAGAAGTTCTTGGAGGAGAAGTCCATTAACTGCTATTAATCAAGTTTACTTGGGGAATAGCCACTGCTATTAATTGCATCAGTAGCATGGGATCTTCTTAGTGTTTGGGTAATTGCCAGGTTTTTGTGGCCTGGTTTGGCCTCTGTTGGGCTTGATGGACCCTTGGTCTGACCCAGCATGGCAATTTCTTATGTTCTTAAGATATCATTATGCCTCATAAGATCGAGAAAGGTTTGGGAGGACTCTCAGTGCAGGGGCTGCAGAATGAGAGCTTTCCCCTGGTCAGGCTGTAATAAGATTTTTAGTAGAGAGAACGTAGCCATGCAGGTAGAGTAGGTAAAAATGTCTGGTTTCCAAGATTTAATTTTGGCCTGGCAGTACCCTCCTGCTGCTTTGGACCTCCATCTCAGTTGGAACCAGGACTGGGATCCTGGCACCATGAGCCTTCATTCACAGCTATTGGGGGATTTCACCCTATTTTTACAGCCCTCTCAACCCCAGCACTCTTATTCTGGTCCAGAGCAGTATCAGTCCTTCAACCAGGGGCCCATGCACCAGGGCACATTCTGGACCCCTTTAGTTGTGGGCCCTGAATCTGGTCACCAGTTACCTGGCTAAAGTTAGATATTCAGTGGAATAAATGTTCAGCTAAATATCCCTGCCATATTGAAAAGACTATAACCGATTAAGCCTGAAGGGTTATTTAAAAAAAAAAAACCCAAAACAACCCAACCAAAACCAGACCATGGTCCTACAGACCCTAACCAGCCCCCCACTTCCCTCCCGTCTGCTTCCCAAAGCTCCCTGCATCCGATTAGGAAGACAATATGGAGGCCGGGAGTCAGTGCCGGTCTCCCCTTGCTCCTGGGTCTCCGTTTGTTTTCCATAAATTTGTATCTCAGGCCCCCCCACTTTCTCTGTACCAGAAATGTATGTGTGGTCTTCTGGCGTTAGCTAAGCGGCTACAATGGCAGCTCAGGCTTCAGCCATAACGCTCCTGGGAGGCTTCCCGTGGAAGGCCAGCAGGAGGGGGCGAAGAAGAAAAGAGAGCTGTGCGTGCTCAGGTTAGCGAGCTCACACGATCCAGCATGCCTTTGGTAAGTAACACCTGCATGTAGGCAGCCAATGCAGTTTTGGGATTCTACCATGACATTTTCTTTTTTTTACCATAAGCAGGGCTAAATCTTTATAACGCCCCTGTTCCATTTCTTTTGCCAGCCCGCAGTAAAATCGGTTTCGTGCATAGGACCCATAGTCAAGGGGGAAAAAAAATAAGGTCTGTGCAGGATGCAGTTATTTAAGCAGAATATGGATAATGTGTAATAGCACTTTTGCAGCTCTGCTGTAGAATGGTCTCTTGATCTCCAAGAAGCTTGCTTGCTTCAGGTTACACAAGGGGAGGTGGGATCAGAACCCAGGTCTGTAACTGTCACAGCTCCGTGCATTAACAATTAGGCAACACTCACTCAGAACATATAAATATTTTTAGAAAAAATATGCAAGCTCAATAATAAAACATTTACTTGAGCGTCCATTAAATAAACTTCCAGAAAACATTAAGCAGACTTCCAGGACGCATTACAGATCTCTGTTTATTTTTATTAGAACTTTAAAGGCTGCTGTGGAAATTGGACAGGCCCAGCCCCATCCATCTCCGGCCAGGCACAGGGGTCAGCCGCTCTCCTGGCGGCCTGGTAACGGGACAGAGTTCCTGGTCCCGGGCCCTGCCAGGCACCTCCTGAGCTGTCGCTGCGTCCAGGTCAGAGGCTTGCTGGCTCACATCCTCAACAGGCTCCACCGGTGAAACTGTTTGGAAACCTGAACCTCAAATTAAAAAAAAAAAAAAAAGAAGAAGGAAAACTCCCTGGTGGTCCTGAAATGTTAGGCCTGGCTCCGCATGGCAGTAGCAACAACATTTCATTCTTGCCAGTTCAAATTCGGGAAAGCGCTCTTCCGTGAACCTGCCTCGGGACCGTCAGGAAGAGCGAGAGTTCAGAGCCGTTCAGGAGGACTACGGGTGGAGCAGTGGCCATGGTGAGGCGGTAGGCGAGGGGGGCGGCCTTGGGTGAGGGGGCGCGGATGGGTGCACAGGGCAGGGCCATGCAGTGCCTCGCTGCCACCAGTGGCTACGGTGCGGCCGATTTAACCAAACAAGCCAAAACAGCCGTTTCAGGAATTACAACGGAAAATAGAATATATGTCTGCCAGAAACAAACGCTATCTATCGGCTCTCTGCTACCTGCGGCTTTCATTCTTACCACTGGTTTCTGGTGGGTGAGATTTCCGGGACTAACATCTCCCTTTGCCCCCTCGACTCTCCGGCA
This sequence comes from Rhinatrema bivittatum, assembly GCF_901001135.1. NCBI lineage: Eukaryota > Metazoa > Chordata > Amphibia > Gymnophiona > Rhinatrematidae > Rhinatrema > Rhinatrema bivittatum. The sequence continues at coordinate 16,141,627 of NC_042620.1, forward strand.
GAGAAACCACTATCTAATGGGAGCAGATAAATTCCATAAAACCAGGGAGTTTCTGTATAGAAATGCAGTGAAACAACAGACATGCGGGTCCCCTTGTTCAGTAAGCCAGAGAGCGGACAAGTTACCAGCTAAAGGCAGCTAGATAACTTGCATGGATGTTCGGCAGGATAAACGTCCCGCCGGGTAGGTTTAAATATATTCCAGTAACTGTACCTGGATAAGTTTAACCCTGCCCAGCTATGTCCAGAACATAGCAGGGTACCTAAAATAAAGCAAACTAAGACTTTCTGGGCCTTGAGACCTGATTCCCCAATCAACACCCCCCCCCCCCACACACGAAATACTTAAAGGGAATGTAAGCTATTGCTTAATACACCTCCCCCGCCCCCTCCGCCAACCACCAGACTATAAAAAAAATAGTGACCCGACGCCCGCCCCCTCCCTCCATGATATTCTATGGAAATTCACTGAGCCCTCCCCCCCCCCCCCCACACACACACATATACACACGCCCTCTATCCCATCCTAAACAAACAGAAACATAGAAATGATGGCAGAAAAGGACCAAATGGTCCATCCAGTCTGTCCAGCAAATGTATGGTAGCATCTGTTGAACTGTGCGGGTCACCCCCATACTTATCATTTTCCAAACTGTAAAAGTCAAGGCCCTCGTTAGTTACTGTCTGAACCCAATTCCCTGTTACTCCCATGCTTATTTGTTTCCCTAGACCGTATAAGTCAGGGCCCTTACTGTCTGAATCCAATTCCCCTTTTCCTCTTTTCCCCCTGCTGCAGAAGCAGAGAGCAATGATGGAGTTGCATCAAGAGTATGAAGGCAAATTACCCCCATGCACTCTTTTCTTCAATTCCATCCTCTAGCCTTTAGGGATCCGCAGCGTTTAACCCATGCCCCTTTGAATTCTTTCACTGTTTTCGCCTTCACCAGCCACCCACAACCTCAGTTACACGCTGCCCACTTCCCTCCTCGTACTGTCTGATCCACTTCCAGCCACTTCCAGATTTTATGTAAAATCAATGCTGGAAATGGCCAGGAACAGATGACAATACCGCACTCCCGGCTGTGGTTTTGGAGGGTGGAGTATCAGGGAGGGTATAGTTGAGATTGTGGGTAAGTGGGGAAGATGTAGTGGAGGGCAGGGAATGCCCAATGAATTTACATATAATATCATGGGGAGAACTAGCCTTGGGTCATTATGACTTGGCATCTCTTTTTTTTTTTTTTTTTTAATTCTGCTGCTGGTCAGGAGGGAGATGAAGCATAAGCTCACATTTCTTTGAAGTATTTTGAAAGAGATGCAAAGTCTTAACCTGTGTACTTGCTCCTTTCAGTTTTTTCCTAACCATTTTCCTCATTTTATCATAGTCTCCCTTTTGAAAGTTAAATGCTGTCACAATAAATTTCTTTAGTGTCCTCTCTCCAGTTATCAAGTCAAATTTCATCATGGTATGGTCACTATTGCCAAATCACTTGCACCAAACCATGAGCTCCACCAAGGATTATGTCTAAAATAGCTCTCACTCTCTTGTCAGTTCTTGTACCGGCTGCTCCATTTATTTCATCTAGGAACTTTACTTCCCTAAATCAGATCTAGGCCATTTATTTATTTATTTATTTATTGGTTTTCTATACTGACGTTCGTAAACAAACATCACATCAGTGTACAACTTATTAGTAAATGCACTATTAAAAGCATTTAAATAAAAACATCTAAAGAATGAAATACATAAGATAATTAATAAAATATTTATAATATATAAAATATATAAAAAATTATAAAAGAAACTGAAATGAATATTAAAGTAGGAATTTTAAAAGAGAGTTAAGAGACTGTAATTAAGAAAAGGCTTGCTGGAAAAAACATGTTTTGAGTCCTTTCTCGAAAGTTTTACTATTTGCCTCAAGTCGTATGCCTTGCAGAAGTGAGTTCCATAATTGTGGTCCAGCGATAGAAAGTGCTCGCTCTCTTACTGTATTCAAATGTGCAGATGTTGGAGAAGGAATTGGTAAAGTTCCATTATTCACTGAACTGGTGGATCTCTGTGGGGAATGAAAGTGTAATGTGGCTGTAAGCCCTTCTATTTTGTTGTTATAGAGGGTTTTGTGAATCAAAGATAATTCTTTAAATTGGATACTGTAGGTAATTGGTAGCCAGTGTAATTCTTTCAAAATCGGTGTAACGTGTTCAGTTCTTCTGGTGTTGGTTAAGATTCTGGCCGCTGAATTCTGCAGACGTTGGAGTGGTCTGGTTGAGGAGGCAGGTAGACCTACTAACAAGGCGTTGCAGTAGTCAGTTTTTGAAAAGATGAGAGCTTGCAAAACTGTCCTAAAATCTTGTTTGTGTAGAAGGGGTTTTAATCTTTTCAAAACGTTTAATTTGAAATAGCCATCTTTGATTACGTTGCTTATCCAGCGCTTTCAATTTATTTAGCAATCCAGCATCAGTCCCAGGTCTTTAACTTCAAATGTGTAGGATATCATTTAGCATTCTTCAATACTTCAACCTCTCTATATGTTTATTCAATTTATTACAGATTATCAGAAATTCTGTTTTCTTTGGGTTGAGAGTTAAGTTCATTTGTGTTAATACTTGGTTTACTGCAGAGAGGGAGATTTCCCAGAGTTTTAATGTGGATTCAAGGGACTTAGGGACTCATCTTCTAAAGTATCGCAGGCCTGCGATACTTTAGAAGATGAGTGGTGGGGGGCCGAAACGGTTTCGCACCCAATAGCGCCACCATAGGAGGTGTAGCTATTGAGAGCGAAAGCTGACGCGAAAAGGCACTTACCTTTTCGCTGTCCGCAGCATCGGCGCAGAGTCAGCCCCAGTGACGTCCCGACTCCTCCTCTTCCGGGGCTGACTCCGCCCCGACTCTGCCCCCATCCTGGTATCGCACGCGATAAGGGAATTTTCGCGTGCGAGCGGCGTGGAACATGAGGCCCTTAGTAATTGGAATTAAAATCTGTACATCTTCTGCATAAATAAAATGGGTTAATCCCAGACCTGCTAAAAGCTTACACAAGGGCAGCATATAAATATTAAAAAGGGTGGAGGATAATGAGGATCCTTGGGGGACACCATGTTTTAGATTTAATTGTTCAGATTCTTTTATTATTGATTTTAACTTTGAAAGATCTGTTTGTGAGATATGATTTGAACCACTGCAGTGTGGTATTTAATAAACCTATTTTACTTAACCTGTTCAATAATGTATTATGGTTAACTGTGTCGAAAGTGGCCGATATATCGAGTAATACTAGTAAATAGGTTTGGCCATTATCTAGACCTCTTAGGATTGTGTCCATGAGGGAAATCAGCAGAGTTTCTATGCTATAGAATTTACGAAATCCAAATTGTGAGGGTGAAGAATATTATGACTTTCTATGTGCTCTGACAGCTGTTTGTTAACAACTTTTTCTCATAGCTTGGAGAGACATAGTAAAATGGAGATAGGCCTTAGATTAGAGGGGTCAGTTGAATTTATCTGGGAGTTTTTTTACAATTGGTTTGACTATAGCAGCTTTTAAGATATCTGGAACCCTGCCTTGATCTACATTTAGATTAATAATGTTGGCTAAGGGTTTTGCTATTAAATTAGGTATTGCTTTTAGTAATTTGATAGGGATGTCATCTAACGGATGATTGGCAGGGTTCATGTTTTTTATAAGGCTCTTGATTTTAGTCGAAGAGACATTATCGAAATTAGACCATGTACTCTCTGAATTTGTAGGCAATGTTATCTTGGAAGTGTCCTTTACGTTAATATTTTTTTAAAGATTTAGAGCTTAGGTGCAATCCCTGGCCATGGCTGAAGGAGTAGAGAGAATGAAGAGTGATTTAAGAAAACTTGAAGAGTAATCGAAGATTTGGCAGCCGGGATTCAATGCCAAGAAGTGCAGAGTTGTGAATCTGGGCCGCAGCAATCCGAAAGAGCTTTATGTGATGGGCGGTGAAAGACTGATGCACACGGACTGGGAGAGGGATCTTGGTGTGGTAGTGTTTGATGATCTGAAGGCGGCGAAGCAATGTGACAAGGCAATAGCTAAAACCAGAAAAATGCTGGGCTGCATAGAGAGAGGAATAACCAGTAAGAAAAAAAAGAGGTGATAATCCCCTTGTACAGGTCCTTGGTGAGACCTCACCTGAAGTACTGAGTTCAATACCGGTGCCCGTATCTCAAAAATGATAATGACAGGATAGAGGAGGTCCAAAGAAGAGTTACCAAAATGGTGTGGGGTCAGCGTCAGAAGACTTATGAGGAGAGGTGAAGGATCTGATTATGTATGCCCTGGAAGAGGGGAGGAGCAGGGGAGATCTGATACAGACCTTCAGATATCTGAAAGGTTTTAATGATGCACAACAGTCAAACCTTTTCCATTGGAAAGAAATCAATAGAACTATGGGTCATGAAATGAAACTCCAGGGAGGACGACTCAGAACCAAAGTCAGGAAATATTTCTTCACAGAGAGGGTGGTGGATGCCTGGAAGGCCCTTCCAGAAGAGGTGGTGAAGACAAGAACAGTGAAGGAATTCCAAAGGGGCATGGGATAAACTGTTGATCCCTAAAGGCAAGAGGATGGAAATGAAGAACAGAGTGCATGGGGGCAACTGGGGGTAACTTGCTGGTGTGGCAGTTGCTACCCTTAACAAAAAACAGTATCGATACTTAATGCAACTCCATCATTGCTCTCTGCTTCAATGGCAGGCGTAACTTCCACAACAAAGGTACGGGTTTGTTTGTTTTTCAGGCTGGGGGGGCGGGACAAGTAAGGGAAGGGAGGGGAAGGTGGGGGTGGGGGTGGGAGGAAAGGGGGAAAGCCAGCTGGTCTCCCAGAGGGCTCGGTGCGCGCAAGGTGCACTAGTGTGCACCCCCTTGCATGCGCCGACCCCTGATTTTATAACATGCGTGCAGCTGCGCGCGCATGTTATAAAATCGGGCGTACATTTGTGTGTGCCGGGTAGCACGCACAAATGTACCCCGCGCGCGTACCTTTTAAAATCTGCCCCTCTGACTTTTACAGTTTGGGGAACAAATAAACATGGGGGTAACTTGCTGATGCGGCTTTTACTTCCCTTAATCACTTAGCTTGATATTTTAGATACAGCTCCATTATTGCTCACTGCTTTCACGGCAATGGTTAAGGGAAATTGGATTCAAACAGCATCCAGTGAGGGCCTTGATGTTTATGGTCTGGTAAACTGAAAAGCATGGGGGTAACCTGCACAGTGCGGCAGATACTGGCATGAGCTTGCTGAGCAGAGTGGGTGCATCATTTGGTCCTTTTCTGCCGTCCTTTCTAGGTCTCATTTCAGTGGTGGCCCTGGGTTGAGCTGTGGGTCAGCTCTGATCTCCACTCTAACTTTTTTTTTTTTTGGTTGCAGCAGTTGTTTAAGGGTTTGCATAGCCTTTAAATGCAATGCGGGAACCTCAGGATCAGGTTAGGACCCAAGGGCTCTAGCAATACATTCATTGAATTTTGAAAAGGTGTTATTTTATCACAGCTGATCTCTTTCTCAGTTGGCTGTGATAAAATATTAACATGAAATTGCCTATTAATGACCTTCTTTGCATGCATTTGCATCATTCATGCATACAAGTTGCATGCAAAGCAGGTCATTGTAATAGGAGAAGGAACCTGGGCAGGGCCATGCAGATTATTGCGTATATTATGCCATATCACCGCTAGAGTGCTCTTTTGCACGATATACAGCATATATCCCACAGTATTCACTGTTTGATGTGCATTACAGCACTACCACAGCTTGATGCATCGCCCAGCTAGCTTGGAAGAAGGTTTTGCATACAGCTCATTCGATAATCCAGGGAAGGACTACTAAATCAATACGGAATCTTCACCTGCATCCCTATGAATTGTGACTTATGGTCCTAAATAAGAAACTTTAAGAGCCGATAGGAGAGGAGAGATGAGGGCCTTACAGAGACATTCAGATACCTGAAAGGCATAAACCATGTAAAAGAAGCAATCCTTTTTCAGTGCAGAGGAAGTGCCAGAACAAGCAGTCTGGAGACTCCAAGATAGATAAGACCGGACGGCTTGGTTGCACCGGGCACGTCGTCAAAAGGCTTGCTGATTCGATCCCGTTTTCTTGATGGATGACTCCTGAGGAAGCAGCTCTGCTGCGAAACACGGCCGATGTCGGGTCACGGATATACAATTATTGATTTCACAAGACTAATTTAAGGGCTATTTGAGCATATTTATATATTTATAAACTAACCCAAAGTATAAACATTCCCTTCAAAAAAACGGGTCGCAAATGATAGATAAGACCGGACGGCTTGGTTGCACCGGGCACGTCGTCAAAAGGCTTGCTGATGCGATCCCGTTTTCACTCTTAATTTTACTCATAATTTTACATGTTCAAAAGAACCCGATGGATGGTGAAAGACCTTGAAATAGTACTAGTTGTAGACGATACCTTTTGTGTGTGAGTGATTTACTCGTATTTAGGATCGCTATACTGCTCTTTGTGATTGTTTGGTTTATAAAATACATAAACATACGTGTACTTCCAAACCCCACCCCAGAAGGCCCTCGAGATACCCTCTTTCTATGTGCATTTTTTTCCATGCAGCATCAACAGTACCTGCGAACTTTGGACCTTCTGAAAACTCGCTTACTGTGCACAAAAGCTAATTGGGCCGGTATATGCTGATTTTACATGCACAAACCCAGCATAAGTCTTTGAAAATTACCCCCTTAAAGTGTTTTTTTGCAAAGGGCATTTGCAACTTTATTCCAGAGACAATACCTGTCTCAAGTTACATTGGGCATACTGGGATTGCAAGAGACAGTGAGGAGATAATACCTGCAGTTTCCCAAAACAAATATTTTTGCAACGGGTAAAAGAACCTGCAGGGCCTCTGCTGGGATCCTGAGAAAAAGGGTGGCTGGTCGCAATAAGATTCAGCAGGAGAGATTGTTACCATTCTCTAGTAAAAACCACCATCTTCATCTTTCACAAAATCCCAGATGTGTGTTTCTTCTTCACCCTTGCAATGAAATAATTTTCCATTGCTTTCCAACACTTAATTAATCTTGTAATCACTGGCTCAAGGGACAAACGTTGAGTTGGTGCGTGCTAATAGCGCAGCAAATTCTTCAGAGACAAAATCATAGCTGCTTTTGAGTTCTTCCAGATTCTCTGATGGGAAAAGTTTGTTATATACCTCTGTAGCAGGGCCATCTACATCATAGGTTAGCTGTTGACATGCATGCTTTGCCGCACTGTGGAGCACGTTGCAATTAGTTTGCTTTAATCATAAGAGGCTGCTCAGCTTCCAAGTACTTTCAGCAGCTTTTTGGAAATTCCATTTTGAAGTTTCAGCTTAGTCGTTATAGACATTGGTTAGATGATCCATCATCCCGTTTTCAGAAGAATTAAAAAGTGCTCAGATACTGAGCATCGGTGGAAACAGAGAAAGGGTTTTCTTCCCGTCCTTTCAGCACTGATTTCAGCGAGCATGGGACCTAGGATATTTTCAACCGGCGATTCACTTTTGCCACCACCACAATGAGTTTTTTGAAACTTATTGTACACTCCACAAAACTCTTAACAGCTAATCTGTTGCCACAAGCCTAAGAGGAAGAGCTGTGTTGATGACAAGCTGTTGGATATCCTGATGATCAGTAATACTGCAGAAGACAGGCATGAGATAAATTATACATGTACTAGTTCTTACAGAGTGTGCAAATTTATCTCATGCATCTTCATTGTTGATATCCTGAAAACCTGGCTGGCTATTGGCTAAGGGGTTACCGGGACAGGTTTGGAAAAGCTCCATGTTCAGGTATAGCAGCACTTTCATTACCTTGGGTGATGGCCTGATCATATGGGTGATCAAAGGATGGAAGAGTGTTTACATGATAAACAATGGAAGAGAAGGTGTAAGCAAATTTGTATTTCAGTTTTATTTGCTGTGGAGAAGATACTGAAGAATGTGGGAGAGAATGAGGAGCTACAGCCACATACAATCACGAATATGCCTTCCACATTTTTGCAAAGGTGGAATGATAATAAGGAGGGCTAGCACACATGCTGCCCTTACTCCTTCTGTTTTCACCAATTTCATCATGCTGTACTAGATTGAAAGGCAGACTAAGCCAGGACCTAGGGCTGCCAACTGGCTCCATGTTTTCAGGACAGGCTTATCCAGGCCTGGTTTTACCCCCACTGTGGACATAGCCTTGCGGTTTCTGCTCTTCTTAAAAAAAATCAAAAGAGGAAGTCAGAACTGCAAAGTCCATGCATTCAGTATACTAACACTAGAACTGGATCAATCCATCCTGAAAATATGGAGCCAGTTGGCAACCCTATTGGGACCTTGTTCAACATGCAAGTCAATTAATCTGTAGAAGCTGGCAGAGGTGGCTGGGAAGCAGCTGTGAGTTCTGGGCTCATCCTTCAGAGATCTCTTGCATGTGTTCCATCAACAGAGCTGCCCTGCTGCAGAAACTTTCTACAAAGTAAAAATAAAAGAAAACAAGGATAGGAACAGTCAAAAAAAAAATAACAAACAGAGAATTCCCAAGGCTAAACAGATGTTTTACCTAAATTCCACTTCCTGTTTACACAACAAGTAATGGGAATATTAGCCTTTCATCTTATTTGATCATTACAGCATCGGCATTCATGTGGTTCTGCAAATGCCTAAGAGCTGAATGCCATGACACACGTCAGTCTGTTAGAAAACTGCGCAAAGCAAGTCCTGAACTGAACGCTATTTGCTTGGAGCAAGGAAACTATTTGTAGAGGGCAGCTCCTTGGCCTCCTAATATCCTGCATATCTGCACAGACATTTTTCCTACAAGGCAAGGAAGGGTGACTTTCACTTTCTAGGCCACACCGTGCTGCAGAAGACCAGAATAATTTACATATGATGAAGAGACTGCAGATGCCAGTGGGAATCTGTGGATGGATCCATGTAAAGCCCGGGAGATGCCAGTGGGCTCTAGAGAGCACCTCTATGTTGTCAGTGGAAATCTAAGGTTTGGAGACAATCTGCAATGTATCATTTATATTCCGTAGGATCCTGAAAGAAAAATGCTGCAATTGAAGCCTTGTGATAAAGACTACAGAAATCACATAGGAGTAAGCTGAGGGATATCTTGGCCCCTTTTCAGTCATCAACTAATTATACACAGTCTGGGATATCAATTCTAGCAGGAGTTTGTTTCCCACTTCAGTGGAAAATTATAACAAAAACAAGATCCAAACAACCCTCCCAGCTCACACCTCACAGGAGCTTTAGTTCTGGGAGGGAGAAGGGGTTACACAGAACCCCAGACTGACCTTTCCATCTCTCACCTCATAGAACATGATGGTAGACTTGGGCAGATTACAGGAAAATATCAGCCCAGGGGATTTTTTCAAAACCAGCCCATGGGGTATCTGACTCACTCATATGCTTCCCTCACCTCGGTCTGATACAGGTCCTCATCAAATATAGAATAAAGACATCACAAAGTATGTGCAGACAAAAACCGAACTGGAAACTGCAACAAGCCAGATTCTGTTTGCAGTGCAACAATGGATAAACAGTAACCATTCCACATAAAACATCAACAATAAAATCAAGAAATATAAAATATATTAGAAAACCATACTAAACAAATGAATTAATATTTTAAAACAGCTAGTAAATAGAGCATCCAATAAATAAAAACTCATTGGGAAATATTTAAAATATTTACCAAATATCAATAAAATATTTCAAAACAGAAGACACATCAAACAACTATTGAAAATAAAAAAAATTCACCACTCTCCATACCTGAGAATTGTTTATTCTAGTCACCAAAAATATAAATAAATATGCAGACAAAAATTGAGCTAGAAGCCACAACAAGCCTGCACTGTATATGAAAAACAAAAACATTACCATTCCTCATAAAACTTCAAACAATAAAACTTAGAAATATAAAATACAATAGTAAAATCATTCTAAAATAATGAACAAATATTTCAAAACGGCTGAACATAATAACATAAGAAATTGTCATACTGGGTCAGACCAAGGGTCCCAAGCCCAGCATCCTGTTTCCAACAGAGGCCAAACCAGGCCACAAGAACCTGGCAATTACCCAAACACCAAGAAGATCCCATGCTACTGATGCAATTAATAGCAGTGGCTATTCCCTAAGTAAACCTGATTAATAGCCATTAATGGACTTCTCCTTCAAGAACTTATCCAAACCTTTTTTAAACCCAGCTCCACTAACTGCACAAATCATATCCCCTGCCACAAATTCCAGAGTTTAATTGTGCGTTGAGTGACAAATAGAAGATCTAATAATTAAAAGCATTTTTTAAATTAACTATTTTGAAATATGTTTTTGGTGTTTGGAAAACACATCAAATAACATCCAATAATTAAAAATAAGGATAAAAAAATGTATGCTCTCCATATCTAGGAATGTTCGATTTTCAGTCATCCTAAGATTGTCATACATTAGCAAGAGAGAGTGGATGCAAACTTTCTCCTCCCTACCTCCCACTCACATACACCCTGACAGAAGCAATTTCATTTTCTCACATACCACAAAGATAGAAGCATGCTCCAACTCTCTCTCACAGCTACAGAGAGCCAGAAACATACTTCATCTCTCTCTCTCTCACACACACACAGACAGAACTGTGCTCACATACATACACACACACACACACACACACACACACATAAGCACTCTCCCTCTCTTACATACACACCACACACACAAAGTACCCTCCCCCTCTCACATACACACAGACACACAGAAGCACCCTCCCTCGCTCTCTCACACACAGAAGCACCCTCCCACTCTCACATACACACCACACACACATAGAAGCACCTCCTCTCTCATATATGCAACACATACACAGAAGCACCCTGCCCCTCTCACATATACACCACACACACAGAAGCACCCTCCCCCTCACATATACACCACACACACAGAAACACCTTCCCCCTCATACACACCACACACATAAGCACCCTCCCCTTCTCACATACAGACCACACACACAAGCACCCTCCCCCTCATATACACACCACACTCACACACAAGCACCCTCCCTCTCACATACACACAAGCACCCTTCCTGTCTTACATATACAGCACATACAAACACACAGAAGCACCCTCCTCTCACATACATACACACATTTGCTCATAGAAACACCCTCTTTCTCACATACATTCATACATACACATACATAGAAGCACACTCCTTTTCTCACATACATACCACACATACACAGAAGCACCCCCTCTCAGATACACACCACATACACAGAAGCACCCTCCCCCTCTCAAATACACACTACACACACAGAAGCACCCTCCCTCTCTCACATACACACCACACACAAAAGCACCTTCCCCCTCACATACTCACCACAGACACATAGAAGCACCTTCCTTCTCTCACATACATACACACACACATAGAAGCACCCTTCTTTTCTTACAAACATACACACTCACACACATAGAAGCACCCTCCTCTCACATACATACACACACACACATACACAGAAGCAACCTCCTTCTCTCACATACACACACACACACACAGACACGCACATTCCTTTCACATCCAGTCACACACACATACACACATGCACCCACTGGTTCCCAGCTGAGCAGCTCTTCTTCGGCCCTGCCAGCCTGGTCTCCAGCGGTGGCCAATGGCTCCAAACTTCGGCCTTGCCGGCCTGGTCTCCAGCAGCAGCCAGTGGCTCCAATCTTGAGCCCTGCCGGCCTAGTTTCTGGCGACGGCCAATGGTTCAGTCTGATATGGGCTGATGTTGGACACAGTAGCTCTGCAAGCTTGGGGCCGCAGAGACCAACGCCAACCATGTGATTGGGCCTACCGGCCTGTCGGGGGATGGCCGAAGCCCTGATGAGCTAATCCATTCCTGACAGCAGATGAAGACCATATGGCCCATCTAGTCTGCCCATTCACAACTCTTGCTCAGCCTTATAGTCCCTTCCTATCTCTCCAAAATCTCCCACACTTGTTCCATGTTTTCTTGAATTCAGATATGGTCATTGTCTCCACCATTTCTGCAGGGAGGCTCTTCCATGCATCCGCCACCCTTTTTGTAAAGAAATATTTTCTTTGATTACTCCTGAGTCTATCCCCTTTCACTCTCATCCCATGATCCTTTGTTCCAAAGCCTCCTTTTTGTTGAAAGAGGCTCATCTCCTCTGCATTTGTTCCTTGGAGGTATTTACAATAAATGTCTCTATCATATCTCCCCTTTCCTTCCTTTTCTCCAGGTATGCAAGTTTAAATCTTTAAGCCTGTCCCTACAAGGGGAAGATAGCTACAGCATGAGAAATACATGGACATAGGTGGATATGACACTCACCTACATTTGTTCTGCCAACCATTCTACCTTACTGTAATCCCCAGACGTGCACTAATCTCTTTCAGAATCAACTTCAATCCATCCAATCCTTCAAATGATCGGCTGCTGTGGAGGATTCAGGGCATGAATTTCTTATAATGTTGTACATAAGTTTGGACTTTTAGGATGCTTAAATACTGTAATCCCTGAGAGTTTAGGATCTTTATTCTCAAATACTTTTTCTGAATCAAAATACTCACAAGGACGTAGAATGATGTCATTTTCAAAGCATTTACTCAGGTAAAATCTTTATTGCTGATAGCCTTCAGATTTGGCTAGGATATCTAGGAGGAAATTTTCCTTTTGACCCCCTCCTCTTTTACTCATCTACTGTGTAGTGCACAATTCCTTAAAACTTTTAATAGGAGCAATTTTCCACAGAGGTTTGAGGAAAATGTTACATTTCAAGATGGAAATTGGAAAATATCTTACATTTCACCAATTTAGGGGAAAACCCAGAAGGTTGGAGGTGCGGTATGTATATGCATTTCAATGTTGTTTTAAGTTCTCTTGATTTAAGTTAATTTTGTTGGGCAGAGCATGAAACAAATCTCATAGACAAGAATAATATTTATTAGGAATGTGCATTCTCGAAATTTTTGGTTTGGTTCGTTTTTCATTTTTCAAGGGGGCAGGAGAGCAGTTCATTTATATTTGGTTAATTTAATGTTTTTTTTTCACTTCATTTCACTTGCCAAACCAAAAAAAAAGAAAACATTAAACAAGAAAAAACCCACAAAACTAAAAAAAAATAAAGATAAAAAAAGATCCTTCAGCAGCCCTAGCTAGGCCTTTCTAGGCCAAAGAACTGCCCAGGCCCGGTGCTCAAGCCTGGTACCAAAACCAATACTGAGGCCTGGACCTGGCTCCAAGACCTAGATTCAGGCTGGCCCCAGTGCTGAGGCGTAGGCCTGTGCCAGAAATGGTGCCAAAGCATGGGCCTGGTGTCAAGACCTAGGCGCAAGTTGGATCCGGAGCCATGGGCTAGCCCTACTGTCAAGGCCTAGGCTTGAGCTGGGACTGGTGCTGAGGACTCAGATTGCTACCAAGGCCTAGCCCAGTTGCTCAGGTCTAGGCCCAGGCCTCCAGTTTCTGCTCCCTGTCCCGTCACATGAAAATGTAACACTGCTTGCTTGGAGGATGGTATCAATTTGATACCTTCCACTGGTGTATCCAGTGCCATTATGAGATACGGCCATACATTTCTATGGCCATACATCAAAATGGGGCCATCTGCACCAGTGATGTCACGTCAGCTTCGTCCTCTGGGTGGATTGCATTATTTTTCAAGCTCTGGGAGCATCAAATGGAGGTCTTGGCTAGTGGCTAGGCTTCGGCACTGTGCCTGGTTTGGGGCTAGAATTTGGCACTGGGCTTGGCCCGAGGCTAGGCTTTGGCACCAGGCCTAACCTGGGGCTAGGCCTTCACACAGGGCCCTACCTAGACCTCAATGCTGGATCTGGCCTAAGGCTAAGCCTTGGTGCCAGGCCTAGCTTGGGACTAGGTCTCAGCATCAGGTCTGGCCCAGGGCTAGGCCTCTTCACTGGGCCAAGCCTATGGCTAGGTCGCAGTACCTGGCCTGGCCCAGGATTAGGCTGCGGCACTTGATCTAACTCAAAGTTAGCCCATGGCACTGAGCTGCCGAAGGTCTTTTTTTTTTTAATGCCATTAATACAAAAGTACCTGAAACTTTTAGGAGCATTTTTATAGGCTGTTTTCAGTTCGTTCCTTTCAGAATAGACCAAAAATGGCCTCATTCATTGCATTGCTTGCGTTGCATTTGTTAAAACTAAATACGCATCCATAATATTTATTATGTATTTTGTAATGTGCAGAAAGTCTCAATAAAAAACATTTAAGACAATCGTGTATGGTATCCTGCCCAGTAAGTAATGTCTGAACATCAATGATGGGGTCTACGAGTGCAGAAATGTGGGTGCTTGTGTACTGTGTAGGAAGACCATGAGAGAGTATGTCAGGATGAGGTAGGAATGCTTGATGACACTGTTAGGTTGCTCGTAGAACTGGTAGGATCTGGCAAAGTGCTTTTAGGTTAAAATATTTTTTATTAACCAACATGCATTCATAAATAAACACGTTTTTTTGAAGACAGATTGGAGCAAATGTTTTTCACATTCAAAGCTCGATGAAGTAATTTCATGTGTTAGGTGATTTTCTTCACTGAGACATGTTTTAAGATTCAACCTTTTTTTTACTGATCATTGGAAATTAGAATTACAGAAGTGTAAGAGAACATGACAATTGTCACAATCATTCTATGAATTATTTCCTTTTTATTTGCAAAGAACCCAAAAACAAGAGCACACTGTCATGTTGTCATGAAGACAAAAATAAGTGAACTGAATGAAAGAGGAAATTATCCAGTCATTAATTTTCTATAACCCTCTGGAAAGCAGCGAAATAAGCTTTCCATATTAGATCAAAATAGCATATATCTTGAAGCTACAGCACATTTCATGTTTAAAAATTGATGTAACTTGTTCACAGGACATTGGTAATATTTCAAGAGCACATACATGTAAAAACCAAAAGCTGAAGAGAGAGTGGGTATCTGATTAAAACTAAAGGTGAGCAGGTTTAATGACCAGACTCTCATTATGGAGCGAATTTTCACAACATTACGCACGTAAAAATTAGCATGTAAGCAGCACCTACCGGCGTATTTTATAAAAGTAAAAAATGCATTTGTATTTTCACTTTCACGCATATATATACATGTTTAAAAAACACATTGAACAATCACAATTACTTCCTCCTTCCATGTGCATGGGTTCAAAGAGCTGACTGAAACAAGTAGGACAGAGGCAGGCCTCAGTGCTAGGAGGAGTGGGTTAGACACACAAGGCGGCCGGTACTACTCTTATACCAGCTGGAGCACACATTTTAAAATTATGACATTATAATAACAGATATTCAAAGTATAGTCTTCTGAGGTAAAAATATCACTTACAACATGTATATTATATTTGCATGCACTGCTGTGATGCTAGCCAGAATATCCTGCAAAAAGGCACTCTGAACCCATATGGTATTAGGCCTATTGTAAAGCATGTTGAGTGTGGATTTGGTCCTCAGAAAGCTATGAGTAAACTGAATTATTACAATATAGTAAACCTTACATATCAAAATGGCACTGACTGCTGGTACTCAAACAATAACAACCCTATCTATGAAAAAGTAATACTGCAAATAATCCAGCAGGTCCTAAGACACCAATGCACCTCCTATCAGAAAAACCAAACAAGCCAGGCTGCTATAGAATCTCTGTGTAGCAGTAAAGATAGCGAAGATCGGTGTATAGAAAAAGCCCTTTATTAAAATTAGCCCGACTCTGGCCGAGTTTCGCTCTTTGGTCGAGAGCTGCCTCAGGGGCAATAAATGTGAGCAGGACTTATTGCATGCCTGCAAGGTTGAAAGTTAGTGCGTCCGTTATTGCATACAATCTTTTGGTTCCTGGTTAGACATACATCACTTCTTTAAAACATGTAGTTATGCCGTGCAGCAACGGGTATGAGGATAGCTTCATTCATTCCTCAAA
The DNA here is from genome assembly GCF_901001135.1 of Rhinatrema bivittatum. Lineage (NCBI taxonomy): Eukaryota > Metazoa > Chordata > Amphibia > Gymnophiona > Rhinatrematidae > Rhinatrema > Rhinatrema bivittatum. Next base: position 16,157,631 of record NC_042620.1, read on the forward strand.
GTGCTAATAAAATATGTGAGACTACGGTTTGTAATAAGTAGTAAAGAGCGTAGGCAGAGTTATATGGATTATCACGCAATGCCTAGGTCAATACGCGCCAAAAACTAGAAATGGAAACGGTGACTGCCGCCGGTTTAAACAGAAATTCAGAAGCCTGCGGTGTGTATCATTGAAAGTCAAGCTGAAAGTCAAGTCACCCAGAAATCTTCATGGATTAGTAGGGTAGAATAGGCAGAAACGGTCTCCTCTCTATCTCTCTCTTTCACACATACTGTTACTTCCTTTTCTCTCTCATATACACACACAAAAACAGACACTTTCCTCTCTCTCATAGACACACACAGATGTTTCCTTCTCTCTCATACACACACTCATACAGACACTTCCCTCTCTATCATAGACACACACAGACACTTCCCTCTCTATCTTATACATACACAGATATTTTCCTTTCTCTCATAGACACACACAGATGTTTCCTTCTCTCTCATACACACACTCATACAGACACTTCCCTCTCTATCATAGACACACACAGACACTTCCCTCTCTATCGTATACACACACAGATATTTTCCTTTCTCTCATAGACACACACAGATGTTTCCTTCTCTCTCATACACACACTCATACAGACACTTCCCTCTCTATCATAGACACACACAGACACTTCCCTCTCTATCTTATACACACACGGATATTTTCCTTTCTCTCATAGACACACACAGATGTTTGCTTCTCTAATACACACACAGACGCTTCCCTCTCTCTCACACACACACATACACACACAGACATACAAACACTTCCCTCTCTATCATACACACACACACACAGATATTTTCCTCTCTCTCATAGACACAGATGCTTCCCTCTCTCTGTCATACACACACATACACACACACACACAAACACACACACAGATGCTTCCCTCTCTAATACCCACACAGATGCTTCTTTCTCTCACACACATACACACAAACACACACACACACACACACACACACATAGAGATACTACCCTCTCTCTCACATATGGTCTCACATAAGTGAGAGGCCTCTCATATACCAGGTGAGTTTTTAGTTACAGGCACTTGGACTACTTTTCTTATTATTGGAACCTCACTGTCGGGATGCCCTAATTCTAATGCATCATTGGTATCCTTTGAAGATACCTCTCTCCGAACCATGCGCTGCTGAGCGACTGTCGGCTTTCCCCTTTGTTCTAGTTTAAAAGCTGCTCTATCTCCTTTTTAAAGGTTAGCGCCAGCAGTCTGGTTCCACCCTGGTTAAGGTGGAGCCCATCCCTTTGGAAGAGACTCCCCCTTCCCCAAAAGGTTCCCCAGTTCCTAACAAAACTGAATCCCTCTTCCTTGCACCATCGTCTCATCCACGCATTGAGACTCCGGAGCTCTGCCTGCCTCTGGTGACCTGCGCGTGGAACAGGGAGCATTTCAGAGAATGCTACCCTGGAGGTTCTGGATTTAAGCTTTCTACCTAAGAGCCTAAATTTGGCTTCCAGAACCTCCCTCCCACATTTTCCTATGTCGTTGGTGCCCACGTGTACCACGACAGCCGGCTCCTCCCCAGCACTGTCTAAAATCCTATCATGCCACAATATGGCATGATAAAAAGCATTTAACACATGTTACATGGTGTTTTACTGGTGATATCACCTTAATGCAGCTTTGCAAATCTACACCTCATTCACTAAGCATTTTACCCATAGATACAGAATGGGAGAAAATCCTTAGTAAATCAGGCCCTAAGTTTGTACCTGATTCAATGGAGAGTGAAGTGTCTTTCCCAAGGTCACAAGGTGCAGCAGTGGGATTTGAATCTTGATTTCTCTCATTTGCAGCCTGCTACTCTGACCACTGGGCCATTTCTCCACTCTACTGGAAGCTCTGTCGAGGTCCCCTAACTCATTTCACATTGCTCACCAGATTTCAGATGGTAAAAGCCTTTGGTGAATAGCAACCCAAGATAGATTGGAACTGGTGGTGATCTCTCACCTAAAGGTGACAGACTTTATCCCTGCAACCTGATCCCCTGATCTCTCCAGACCCAGGGGTGACAGACTCTGTATCTCTGTGCTCATCACCCTCCAGTCCTACAGGTGGCAGACTCTGTAATCGTGTGTCCATCCCCTGAGCTTTCCAGTCTCTCCTCATTTGAAGTCAGTGCCCAAATGGCCAGAGCTCTTCCACAACAACACAGAAAATTGAACTGGTATCGCTCTATCGCAATCTGCTATATTCTATTGCTGAATGTGGGCTTTTTTTAAAATCTATCAGGAGCATTTGGATGAAGATTTCATCTTTTCTGTTCATTTTAAATTTAAACAAAGGTTATAACTGACACTGCTATGCATACACCTTGGAAGCTGAAGTCCTGTAAGAGCTATTATTTTTACAATTTAGAAGTTAACATAACCAAAGAGTATCTGGAGACCGATATCTTGATTTAATGTCAAAAATGATTAAGCAAGCAACCTGTTGTTCAATTCATGTACATTGCAAGAGCATTTGTCTTGCAGAATTATGGTGGTTTGAAAGTGATTGTGAATTATGAGGCTCCATGTGCCAAACCTCATAGAAAGAGTTTGACTTGCGTCTACAAGTCCTACACACAGTTGCGGTCAGGAAATTTTGGCTCATCTTTATGACTCAGTTTATTGGTTTTATGCTTTTCGATATATGCTCGCTGAAAGTGAAGCCAGGCACCAGGTAAGGGATCAGAGAGTGCAGCGTCCTTGTGGTTCATGATTCAAGAAGCACTGCCACAGTGAAGGATGACAATTATATGGAGAGTAGACACGCTGGAGGAGGTGAAACCCCACCAAGAAGAATGGTCAAGGGTTTGGAAAATGAGACATTGCCAAAAAGTGTTAAATCATACATTTGGGACAGAAAAATCCATTAGTCACATATCGAGCAGAAGGATAAGAGTTAGAAATTTTAAAACAATTTATTTATTTAAAAACTTTTCTATACCGTCATTAAGTTATATACCACCACAATGGTTCACAATAAGGCACATATGGATATGTTCAATGATGAACTGGGTAATACGTGTTCAATTGTGCTATCAGGGTTCCGGTTACATAGACTTACAAAGTAAAGGCTAATTGATGAGTGTCATAAAACAAGAGAGAGAACTAGGAGCAATCATCTCAGATGACCTCTAAGTAGCCAATCAATGTGATAATAATAAAGCACAGGAAAAGCTAACATTATGCTTGAGTATATAAAGAACAGTACCATCAGCAGGAAAGGAGGTAATCTTTCCTTTGTGCAGATCACTAGCGTGTAGTGCATTCAGTTCTGGAGGCCGTAGAACCTTTGTAGGGATATTAAGAGGATGGAAGTGGATCAGAGAAGGGCTGCAAAAAAGATACAAGGCCTGCAGCATGAGTCCTGCAGGAAAGGCTTCAGACCGTAGAAGCCAGCTTCCTGCATGCAATGGGTGCTTGAGTACCCCTAATATTGAACAACTCCCATATTATGTGCAGGGAGGAGTGATTTGGGTTGAGGATAGACCCCCAATCATTTTGAAAAATTTACTCCAATCCTTGAGACATTCAAAATTCACTTGCTGGAGGGAAGAAGGGAAAAGGATGGAATATAATAGAAACATTCACATACAGTATTTGATAGGCTTCAGTGAAGTAGAGGAAGGTGAAATTGTCCACAAAGAAGGAAATTTAAGGAGAAGTGGGTCATGATCTGAATTTTCAGAGAGGAAGGATCAAAGGGAAAATTGAGGCAGCATTTCTTTACTGAGAGGGTGGTTGATGCCGGGAATAGCCTATCAGCAACCAAGACCATGACAGAATTCAAGCATAATTTGGACAAAGGGAGGAACACAACTGGGTGGGTGCAGTATTACCAACAACCCAACCCTTTACTCCCTGAAGCGCAGAGGTAAAGGAAATGGAGAAAAGGAGAGCTCAAGGCACGGAAGAAAAACACACACACTACAGATGCTTCAGGTCAAAGGATAACTGGATGGTAACCTGCAGGCTACAATACCCCAGACACTAACCCAATCAATACCAGCAGGTTAGTGGCAGACAGGTACCACCCAGAAAAGCCAAGAGGACATAGACAGTGGGATGTGAGGGCAAAAGCCTAACTAGTTTTGGTAGCTGTTCAGATTATTACGAAACTTGGTGATAAGACATGGTGGGTGGGAGAACCTGGGTGTTGGATTAAGTATGGAAACTTGCATGTTAATCTACTCAGAGAAAGAGTACACAGACTGGCTTAATTGTGGAGTGATATCCTATATGCAGTTACGCGTCAATGGTTGGCAGCTGGGTGTAGTGCAGACAAACTGAGCAGACTGGGTAGGCCAGGTGATCTTTATTTGCTGTCATCTACTATGTTACTATGTATAATACTTTTCATCTGAACTGGATCTCAATATATTTTACAAGCAAAGCCCTCTCAGAAGAGTCTGCACAGCTGCTTCTGGGGTGGATGGCTTGACGGCACATTTCTGCTGCCTGGAAGACATGAGAATATCCGAAGGAAGGAGCAGGGGAAGAAAGATGAAGTGATAAAGTTTATCACAAAATCACAGCAAGGTGAACTAAGCTGTGGAACAATAAGAAGGTCATTTTCAAAGAGTTTTACATGGGCAAAGGCATGTAAAAATAGAGTAAAAATACATATACTGAGCAGGATAGGTAATAGTACATATATATTCCCTTATAGGGGGAAGGGGGTGTTCCTGAGTGGAGTGTGGGGAATGGATGGAACGTATTGGCAGAAACTGGATTTTCAAACATCTGGGTGCACTTTTCCCCGTGCACTTGACCCACCCAAGCAACAAGTTCAAAGTCAACGGGAACTTTTGTACCCATGAACCTTGCAGGTAGCCTGCAACTCCTCAGGGAAACAGAAAATTACCCCCTACAGGAACTTGCCTAAGGACATAGGGGGCTTTAGACATGCAACTCATGTTTCAAGACACTTCCCAATTCATAGCTAAGTACGCTAATTACCAAATCATACCACATCCCTTGATCCGATTACTTCCCTTCATAGGTAAGTGGAACCGTGCTTGTGGCTACCACTTTCCGTGGGGGATTCAATAATTTTACCTCCTGCTTTCTTGGTCTAGGACCAATTTGTTCTTTCTTTTTCACAGTTTACTGTACAAGGCAACCATTAGATTGCCTTGGACAATCTGAGAATAATCCACTAGCACCCACGGAAAAATCCATTGCTTCACAGTGAGCCACTATGGATGTCCCATAGCTGATCCTGAAATGCCTGTGATTTCTACAGAATTCTCCATCTTTACCTCTAATACTTTGTAAAGAAACAAGAATTAACTTTTCTTACATTTGTATCCTCTTCCTTCCTCTGTTATTTTCTATAGGCAATGTGTAACCTGCACAACCTTCTATATTTATCAGAGCCCACAGCATCTCAGGGTGTATCTTAGGTGTTCTCCCACCCACTTCCAACAAACCACATAGGACACTCAGTTTGAGTCCAAGCCATCTTGTTTACTGTCCAACAACAAACGTGATCATCTCCATACTTTGATAACCAGGGAGATGTAGATGATCAGTTGCATCATTACATCCCAAGGTGCAATTTGCACTCTGCAGGTAAGTGTTTATAATTCCTTCTATTCATGATGCACGATTACAGGAGACCCAGGGTAGGTCTTTTAAGTTGGCTGGACCTACCCCGTGGAATTCTTTACCTGAGGCTCTGCGCCCTTGCGATCATTAAAGACTTTTAGGAAACTTCTTAAGGCATACCTGTTTAAACAAGCATCTTTATCTGGTACTTTATTTTGGTTTGTGCCTTTTTCTTGTCATTTTTATTCATTTATTCTTTGTGATATTGTTTTCGTTGATTAAAATGTATTTACTTGGTATTTTTTTTTTCCTATTGTTGTAATCCACCTAGCACATATTTTTGTTATAGACGGAATAGAAACATTTCTAAATAAATAAATAAATAAATACACCAGTTCACAAAATTTGTTCAGCTATTGCATGGGCGCACTGATTTTATAACATACGCATGTATATGCACGTATATGCGTGTGTGTGTTATAAAATCAGCTATCCGCACTTACATGCGCACAAGGATTTATATTGATGATTACAGGGGCATGCGAACGCCGTCTCGCGCGCGTACGTGGGGGGAATTTTAGTAGGTATGCACAGCAATGCAATAGGCCTTTTCCCAGTTCACTTCTAGTTTGCCCCCAGTAAAGGAGAGGACTTCCTAAACCCCCTAGTAATTTGCCTCCCTTTTACCCTATTAGCCCCAAGCCTTAAAACCCTGCCGACTAGCTTTGTTTTTTTCGTTACACCACTTGCACGCCGTCCATAGCAGAAGTAAAGTTAGGGGCAGGGGACCCTGGTGCGCACTTGTGCGCGTAACTACTTGCAGGCTGGCTTCATGGTGCAGACCCGGCCCACCCATATCCCGCTCCTGCCCCACCCAGCCACGCCCACCCCTTTTTTTGTGAAAAAAAATCTATGCTCGTTCCGGGAGATATGCAGCTTCATGCACGTTTTTTTAAAATCCACGCGGCACACACCAAGCCGAGTCACGCATGTATCTCCCAGCTTTGGCATGCATAGGGCTTTTAAGATCGACCAATATGGGGGTAATAGTCAGTAAGCCAGCCAGTGGACTAGTTATCCCGGGACTTGTGCGCGCAGGGTGGGTTTTAAAGGGTTATGCACGTAACCCTTTGAAAATCTACCCCAAAGAGTGTAAAAATATATATCTCAAATACCATTTACATATTAAATTACAAAAAATCTTCAAAAATACATCTTACAATAATATACAATAAATAAAGCACCATTGCATAAACAATTTATTTTACATACATTACGTATATTGGCTCATAATTTAAAATCAATTCAAATACATTACAAATACATTACATATATTGTCTTACTGATTAAATTGCCGGACTACCATCTAAAAACATTTTTTAGTGAACAAATTCACACATCATAATCCAAAATAACCAAATACTCAAATTCAATCACAATCATCCAGACATATATTGTATCTCAAAACATTCATACATATATATACATCTACTCTAATTAACTAAATGACCCCAGTAAAACTCTTGAAAATCATGGCATCATCAAAATATCGTCAATGCAGTGCTTCTTATTGACCTCTTCAATAATAACTTCTAAGTCTCTTCAATGATCCAAAAAAAAACTTCTGGCAATTCTTATGTGATCGTTATATAAGAATGGGGTCAACATTGACTTCGCCTAAAAATTGCCAAAAGGTGTTTTTTTGGATCATTGAAGAGACTTAGAAGTTATTATTGAAGAGGTCAGTAAGCACTGCATTGACGATATTTTGATGATACTGTGATTTTCATGAGTTTTACTGGGGTTATTTAAATTAATTAGAGTGGATGTACGTATGTGTATGGATGTTTTGAGATATGGAATGTGTCTGGATGGTTGTGATGTGTTCACTAAAAAGTTTTTTTAGATGGTACTCTGGCGATTTAATCAATTATTCAATATATGTAATATAAGTGAATTGATTTAAGTTATGCATCAATATATATATCTACTTTGCCTCCTCCACCAGTGGTCCCCTTCAGCAGCAACAGCAAAGGCTACCGGGCCTCCACCAATGGTGGTACCCTTCAGCAGCAGAGTGGTGACATCGGCTTCGCAACAGCGAGGCCTACCCACCTGTCCACCCACTGAAGACTGAATATCACCACGGCGGTGAAGCTGAAGGCATTTGTACCATGAGGCACACACAAAGGGGCAAGCTCCTTTGTCACGTTCCTTCGTGCAGTCCCAAAGTTCTGACCCGAAGTGCTGATCCCATTACACCTGGTTGTAATGGCTGCAATCAAGGATCAGATATTCTTCATTGAGACTATGCTAGGACGGGGTCGGTATGTTGATCCAAGGAAGAAGCAAAGAAGGAACACAAATATGTAATCCATATGATAAGTAACAACTCTTCTGCTACTCTTCCTGTTTAATGTTTATTCTGCTCCTATTAAATGTTCAGTCACTGTCAAAAAAAACCCCTCTGATTAATGTTCTGCTAGAGGATTTAAATCCCACTATCTTTTGCATCTCTGAAACTTGGCTGATTGACAAAGATAATGTACTTTTAAACCAAATTTCCAGTCCTAACTATGATATATTTCATTTTCCTAGACTGAAATGAAAAGTTGAGGGCTTATTAAGAGCATAAGCTAGTACCCTACAAAGTAGAGATTAACCCTCCCTATGAGGTGGCAATTCTAAAATCACCACAACTAAATTTAGGATGATATATTGTCTACCAGGTATACTATAAAATGATTGCTCATCACTGATTGAACCATTCGCTAAGGTGTTTCCATCAACAGATTGTACCATAATTGTAGGAGACTTTAACTTCCATGTAGATAAAACAGCAAGAACTGTAGCCTATGAAATGTTCATAGAGACAATGAAAGCCTTGGGATTGTCCCAATTTGTTTCTAAAAGCACTCATAAAGCAGGACATATTCTAGACCTAATATCTGCCAAAACCAGCAACTGTTTAATCAACACGTCACACTTTATTACCCTGCTCTGATCATCAATTAATAAATGCGGAAATAACCTTCCGCAAGACAACTCACACAAGTATAGTTGATAATCATACTTTTGCTTTCAGAAAAAAGATAGACATTGAATTACTTGTAGAATCAATAGAAAATAAGCTTCTTGAACTAAATCAATCCAATGCCTCCGCGGCATTTGATTCCTGGGATCAGATTGTCAATGAAATAGCTGAAAACCTCAGTCCTGTCCAGACAAAAAGAAAGGAAAACCTCTAAAATTAAGAAACCCTGGTACAATGATGATTTAAGATGTACTAACAGAACCATAGAAAACTAGAGAAAAAATGGCGGAAATGCCCATCTTCTGAATCCCTAGAAAAATACAAATCCCTCCTAACAAAATACTGAGCACTAACCAATAAAGCAAAAAAAAATATTACTATGTGAAAGAGATTTATGACGTAATATTGTATAATTTTTGCTGGACTTAAAGCTTAGGGCACAAGAACACTGCGATTCAGCAAGAGGTTTTAAAATTTAGTTTATTTGGCTTTTTTAAAGAAGAGGCAAAGACAAGTGTTCTTGTGAGATGCAATATGCCCTCTATCTGTAATAAGTAGCATCTCAGTGAATCTCTGACATGCCCTGACTTATATAATCAAAAATACAACATTCCCGAAGTTTCCAGAATGAATGACGTGACTGCTCAAAGACTTCTTCTACAAAGATACCTTAGGCTGTTGTCATGACAATCTATCATGTATAGGAAATGCTTGTGATGACACCCCCCATTCAATTGTAAAAATCATTCATTTACTAATCTTTCCTGACCCCATCCTCCCATGATAAAAGTTCCTGTATCATTCTGGCTTTGATGCAATGTATTCTCTTCTGTTCTTCTTTTGTTATTCTTTGTTTGTGTAAACAAATCGCAGTCTGGGTCTTGAATAGAAGCTAGACTTGAATTCCACTTCTTAGCACCAGGATTCATTCAAAACTGTCACCTCACAGGATCTTCTTTTTCAACTAGTTTCTGTTAGTTGAAATATGCATCTGCAAGACAACAGCTTGCATCTTGGACTCAGTTTCTCTGTATTGTGAAGCAAATGTGCCATTAAATAGGCCTTTGTTCCTGTTGTTGCCAGCAAATCTGTCTCAGAGATTTTCTGCAAGTCATGCTTCAGAAAAGCACTCAAAGTTCATTCACCTTACAGCAGAGGTGTCTGGGTATTCTTGGTTGTCTGCTCAGCCTATTCTTCAATATTCAATTCTAAATTGCTCTTTGATGTTGTTAAACAATTAAGGACCCATCATCCTCCATCCTGAGAAACTATAACTTCTCAAAGGCTGCTTGCAATGCATATACCACATCCTTTTTAGACAAAATCAGTAGATTGAAAACTCAGTTCCCTATCTGTTCTGAGGATACACATGGCCTGGTTAAGTGGTCCATGTCAAACAAAACAACTAATCTTGAAATTAGTCAAATCGTTGCTAAAATTAATCTAGCTAATCACCCATGTGACCCAATTTCAGCCTGTTCCTTGAAACACATGCACAGTTATATCACTCCTACAATTACAACCTTAATTAATCAATGTCTCTCAGAAGGAATTGAACCATCTGGGTTAAACCAAGCTGTGAAAAATCAATTATGAAAAACAAACGCGGCAGAATCGATGACAGGGACAACTATAGACCCATATCCAACTTGTCTTTCCTTTCTAAAGAACTGGAAAAAGCTGTGTTATCTCAGCTCGAGAATCATTTGGAAGAACAAGATATTCTTGTCCCTAATCAATTTAAATTTAGGAAACATTGTTCAACTAAGACTTTACTCCTCTCCTTAACAGAATCTGTTTTATGAGGGTTCGATGCTGATGATTCCTATTTTCTTGTGCTAATTGATTTAACAACCATCTTTGACACAGTGGACCATACCCTGCAAGGCCGTCAGCTGAGCAACACTGGGATTGACAATAGTGTTCACATATGGTTCTTCTCCTTTCTATCTAACAGAACATTCCAAGTTAAATTGGACAATTGCATATCTGATACTTTCCATATTGATGAAGGTGTACCTCAAGGCTCAGCCCTCTTGGCAACATTATTCAATTTTTATATGCTCCCACTGTATAAATTACTGGCAGATTTAAGAATTACTTTCTTCTTGTATGCTGATGACATACAGTTCTACATTCTATTCTCCAAATCATTGGAAAATACAGGATCCATACTGTCAACCTATATGAAAGCAATACAGCAGGAGCTATCAAAAATCAAACTAACATTAAACCCTAAAAAGACTGAAGTAATTTGGGTAAGTAGAAACTCTTTGATAGTTAAAAGACTAGCTCTAGACCTGGGTACTTTTCAAATTACTCTCTCCAGTCAAGTATAGGATTTATGTATCCATCTAGATGAGAATCTTACTATGAAAAAGAACATCAGACATTGCTGGGGAAAAATGGCCACCGTTTGAGACGGACGTGGAAGAGGCTCTCTCTGATCACAATTTCTAATTTCTTATTACCTTCAATAGCATGCCTCACACTAAGTGTAAAGCGAAGGTAAGGGAGATTTCTACTTCTTCTCCCTTACTGGAGTTGTCTCAACCAAGGATTGAGTCCTTTTTTGCGATGCCATCAGAGCCAGTGCCGGTGGAGAGAGCCGTTGAAGACACCGACAAGGAGCGGGTGTCCGCGCTACTAGCTGAGGGGATATCTTTAAGTCCCAGCACTCTGAGAACTCCCTCTCCATCCCAATCTTTGAATATTTCAACAGTTTTCACTGGCCCCCAAGAGGTGGAAATAAGAGAATTGAAGATTGAAATTCCTGCCGAAGGTAGCAAGACAGGTATAGCAAGGAATGTTGGGTTTTTACTGTTGGTGAGGCCTACTTCCCATACTACAACTGGGGACTCTGTTATTTTGAAAGGAGCTAATAATATGGGGATGAGAGGTATGAGCCAGTCAGGAGTGGGTGATGTGGAGCCCAGGACTGGCACAGTTGCCTCATCCCCCGCTGGTAAAGCCAGCGGTGATCACTTTGGATTCCTTATGGTCTGCTTTAAAGTCCTTGCAAACTGCAATTTCAAATCTAAGATTATCCTTGATTCAAATCAAAGATTCCTAAACATTGAAAATACAATTTCCTTACAAAATACAAAGTTGGAAAATTGGAATCTCGGGTAAACACAGTGGAATCTCTTTAGCATAAATTTTTTCAATCGGATACTGTGAATGCAAAGAAATTGGAAAATATTAAAAATTCTTTGGAATTTCTGAATCTACGGGTTCTCAATTTTCCCTATGTGAAATTGATTTCATCATATGAGATGTTTAAACCTATCTTATTCATATTTTGAAAATGTCTACTAAAGCGTTACCAGTGATTTCAAAGATATATTATCTTCCTTTTAAGGAAGATATTCCTAGTAGGGTTCAGCCAGTGGATGTCTCATTAAATCTGATGGAAGTATTGGAGTCATCAATAGAAACCGTAATAACAAAAAGGGCCTCACTATTAGTATCTTTTGCTCTTCCAACTGATCGAGATATGGTATTACGTCTTTTTATAGGGACGGACCCAAAAAACAAAGCGGTAGCCGATCCAGTAGGCTGTGTAACAGTGAAGACAAGAGGAATCGGATGATGAAAACAAGCCCTTTATTAAAATGCCCGACTCTGGCCGAGTTTCGCTCTTTTAGACAGAGCTGCCTCAGGGGCAATTGATTGAAATAGGACTTGAATTTGTTAGCATGGATGAAATCGCAATAAATTCCTATATAGTGTAGTTGGATTCGAATCAAATCAGAAGATCTTTTTCTTGACCACACAGCATTGCCATGTGATAGCGAGGGCAATAGTATTCAATAAATGCGGATTCAAAGCGAACAAACAGTATTATTATTAGCTGGAAATATCCTTACAAGTGTGTGGTGAATTATTCTAATTTCAAATACATCTTTTTTAAACCATTGCAACTCCGTGCATTCCTGGACACACATACCCAAGAGGCTCCTGTATTGGGTACTGAAGATGGATAATGTATTTCTGATGGATCTCAAACTTTTCAATTGATATAAAACTTTATGTTTTTTCCTTTATAACCGCTTAGTTACACCTTCTCCCAAAATTACTTAAAATAATCAGATAAAGACTGTAGTGCTTATTGCTAATTTCATCTGATTTTTCCTGTGGTTTATCTGTATTTGTACAACAGGTATTTTCTTGTTGTAAATATTTGAAAATGCTTAAAATAAAAAGAAAAAAAAAGAAAAAGAACATCAATAAATTAATAAATACAAGCTACACCAAGCTATATATATATATATATATATATTACATCGGTTAAACATCTCTAATCTTCTCAAACCTAGACTACTATAACTTCTTATTACTCGGTCTTCCCAGGACAGCTGGTCACCTGATCCCAGTGGCCTAATGGATAAGGCACTGGTCTCCAGAGCCAGCGAGTGTGGATTCAAGTCCCACCTGGGATGAGAGCTAGAAGTCTTGTTCTGGTAAACAACTTCAAGGCAGTGCTTTCTACAGCCAGAAAGAGGACATAGCTGTCATGCAGCAGACCATAATGAGGGCTTTTTTTTTCAAGGGTGGAAGGATAAATATCATAAGTTAATGTTGAAAGGTATGACTGACTTTCTTGGAAGAAAATACAGAGTATGAAAGAGAAATTGAAGACAAGAATTCACTAGTGTGGATTGCAATTTCCCCCAGTTTACCATCTGACCATGAAAAGGTTAAACTGAGCAGTAATGTGAGGAAGTATTTTCACACGTACTTCAACAATGGTTGTCTATTTGATTAAATGTCCCTGTGATCTGCTATATATTGGGAAAACCAAACGGATGTTGAAAATTCGTATGATTGAACATCAATTTAATATTAAGCATTCTTGTGCAGATGAACCTTTGGTATCCCATTGAATTCAGTTTGGCCATTGTTTTGAAGAGCTCCTTTTTTGTGCTATTGATTGTGTTAAAGAACATTGATGTGGAGGGAATCATGAGCTACAATTGCTGAGACTTGAACAGCATTGGATTTAATTTGCATGCTTTTTTAGGTTAACAAATCTGAATTACTGCTATTTCAGATGATGTTCCTACATACACTTTTTCATAATTTTTGATTTACTGAGTTATAGTAAGAGATTTCTTTCTTTTTGTATTTTTATTATTTTTTTTGTTTTTTCTTATACATTTTTTTTCTTTCTGTTTAGAATTGATATGAATCGGGACTTGTAACTATGTAGAGATGGACAATTTTGATAATATATGTCACCATTGTCAATGTTGGATGTTTTACTTTCAATTTGACAGCTTTACCCATGTTTGTAGGATCTTTTGCTGACGTCATTGCTCTATGCTGACATCCACTATGGTTTAAAAGGACGGCTATGTTCAAGCTTCCAGTTCCACTTCCTGTGAGATGGCAACTGAGATGCCGAGTCCTGTATAAAATGGTAGCCATTTACAAGATAAGTACTTTCTATTAATGTTTTTTGTATTTTTCGAACTATTTTATTATTATATTCACAGGCAACTGTTTTTTTATGACAAGAAATTTAATGTGCCCCTGAAGAAGCGAAGTGATTGTGAAACATTGGCTGTGACGGGCTGTTTTTCAGTTTTTCACTAAGGGCTGTTGTTATTATATATACTTTTTTGGACTGTGGGATTACAAAATTGAACATTAAAAATTAAATAAAAATATGGACATTATGAAAATTGGACAATTAAGAAAAGAATAATAAAGGTTTTTGCTTTCATTTTTTAAAAAATTAGATCAATGAAGGTGAATGATAGAAAAGACCAGTTGGTTTCTTTGTAGACACAAAGTCTGGCTTGCTGACACCTTAAATTAGCCTTTACCATTGATGAATGAAGTGAATGTTTGGTTTCCCTCGTTTTTTTAGAATTATTTACTATTTTGGGTAACTTTTTTGGACTCTATTTATATTAGGTAATTGAAATCTCCCATTGTTACTGCACTGCCAAATTGGTTTGCTTCCCTCATTTCTCTTAGCATTTCATTATCTGTCTGATCATTTTGGCCAGGTGGACGGTAGTATACTCCTATCACTATACTTTTACCCAACACACATGGAATTTCTACCCATATAGATTCTATTGAGCATTTAGTCTCTTGTTGGACTCTATGCCCTCCCAGACATAGACTGCCACACCCCCACCAAATTGATCCTCCTTATCATTGCGATTTGTAACCTGATATAGACTGTCCCATTAGTTATCCTCCTTCCACAAGCTCTCTGAGAATCAGTTATGACTGTCTCATCATTCACTGCTATACACTCTAACTCTCCCATCTTACTACTTAGACTTCTGGCATTGGCATACAGACATTTCAAAGTGCATTTTTTGTTTGTACTAACAACCTGCTTTTCAGTTGATAGGGATAATTTGCACAAGAACTACTTTTGCTTTTATTGGAAACTCTCTGTTGGGATGCCCTAACTCTCCTGTTTCATTAGTATCCTTTGAAGATACCTTCCTCTGAACCATGCACTGCTAAGTAATTGACAGCTTTCCCCCTTGTTCTGGTTTAAAAGCTGCTCTATCTCCTTTTTAAAAGTTAGCGCCAGCAGCCTGGTTCCACTTTGATTAAAGTGGAGACTATCCTTTCGGAAAAGTCTCCCCTTCCCCAAAAGGTTGTCCAGTTCCTTACAAAACTGAATCTCTCTTCCCTGCACCATTGTCTCATCCACATATTGAGACTCCAGAGCTCTGCCTGCCTCTGGTGACCTGCACTTGGAACAGGGAGCATTTCAGAGAATGCCACTCTGGAGGTTCTGGATTTCAGCTTTCTACCTAAAATCCTAAATTTGGCTTCCAGAACCTCCCTCCCACATTTTCCTATGTCATTGATGCCCACATGTACCATGACAGCTGGCTCCTCCCCAGCACTATCTATAATCCTATCTAGATGACACCTGAGGTCCACCACCTTCACACCAGGCAGTTACTAGGCGGTCCTCACGCCCACCAGCCACCTTGCTATCTATATTTCTAATAATCGAATCACCAGCTATGATGGCCGACCTAACCCTTCCCTCCTGGGCAGTAGCCCTGGAAGACTTGTCCTCAGTTCAAGAGGACAACGCATCACCTGGAGAGCATGTCCTTGCTACAGGATCACTTCCTCTTACAGCAGAGTGATGCTGTCCAACCTGGAGACCTTTCTCATCCAAGGCAGATTTGGGGCTGCCAGACTAGATTTTGGACTTGTTTACTATGTCCCTGAAGGTCTCATCAGTGTACCTCTCTGTCTGCCTCAGCTCCTCTAGGTCTGCCACTCTAGCCTCCAGAGATCAACTCATTCTCTGAGAGCCAGGAGCTCTTTGCACTGGGTGCACACATACAACCTCTCACCGGTGGATAAAAAATTATACATGTGACACTCAGTTCAAAAGACTAGAAAGCCCCTCTCTTGCTGCTGGACTGCTGCCTTCATCTTAATTTTGTTAGGTTCCTAGTTAAGTTTAGGTTGCTATGGGAGTTGGAATTAGACTCCTTTAAATGTATAGGTGTATTCACTAATTAATCTGGTAGTGACCTACAAGGAAATGATTAAACTCTCAATAAGGGCTGTTGCAATAATATGATTTAGATAAAAACCTGATTGATTTTAATGAGAAAGTGTTTCTTGCCTATAAATCAAGGGATGAGCTGGGGTAGGTGGGAGGGAAAGACGGACACTAGAAATAACTCCCTCTGCCTTGCTTATCTCAGACACACCAAACTCTAAAGAATATATCCCACTATTTCACCTCTCTCCAAACCTTTTTAAGCCCTATGATTTCTCAAAGCTATACTTACCAGTCCTCTTCAACCACCATTAAGCTGATCTTCTCTCAATGGATTGAGAGATTTGAGATTCACTTGCATGTGTTACCCATTGGTTGGCAATTTCTGGACCTGTTAACTTGGATCCCTGCAAAACAATCATGATGAGGTATGACCCAGACTGTAATTGCTCATGATCATTACTAAAAAAATTCCTGGTGACAGTAAAATGTTGGATTTGCATAACTCCCCCAAAGTTTGGATTTGCATAACTCCCTTATGACCACACTGTGAAAGAAATAGAAGCAAAATATACAATGGGAGACATCGTCTTCTTCACTGTGGGATTCCAACCCCATAAAACTACACTTGATACAACAGAGGATAATATTTGTCTGTTGTACAACCATGTCCTGCAGCTAGTGGGAACCTATTATAGATATCGCTGTGTCAAAAGGAGCTTTTGAAGGGTCTCATTGTAGTGTTCTGGAAAAGACCACATAACTTTATCCATGTGTTTTATACTATAAACCTCTGGCACACACAGTCCTGGGCTCATGCCAGACCACTTACATCACAATAAAATTAATGGGATGTTTTTTCTTTGTCTTCCATTTCCAAACCTCAAATGAATAGTTATTTTAAGAATAACACTAAGCATTTTGCCTTAGTGAAAGGTTTCAGAGACCATGTTCAACATGTTTGACAGTGCCATGAGTAATTTCTTTTCTGGTGCTGTATAGCACATAGGCATCTTATGCACCTTGGTTGAAAGATTCACATAATATTTAGATCTGCATCTCTGAAACAACAGAATATATGTAGTGGAAGGTGCGCTGTACCTAAGTATTCACGAGGAATGTTGTCATTTTAAGATGACATGAAAACATGAATATTGTTTGGTGTCATTTCCCATTCAAAATGGCACAACATACTAACAGAATATTGTTTATGCTGTTTAAGTGTGCGCTATTTGCAAAATCCATGAAAAGTATGCACATTGGAAAGATATAACGCATGATACAGCTAAACAAACGATGTACATGGGAAGCCGAAATGCTGCAAATAACATAAATCCTAAAGGAAAAGACATGACATTCCTTCGCACGCAAACCCCTAATATTCATATTTCCTGGGATTCTAAGAAGGGACCTGCATGATCTTGAAAGCTCAGGTATCCTGACATCTTGTGATCATTCTTACGTTGGTCCAGTGGAAGGTGTCATAACTGATTTGCATTTCTAAATCACAAATTGTTTACTCACATTTTGCTAAGCTTGTAAAGAAATGTCCTTCGTTGGAACTAGAAACCGCACCTTCTGGTCTAGAGGCTGCAGTTCTATTAATCAGCCAAGAGGAGGCGCTACTGTTGCTAGGTTGTAGGAGCTCTGTCATCTTTTGTCACTTGCAGTTATTTTCTATCACTACTAGAGGGTTTCATTTCTTGGTCACTTTCTGGGACTCATGAAGGAGTTTTTGTACCCACAGAACATAACTACCTAAAATTTCACTTTTGCCTCTTTCTGGAAAAGCCATGAACAAAGGATTGCAGTCATACTATCTTGGGCTCTGATCCCACAAGATCTCAGAAGCTAAGCAGGATCATCTGTGTTCAAATTCTGCCTTAAAAACTACACTTCTGAAGCCGCTTTTTTCTTTTCAAATATGACTCATGCCTTTTCATTGGTAGCTCAAGGTAACGGGGAGGCGGGCCTGCGAAAGCCGGCAGCCATCGAACCGCTGCGGTGCACTGGCTGCCGGCTTTCACACCAGATAACTACACCATAAAAGGTGGTTATTTGGCATGAAACTGGCGGCGATAAGGGTCCTTACCTTTCGCCGCCAGCGATGTGTCCGTAGCGTCGGCCCCGGCTCCTCCTCTTCCAGGGCCGACTCCACCTCCATTTAGTGATCGTGTGCGATTGCTTTTGAAAATGACCCCCTAAGAGGTGAAATTTCAAATACTTACGCATGTATAAATTAGCATATACACGCTTAGCATCTGCTCTCGTACATGCTATTTTATAAACCTCAAACATATGTGCATATTTTTGCTTTTCTGCACACATAGA
Organism: Rhinatrema bivittatum; assembly: GCF_901001135.1. Lineage (NCBI taxonomy): Eukaryota > Metazoa > Chordata > Amphibia > Gymnophiona > Rhinatrematidae > Rhinatrema > Rhinatrema bivittatum. Next base: position 16,176,101 of record NC_042620.1, read on the forward strand.
TGAACATAAGAAAGGGGAAGTCTAGGGCTGATCCAGGGCGGGGCCAACATTTAGGTGTGTGTGTTGCTATTTTAAAAGACATGTAAGTAGATTTTCCATCTTACTCGTGTAAATTTACAACTGCTAATTGTCTTGCGTAAGTGATATTAAACATGTTTAATGTGCACTATTGGCCAAGTGGGAGGACTGGGTGAACTGGAGGGAGTTCTGCCTGAAGGACCAGGAGGGCCTCGATGACCTGGAGAAGGACTGGGGGAACTGGTGGAGTAATTGGTAAACTGGTAATTTCACTTACACATGCTTGTTTTTAAATATATTGACTTGCACCTGTAAATCCTGCTTTATGCAAGTGAGTCCCACTTTATTTTTTGCGCATAAAATATGGGGCGGATTTTAAAAGCCCTGCTCGCGTAAATCCGCCCGGATTTACGTGAGCAGGGCCTTGCGCGCCGGTGCGCCTATGTTCCATAGGCCTACCGGCGCGCGCAGAGCCCCGGGACTCGCGTAAGTCCCAGGGTTTTTCGAGGGGGGCGTGTTGGGGGCGTGTCGGGGGTGTGTTGGATCGGCGCGGCGTTTTGGGGGCGGGACGCTGCGTTTTGGGGGCGGGCCCGGGGGCGTGGTTTTGGCCCGGGGCGGTCCGGGGGCGTGGCTGCACCCTCCGGAACCGCCCCCAGGTCGCGTCTCGGTGCGCTAGCGGCCCGCTGGCACGCGGGGATTTACTTCTCCCTCCGGGAGGCGTAAATCCCCCGACAAAGGTGGGGGGGGTCTAGATAGGGCCGGGGGGGTGGGTTAGATAGAGGAAGGGAGGGGAAGGTGAGGGGAGGGCGAAAGCGAGTTCCCTCCGAGGCCGCTCCGATTTCGGAGCGGCCTTAGAGGGAACGGCAGCAGGCTGTGCGGCTCGGCGTGCACCAGCTACACGAAATCGGCAGCCTTGTGCGCACCGATCCAGGATTTTAGCGGCTACGCGCGTATCTACTAAAATCCAGCGTACTTTTGTTTGCGCCTGATGCGCCAACAAAAGTACGCAAAGGCGTGCTTTTTTAAAATCTACCCCATATGCGCAGATATTTGTAAAATAGGTAGGAAAAGTCTGTACCTTCAATGCATTACCTGCTATTAATTAAGTTCACTTAGAGAATAGCCACTGCCATTAGCAACGATAACATGGAATAGACTTAGTTTTTGGGTACTTGCCAGGTTCTTATGGCCTGGATTGGCCACTGTTGGAAACAGGATGCTGGGCTTGATGGACCCTTGGTCTGACCCAGTATGGCATGTTCTAACGTTCTTATAGTGATAGCTCCTCTAATGTTCTTTCTAGAAACGAATGGAAATAAAGGTAACAAAACAAAAAGATATGTAACCCCCTTCATTGTTTGAGAGTACCTAATACAGGGGTCACATCAAGTTCCAGGGCCACCACTCCCTCTTCTCACAAATCAGACTTTTGACTCTCCCCCCCCCCCCCCAAACATATTTCTCTTTATCTCTCAGAATTTGTTGGGCTGCAAATGCCCCGAGAGTGCCGCATGCGTAGGCCATTCCGCCTTCAAACCCCAAGCTTTTCTTATATCCTTTTTTCTGGACTAATGACAACGGTTTAACTAGCTTTCAGAAGCCACAAAATGAGCAGGTGAGAGCAAAACATGACCTTGCCTGAACATAACCAGCGAGTCACAGATTATATGACAGTGTTGGAGGGACTGGGAAGGGGGATTGATGGCTAGCAAGGACTCAATCGAGACTTGGGTTTTCAAAGGCACTGTCAGACATAATTCCACTGGGTGCCTGTCACCTTCTTATCACTCTCGCTTCCCAAACCCCTCCACCCTGACCTTCTCATTTTATTTTGACTTGATGCAGGGAATGCGGCTCCAGAAAACTGGTCAAGAACTGTAGAAACTTAGTTCAATAAAAACGGTTATCGCCTTATCTTTTTTTAGTTTATTGGCCTTTAGTTGCACACATTCAAGTGGGTTAAGATGACAAGCAACACTGTTTTATGTCCCTGAAGTGCACAAGCACTGGGACAAGAATTTGATGATGGCAGCGTTACACGCGACATTTGGAAAGTCACGTTACCTCCCTGAGCCACTAGGACTCGGTTGAATGGACAGCATTTCTCGTCATCAGGCTCCTTTATTTTTTGATGTTATTAATTCTGGGTGATTTCGCTTCTAGTGCTCGACTCCTGTAGCAGGGAATTAACTGCCAGGACACTGCCCCTTTCTTGGTCATTACTAATAAATTAAATGACAGTCGCGCTGACCTTGTGGGTCAGGTCACAGTGCTGAGACTTGCAATTCAGGAGACATAGTAACATAGTCAGTGATGGCAGGTGCAGTCTCAAATGATCCATCTTGCCTGGGTGGTAACTACTGCTGCTCCATGCAGGTTACTCCCTCCACTTCCATTCAAAAATGTTCCATCTAAAGTTAGCAATAGGTTACCCCTTCTCTTATTTTCTATCCTTCAGCCACCAGGGATCCTCTTTGTTTATCCCACGCCCTTTTGAATTCCATCTCATTTCTTGTCTTTACTACCTCTTCCATGAAGAAGTATCTCCTGGTGATCTATCCCCTTGGGGTTTCAATCATGACCCCCGGTTCTATAGCTTCCTTTCCATTGGAAAAGGTTTAATTATTCTGCATCATTAATTCCCCTGATGCATGACTCTGCACTTCTTGGCAATGAATCCTAGCTGCTAAATATTTGACCCCTCTTCAAGCTTTCTTAGATCACTTCTTGTTCTTTTTTTACTCCTTCAGGTGTGTCCATTCTGTTGTAGATCTTGGTGTCATCTGCAAAATGTCAAACTTTATCTTCTAACCCCTCCGCAATATTGTTCAAAGATATTGAACAGAACCCGTCCCAGAACCGAACCCTGAGGCACTCCACTTGATTCTTCTGTCTTCAGAGTAAGTTCCATTTATGGGACTCATGGAAATCTATTAGTAAACCAATTTGTAATCCCATATAATTACATCCCATATAATCCCATCTTGGCACCCACTGCCAGACTTCTCATTTTATTCATAAGCCTCCTATGTGGGAATGTATCAAAAGCTTTGCTGAAATCCAGATAAATCACATCAAATGTTCCTCTTTGATCTAATTCTCTGGTCACCTAATCAAAAAAATCAATCAGGATCTTCCTGGTAAAAGCCTTTTGCCTCGGACCTTGCAACCTGTTGAATTGCAGACAGTTCACCATCCTTTCCTTCAGCAAAGTTTCCATTAATTTTCCCATTACTGAGGTAAGGTTCCTCTCTGCTACACCTTTTGTGGCTACAACTGCCATTTCCAATCTTGTGGCACCACCCCCACTTCCAAGGATCTGTTGAAAAGGTCTGTCCAACTGGTCCTGCTGGAGAGGAGACGAGTTCATGGCTGTTAGCCCCTATGGAGGCACTGTGTTCGATCCCGGTGAGAAGAGATGGAGTGAAGGTGGTTGCCACTACCATGGCAGTCTCTGCCAATTGAGGGTTGGTGACGAGGGATCAGCTCGTGAGAGATATCCCTGCAGCCCTTGAAATCAGCAAGGATTTCAGGTGTTGCCTGGGCAAGCCATCCGCGGCGGCTATGAGGGAAAACAATTCACAGTCTTTTAAAGTTGTTAAATGTAAGTTCTACGTCTTAAAGGTGTCGTTGGAAGTGTTACTGAGACTTTAAAATCTGAAAAGAAAAGCTAACATAAAGAAATGCAAGAATGCCCAAGTCAGAGAAAACACACAAACAATGTTATTAAGATATTTGTGCTGCTATGAATCACGGTGGCAGCCTGTAGAGACCGCATAATTGAATGACATGCCATGACAACACGGGAGACACAGCACTTTGCAGAACGTTCTGTTTTGAAGTTTGCTTCATGAACTGTAGCTAAATACTACTGAGGGAAAGGTTAGTAAGAGCAAAACAGCCTCGTATACAAACACATCTATCAAGCCCCATGTGTGTTAATCGTCATTATAATTACTCAATTATTGTTGGGTAAACTAAGGCATGCAGAGATAAAACAGTTTACCCAAGGTCCTGGGGAGATTAAGTGAAGAGTTTGGGATCAGGACTGTGGCACAGGGAGATAAAGTGACAAGCCCAAGGCACAGGAGGTCAGCGACAGGATTAACCTCAGACCAAGGCACAGAAAAGGAGAGGATCATCTCTTTAGTAAACTGGGCCTTGCAGCTAAGGGAATCTGCTTCTCCTGTGGACCCAGAAAGGCAGGCGGGATCAGAATTGTTCTGGCTGCTGTCGGCTCCCATGAGATAGCTCCGGAAAACACCAAATCAGAGAGACAGACAAACGGGGACTGAGAGTGGCAGGGCACAGGGTTTATTTAATGAAAGCTTGCCTACAGTAGGGAGCTATTCTGGCTGCGAAATAACTTTTTAACAAATCCAGTCCCTTGGTAGGGCTGCAAGATACTCTGGAGTAAATTTTCAAAGGCTTAGTCAGGAGCAATGCACATAGAATAAGGAATAGATTGGCTAAATATTCATATGTGGATTTTCAAACATACTTAAAAAAGGGGGTCTGGGAGAAGAGAGGGAGTTTCAAAGTGTGGCTGGAAACTGTGTGTATATTTAAGTTTCAAACATATATATGTACACAGAAATGCACTTTAGGTCATCGCCTCCTTTTAGCTTCCTAACGAGCCGATATTCAAATACAGCGTAGGCAGGCGCCTTGTGTGTGAAAGCAGACTGGGTTTGCGCGGGCTGAGTGAGTCCAAACTTAGGTGCCCCTTTGCGTTTTATGTCTGCGGCACATGGGTATCCAGGGCTGGCATTCCCTTAGACTGATCCATTCTCCAGGGCAAAATTACACCACAGTAACTTCACCCAGACAATGCCTTTATTGCTTTGATCTACCTGGATAGACGGCTGTGGTCTGAAAAGGACAGAGAGAGGTATGTTTCCTTGCTGCTAAGAGTGAAAACCTGGCACCACTCCTTCCCCGACTGACTGGGACTTTGGATGAATCGTTTCATGCATGCTCAGGTTTCCAGGGACCCCCCTGTTCCCTTTGTAATGTAGTACAAGTTCTAGGGAAATGAAATGACTTAACTAAGGTGACACTAAGATATCCGACGGCAGAGCAGGAACACACATTCCAATCGTACAGTAAAAATCTGGGGGTCAAACCTTTGCAAGGTGGCTCAGGACTCCATGCGCCACAATAACCTTTTACTCTTTCTGCACAATGGCCGACGGCTAAAACACAATTATTTTATTTATCCATCTTGGTAGCCAGAGGTAAACACATGGGGTTGGGAAGAGCTTCCTCAGAGGCAAAGCAGGGCCTGGAACTCAAGCACAGGGACATACAATGGCATGTCAAAGGTCATAGTGAGAATCAGTTAAATCAGCAAGGTCGGTGAACCTAAAGGCCTGTGAAAGCAGTTTCTTTTGCCTGGTCCTGGGCCTAACACAGACACAGAAAAATCTACGCTCTGGTAGAAAACTGGACCTCAGGAGGAGAAACAATATATTCTTCTTGGACCAAAGAATATCACTCCACACAAGTATGTGTTGTTTCCAAGGACTTGCTTTCATTTTGAGGTAGATTCATGGTAATCTTCAAAGAATATTGCAGCTCTAAGACTTTAATAGTTAGTTAGTTAGTTATTTATTTATTTAACATTTTTTTTATATACTGAGGTTCTGGTAACAATGTTACCAATCACTTCGGTTTACATATAACTTAGGGATGACATAACACAAGTGTCTTACATAGAACAAGGAAATGAAGAACTGGGTGAATAATTAATTAAATTAAATTAAATTGCATAAAACATTATGAGAAACAACATTTTAAATTATTGAAATCTAACATACTATCAGTCAAGTAACAAGTAATCAGTCTTTGGCAGGAGGAGGTTGTCTAGTTTCTGGGATTATTAAGTGGTGGGACACTAGATGTGTAGACCCAGACGGGAGAGAGTTAGTGTAGTCGATATCAGGCATATGCTTGGGTAAAAAGCCAAGTCTTGAGTCTTTTTTTGAAGTTTATTGGGCATTGTTCGAGCCTAAGGTCTGAAGGGAGAGTGTTCCATTGTTTGGGGCCCGCTATAGAGAAGGCTCTATTGTTTGAGGATATTTTGATTGAAGGGGCTTTTAGAGAGCCTTTTTGTGCCGATCTCAATGGACGGGATGATGAATGTAGCTGTAGTGGGATCCTGAGATCGAGGTGTGAGGTTCTGTAGATAGATTTGTGTATGGTTGCAAGAGATTTGTAGAGTATTCTATATTTTATAGGAAGCCAATGGAGATTCTTTAAGATTGGAGTGATGTGGTCCCTTTTTTTTGCTTTAGTTAGGATCCTAGCTGTGGCATTTTGTAGCATTTGTAGAGGTCTTAGGGAGATAGCTGGGAGACCAAGTAAAAGAGAATTGCAGTAATCAATTTTTGAGAATATGATTGCTTGCAAAACTGATCTGAAATCATGGGGGTGGAGTAAGGGTCTAAGTCTTTTTAGGACTTGGAGTTTGAAGAAGCATTCTTTAACTGTGTTGCTAATAAAGCTTTTGAGATTCAGTTGGTTATCCATGATAACTCCTAGATTTCTGACCAGGGGAGATAGAGAGGGGGTTGCCACTGGATGGGAATTAGAGAGCTGGTAGTTGCCATCTTGGGTGATTAGGAGGAATTTGGTTTTGTTGGCATTGAGAATTAGGCAGAGGTCCTCAAGAAGATTGGAAATGGAAAGGAAGCAAGAATTCCAAAAATGGAGGGTTTCTTGCAGTGATTTGGTTATTGGAATAAGGATTTGGACATCGTCCGCATATATGTAGTGGGTTAGATTCAAATTAGATAGTAGGTTACAGAGAGGGAGCAAGTAAATGTTGAATATGGTCGGGGACAAGGAGGATCCTTGAGGGACGCCTAACGTTGAGCTGATAGGCTGGGATACTTTGTGGTTGATCTTAACTTTATAGAACCTATCTCAAAGGAAGGATTTAAACCAGTTGAAAGCGGTGTTTTTGACTCCGATCTCTGCTAGTCGGTTAAGGAGGATCTCATGGTTTACAGTGTCAAATGCCGCTGATAGATCTAGGAGTATGAGAAGGCACGGTTGTTTTTTCTCTAGGTTGAAAAGAATGTTGTCTGTCAGAGAAATTAAAAGGGATTCGGTGCTTCTGGATTTACGGAAGCCAAATTACATTGTGGCTAGAATGTTGTTGTCGTCTAAGAATTCGGAGAGTTGATGATTTACAATTCTTTCAAGAATCTTAGCTATGAAAGGGAGATTAGCTATTGGTCGAAAGTTAGCTAGGTTATCTGGAGAGAGATTTGGCTTTTTTAGAAGTGGTTTAAGGATGGCGAGTTTGAGTGAGGTTGGCACTAGACCCTGGATAAGTGAGGCATTGATGATTTGGGCGATTGGCTTAGCAATAACTTTGGCACTTGCTATGAGAAGATTCGCAGGAATTGAATCATGAGGGTGGGAAGCAGGTTTAAGTTTCTTTAGTATGTTTTCAATCTCTAAGGAGGATGCTGGTTCAAAGGCTTCCAGGCTTGATGCCTGTGATGGCGTTGTTGTTGATAGAAGGTGTTGGGGGTAAGGCTTTTTATGATTCCGAAGAGGGATCAGGAGGTTGGCTATTTTTTCTTTGAAGAAGATGGCAAGTTCCTCGGCTTTGTTTGCTGCTTTTTCATCCGGAATGACGGTTGTTGGCAGTTTTGTGAGGGATGAGACCAGGGAGAAAAGGGAGAAAAGGGCTTTTGGGTCATAAATGAAGTGGTGGATTTTTCGGGAATAGAAATCTCTTTTTGTCTGGAGAATGGAGATCCTTTATTGGTGCATGCTGGTATTGAAGGTTGAGATGTTCACAGACGTAGGGTTTTTTCTCCAGATGTGTTCTTTGTTTCTGAGTTCCCGCTTTAAGTTTCTGAGGTCTGGGGTGAACCATGGCTTAGTTAGGCTCAATCAACCTTGGACTCCTGTACATTAAGCCCAGATTACATAGGGAAATTCCTCTGTGTGACAGTGATGCCCAGCTCATCCAGTTAAATCCAGCAGCCGGTCACTGCCTGGTCACTATCCTAGAAAACAGGGCGTAGCACTTCCATCCCACAGCAGCATGATTACTGGTGAGTTGGGGGCAGCATTCTATAGATGGGATTTTCTTACTGACAGAAATTAAAATAAAACAGATGTAGCTCCTTCTTCTGGGCAGTCCAAGAAGTGCAAGGGTTACACTCAGTCTTGGGGCTCAGTCCCTGGGATGTAGATTCTCTAAATGAGGGGGAGGATAGACCTACAGGACCAAAGGCATAAGGAGTTTTGGGTGCTATCCAGGGCCGGTGGAAGGGGATTAGGCACCCTAGGCTCCTTCTGCCTTGCGCCGCCCCCTCCCCCCCGGTCACACTGCCCCCCCCCCCCCGCCTCCTGGTCATGCCCTGACTTCTTTCTCTTTGTTGCCTTCGCTCTCAGCCAAACATGGCTTGTGCGCCTAATGCTCACAAGCACCAGCACTAGGCCAAGGCTTGCCTAGTGCTGGTGCTATCTCACTAGGTTATGTTCTAGTTGGGTGTTAAGTGCCAAAAATAACTAACAGGACACTCCGGGTGGGTGTTCCAAAATTCAACTTTACTGAAGATCTTCCAAAGTAATTAAATGGCACTATACACACGTGAATCTGGCTACATCCATGTCCCAAAGTTCTTCTCAGTTCCTTAGACTTGGGGTCCTGACTTGGTCTCACCCTCCAGGGCATGGAATGGTAAGCCTTTTAGGGAGCCTGGGTCTCTTATCTCTTCAAGGGTCCCTGTTCCCCACAATATGTGAAGCCCACGTACTCCAGTGTATTCCAATCCAAAATCATTTGTCTTCTGGGATGAAGATTCCAGTGGGAAAATACTTCGCACGCTCAGTTCTCCTCTCCTCTCTGCTCTCTTGAGCAGGAAAGGTGACAGAACTTCCTCCTGAATGAAAAAGGGAACAAAAATCTTCACGCCAAACTTCTTGTTCACACAGTTCAGAGTCACTACTTTGTACTGCAGCAGTCAAAAAAGCAAACATAATGTTAGGAATTATTAGGAAGGGAATGGTTAATAAAACGGAAAATGTCATAATGCCTCTGTATCGCTCCATGGTGAGACATAGAAACAAACAGAAACATAGAAGTGACAGCAGAAGAAAACCAAAGGGCCCATCCAGTCTGCCCAGCAAGCTTTCAGACCTAATTGTTTTCATACTTATCTGTTACTTTGACTGCTGAAGTCAGGGCCCTTAGTGGTAACTTTTTGGTTCCAATTCCCTTCCACCCCCACCATTGATGTAGAGAGCAGTGCTGGAGCTGCATCTAAGTGAAGTAACCAGTTAATTGGTTTGGGGTAGTAACCGCCATAATAAGCAAGCTATTCCCACGCTTGTTTACCCTGCCTGTGCAATTCAGTCCTTGTTGGTTGTCTGAATATAAATCCTCTTTACTTCATTCCCCCCTGCCACATCTTGAATACTGTGTACAATTCTGGTCGCTGCATCTCAGAAAAGATATAGTTGCGATAGAGAAGGTACAGAGAAGGGCAACCAAAATGATAAAGGGGATGGAACAGTTCCCCTATGAGGAAAGGCTGAAGAGGTTAGGGCTATTCAGCTTGGAGAAGAGACAGTTGAGGGGGGATATGATAGAGGTGTTTAAAATCATGAGAGGTCTTGAACGAGTAGATATGAATCAGTTATTTACACTTTCGAATAATAGAAGGACTAGGGGGCATTCCATGAAGTTAGCAAGTAGCACATTTAAGACTAATCAGAGAAAAATCTTTTTCACTCAACGCACAATTAAGTTCTGGAATTTGTTGCCAGAGGATGTGGTTAGGGCAGTTAGTGTCGCTGGATTTAAAAAAGGTTTGGATAAGTTCTTGGAGGAGAAGTCCATTACCTGCTATTAATTAAGTAGACTTAGAAAATAGCCACTGCTATTACTAGCAACGGTAACATGGAATAGACTTAGTTTTTGGGTACTTGCCAGGTTCTTGTAGCCTGGTTTGGCCACTGTTAGAAACAGGATGCTGGGCTTGATGGACCCTTGGTCTGACCCAGTATGACAGTTCTTATGTTCTTATCCATTTGGGATGAGATGGAATCAGCAGCTTCCACCATCCTAGGGAAAGTAGGGGGCTTTCCCTCCATGAGCCAGTTCTAGAGACTTCAAAACTCAAGAATAAAACAAACCTTATACCAACTTCAAAATCTTAGAGGCATCCTCTTCCACTAGGATAAGGAAATAAAAGTATAAGCTGTCCCCTATCTACTAGATTGTCAGGGCCAGGTCAACAAAAATAGGGAAAACAACTGAAATCCTCCTTTACCTTCTGAATCTAACTACAAAGTGCCACACCAAACTCCTTCCCTGCCTGCTTTTATGTAGACAGGAGTTCACCATTCCAGCAGTGTCACTTGGGGGTGCCATTAGGAAATGGTATGGTACGCTCCACTCCAACTCCATACTCCATGTCCTAGGCTAGCACCATCTAGTGGAGATTCAGAGGGGGTCACCACACTGAAATTATGTTTCCCTGAGTCATTTTATGACAAATTCTTCTACTTTCCAAATCTGCTTGCTCTTAGGTTCCTGGATTTTCAGATGACCAGAGAGCTTTCTGCATGCTCCAGAAAAGTCTGCTTTTCATTCCTGTGGTCAGAATAAAACAGGTATTCTGCTTCAGCTCATGTGATATTCTCCCAAAATTAGGGCACATGATTTTTTAAGCACTAATATTCTCTCAATTTAAAATAAAGAAAACTCACAGGAAACTTGTTAGCTAATGTAAAAATCCAGTTGCAACAGTACTATAATGCCAGAATACTATTATCTAAAATCCTCTTGAAAAGCTAAATTACAAAACATTGAAAATTCTTGATCAATAGAATCACTGCTTACATGTTGATATAAGTCAAGGAAGCACAGAATATTCTTCCCCAAATACTGACTGCAGGGCCTTTTCTAACAAGGACAGCATATATTTGATCTTTGCATGTCTCCAGGTTCTCTGTTTGAAAATCGCAATGCAGAAATCCACAGCTTCTATCAAGGATGCAAAACTTGGACCAGAGGAAATCCAATGACTTCTCTCAAAAAGGCAAAAGCTCTTACAAGAAAAATGGTCCACAATGGACCGGAGTGCCCCACAGTCAAATAAATCTATGTAAATGAAATGAATGCTGCAGGAGGCTGAACCACAAAGAAGCAGTTAGGTGATAGCCAGGGCGAGACAAGTAGATACTATTTATCCTGCACTACAGATTCACTGCTGAGAAAAAGGGGTTAGAACATGCAATACAGTCTCTTCTTCCAGCCCAATTAAAGGCTCTGCCACTTAAAAATCTCTGAAAAAGAACAACATTTTTTTCTAACAGGAATTACTGTATCAAGCCATAGAAGGCAACTCCATGGGAAATACGAGACCTTGTCGCATATCAAGCCATTAGAGGCAGCTCCATGAGAAATACAAGACCTCATCGCATATCAAGCCATTGGAGGCAGCTAATGGAGACAGTTCCATGGGAAATATGAGACCTTGTCACCTATCAAGCCATTAGAGGCAGCTCCATGGGAAATATGAGACCTCATCGCATATCAAGAGGAGGAAGGTCAACTACAGACGCTCATGTAAAGGTCACTTGGTACCAACAGAAGCCATCCATATCTAACCTTTATATCCATGACATGACAGTGAAGGCTATCTTTACATGGTCGAGGAGATAGTTTGAAGCCTTCATTGGCTACCTATTACAGTTCAAGTAAGGTTTAGATTGATGACAATGATCTTCAGGACCACGAGGGCCAATGTTCCTGTTTATCTGCAAAGTAGACTGAATTGGTACTAGTCAGTATATACTTTACATCATAATCTATGTTACTATGTAGTCAGAGAACTTTATTGCAAGTGCCTTAAGATTATGATGTTCATAAAGTCATATCTTGCAATAGGATGCTTTCTGTGGCAGGTCCCTTGATTTGGAATGCAACTCCCCTGGTGTTTGTTTAGTATACAATTACAGTAAAAGCCCCATTATCTGACACTCACCAAACTGGAAAGCTCTCAACTATTCATCGTCTAATGCCAGGGTCTTTGGTTTTTGTTTTTGGTTTTTTTTACTGCTGCCAAGAAGGTTTAAACAGATTGCTAATCAACAGTAGGGAACACAGTGGCTTTTCTCTGGTGACTGGTCTGCTCTGGGCTCTGTCCGCTCCTGCATCACCCCTCATCTCCTCTTCCCTGCAGGCTGCTGTCCAGCAGCAGGAAACAGGGGCCTCTCAGATAACCAGCATATTCAATTAACTGGCCTGGACTATTCCCCCTGCATGCTGGAGAATGGAGATTTTACTGTATTTGACTTTCAGAAAAAAAGTGAAGGCTTGGTTATATTTTCAGCTCAGAGTTCAGTCATAGCTGTTTTTTTATTGGTCAAGTTGTACTGTACGTTGGGATCTTCTTTTGGGTAAAAGTTATAATATTGGTGCTGCCTGGTGTCTTTGGGCAGGTCTAGGTTTTCTTTAGGCCTTGGTTAGGGATGGCAGAGGGTGGATTAATGAGGTGTTTTTGGCTTTTGGTGGGGTTGGCAGGGTGGGATTTGGGATTTGTTGGGTGGGATTTCGATTTGGGGTTAGGTTTTAATCAGGATTGATATGGATGATCTTGTAGGACTGTGGATGTGGTAGGTTGGGGATATTTAATGTTTGTTTGCTTTTTTTAGAATTATTGATTGTATTGTACAACTGTAATTTTTAATATGTTGTTCACTCCTGTGACAAAGTCTGCTATTTGGGAAGGTTGTATACAAATAATAAAGGAAATGAAATAGCCATACAGTTCAAGAAATATTCAGAAAGAACTATGATCCCATAAGAAAGAATGTCCCCTACTGGACAATTAGGGATGAGCAGATGAAAAACCTAGGGCCTCTGGAATATAAATTACAGAATAACGTGCCAATCCACATCATTATTAAGATCATTAGGGGACTTAGCACTGAGTTTAAAATCTTCCTTTGTTCCCTGCATGATAGCAGGACATCATGGTCTCCCTGCCCTCTCACCCTTACCTTTCTCCCCCGCCCCACTGCTAATGTAAACATGCCTGATTTATTACAAAATAATTGCAGATCCTCAAAACCATGAGACAGGAAGACACATTCAGGCCGATATCGCGGGAGAGTGGGTGCTCCGTGTTGAGCGCCCGCTCTCCCGACGCGCGCCCAGCCACCTCTTCTGGGCACGCGATTCTTTATTTAAATGAGGAGTTGTGCAGATAAGGATGTGCTAGGGACAATAGAGCGTCCCTAGTGCGTCTTTATTAGCGTAGAGGTGGCTGTCAGTGGGTTCCAACAATCGACGCTCAATTTTACCGGCGGCAGTTTTTGAACCCACTAACAGCCACGTGTTAGGAAAACAGACGCCGGTAAAATTGAGCGTCCGTTTTTCTATCTTGCCTGCCGGTGGGCAATTTTTTAAATTTTTGGTTCCTCCGACTTAATATCACTAGGATATTAAGTTGGAGGGTGTACAGAAAAGCAGTATTTTCTGCTGCCTGATTGAGAAAACAGCATATTCAGTCAACGTGCTCACAGTCATTGCATGGCCTAGACCAAACCTCCTCACCTAACGTGTTCATGGCCATTGTAGGACCTTAAGCAAATCACCTCGCCTAACGTTTCAGTCTCTGGGTCCCTCTGTGCCCTTCCCTTGCTCTCTTCATTCTAAGGAGTTAGGAGAGTGAGAGTGGCTGGGTATGGTGGAGACAGTTTGTAAAGTAAAGGAAACGGAGATTCTGAAGGAATGTGCTACCTTGGTCTTTTCACTCTGGTTGAGATACTGCCCTTGTGATGTACCTACAAGAATTTGTCCCTGTTTTGGGTGTCTTTTTCGATTTGGGGAAAGGTTTGACTTCAGTGGGAATGCAGAGGCTGTTACCACAAACCTGGACCCCCAGGGCTGTATCTGACCCGACAGGCTGCCAATGTGTGAACTTCACTTTTGATTGATATGGGACGCCTGCTCTGCAGGCTGAACACAACTTGTTTTTTAAAGATTTCCAAGAAATGCATCAAAAAAGGGAACATGACTTTTTTTCTGTAAAATGCAAACCTATTGGGCATTATGTTATGCTGTGAAATAGTATCTGCTCTCTAATAGCACGCTCTTTATCTTCATTGGGGGGTGGTTATGCACGTTTAAGCAACTCAGCAAGCAGCTGGTTTTGCAGGGACAATTACAAAAGAGGCCAAGATATAGCAGTCTAGTATGGGAGCAAGGGTTATAGTGTTCTGTTTCAGCTATTAGGGAGAGAAAAATGCTAATGTTAATTAAATCCTTCAATTTTGTATTCAAGATCAACTAAAAATCAAATGCACCCTTGTAAAGTGTACCACAAAATTAGCTAACTGCATTATATAAACATGCTTTTTAATACATTTATTGCTAAGGTATATTTTGCTATGAAAGTTGAGTGCATCTCAACAGACAAGCCAATCAGAATCTCACAGATATAAACTTGCAGGCTTCATTTTTCAGTTGGGCCTTGTTTGTAGGCCTTGAAGCAGCTGTAGCCACCAGAAGCTCCCTGTGAGGGCAGCAGAACAGCGTCTATCATTATGGCTGCCTTCCTTGGAGCCCTCCGCCGCCTCTGGAACTACCTGCTGAGACCTGGATAGCATTGGGTAGGCTTGTCCCGCCCACAGTGACAGGCTCTGCTCCCGCTGTCAGCCCCTGGCAAGGAGAATTGAAAAGAAGGCCAGTGACAACAGAGGCAGAATTCCTCCTGGGGGGGGGGGGGTTCATCCCTTGGGTAGTTCCTTAGGGAAGGATTGGGAGGGACTGGATATAGTTGAGCGGCTCTAAGAGACAATGCCTTATGTGCTGAACTTTGATATCTTAGCCAGATTGGGTTCACGGGAGGTTTCTGTTGGGTAGGTTCTGATGTAAGTGGTTTTAGTAATTATATTAGTTTAAAAAGAATTGACTGTATGTCCAGCTGACCCTGCTGACCTTTTCCCTAGTGAAAGTAGGGAGTGACCTAGCTGAGCGGTTGGATTTATTATGAGTACTTATGCTTATATTGTTGTATTTTTGATGTTTTGTACTTTTATCTGAAATATATTAATTTATACCATTTTTGTTTAATGTAAATCTTTTAGGGACCATTGTCTGGGGGGAAAAGGCAGTATGCAAGCATGAGAGGAGAAGAGAGTAGAATTTGAGTATCACATTGTGTGTGTCTCCGTTGGGGAGCGCTAGGAGAGCAGACCCATTTCCGAGGAGATTGAGTGCCCTTGGACCTCGGCACAACCCCAGACGACTCCAAGGCAGACCACTCAGAGACCAACCACGAAAGTTTGGTCTCTGAGTGGTCCTCTGACTACTCCAAGCCCTTTCGGACCTGCTGCTGGGAACGGCAAAGGCAGCAGGCCGGACAGATGACGAGGGCAGACGAAGGCTCTGGAACATGAAGAGTCAAGATGAGGAATTTGGAGACGTGAAGACACAGACGAGACGCTTGGGATGTGAAGACTCAAGACGAGAAGCTTGAGCACGAAGACTCAGGATCAAGGTTCAGGAACAAAGTCTAGCACTGGGTTGAGGCTGTGATGCAGCGCACCCTACACAGCCCACCACAGGGCGGACCCACGGGACTGGTCGTGGACCACGCTTGAGTGTGAGGCAGACGCCAGACGAATATGTGGAAGTTGAAGCCGGAACGTGGCGAAGATTCAGTAGATGCCTGTACCAAGGCGCGCCCTACACAGCCGCCCATGGCTGGTCATGGACCACGCTGGAATGGCACAGATTCAGTCAGAGTCTTAGGCATGGACGGAGCAGCCACAAGAACATCCGAGGGCTGAGACGAGATTCAGGATAGGGGACCAAGACGAGACTTGGCTTCAGGCATGAGACATGGGACCAAGACGAGACTTGACTTCAGGTGAGGATGACCCTCCAGAGGCTTGCGCTGCGAACGAGAAGTCAGGCCCATGTCACGAGGTGACAAGAAATGACATGGCACACCAGAAGAGATAGCAATGAGAAACCAAGGGTCCAGGAAGCAGAAGCGGAGATGAGGCATCAGGAAGGAACATCAGGAACATCATACAACATCAGGAGATGACGAGGGATATCCAGAAGGGACCAGGAACATGAAGAACAACAAGAGATCCCTCAAAGAACAGGAAATACCAGCAGGAGTGAAGACAAGAAGTCCATAGGAGAGACTAACTCCTTGCGAAGGCAAACACAGACTGACTGCAGAGCCCTTAAATAGGGCTGAAGATCAGGAAACGCCCTGGGAGGAGTCCAGGTGGGGCCTGGGGCATATCTGGCCACGGGCCCTTTAAATCTGTGAAGGAGGCGTGGCCCGCGCCTTAGGAAGACAAGAACAGGAAGATTCAGAACCATGGTCAGTGGCCATGATGCCGCTGAGCAGTGCAGGGAGAAGCTGGGCCTCTGCGCAGGCCCCGATGATGGCAGCAGCATCCAGGCCGCTGAGAATCAGCTGAGAGCGGCCCCTGCCGCGCAGGCGAGTCCGGGGACTGCGGCCTCCAGGTCATGAGGCTGAAGAGGGCGTTGGCGGCACTCCCTGCCAGGAGAGGGTCCCAATGAGAGCAGCTCCATGCCGCGCCAGGAAGCACTGAAGTCTGCGGCTCCCTGCCACGGTGAAGGGAGGCCGACTGTGGCTCCATGCTGCGGAGGTCGGTGGTGGCTCTGTGCTGCGAAAGTAAGCGCCTGCTCGCGGCTAGGTTCGCGAGCAGGAGTGCAACAGTCTTGTTATTAATCCTCCTTTAGCTGTGGTTTCTACATGTAAGGTGTCACCTAGGTCCCTCACTAGCAAAATCGTCTCTAGCTTAAATTCTAAGTTGGGATCCGGAAGTTTGCAGACCACCCCTGCAGGCATCTCCACTGGGGCTCCTCTGACTAGGCTGGCATTGCGCTATAAAGCCAGAAGGTGCAGTGTGGAGGAGTGTGGCATTTGAGCTGAAGTTTTGGAAAACGGGACAGAGTTTCGGTGGTCCCCATGTTAGGCCTCACATCCTGATTCAGGGGATGCGTCTCTGCCCTGTTCCACTACCCCACAGTTTGGGAGTGGATTGTCTTGGAGAGGTGAAGAAGTGAGCTGTTTTGTGTCTCTCTGAGAGTTTTGCTTTCTGAGGCCTGCTCCTGCCCGGGGAGGAATTTCCTCTGTCTTGGGAGGTCAGGAAGGTGCTGTGACTGTCTCTGTCCAGTTAAAGAAAGGACAGCACAGCAGTGACCTGAGGGCTTCTTGACAGAGAAGAAGGAAGTAGTAATGTTGCAGAGATTTTGTTCTTGTTGTTTTGGGAGGAATGTGTCTTGGCCACCAGCTCCTGCCCACAGAGAAGGAGAGAGATCTTTTGGTCGAAAGTTTCAAATAGTTCAAAATCCCAAACTCTCCTCCCTCTCAGTGGGCAGGAACTGGTGGCCAGAAAACATTCCTCCCAACAAATGGAAATAAATTCTGCCAAAATACTTCTCTGTGCTTTCGCTTTCGGTGCCCTCCCTTCTTTAAGTGGCCAGAGGGGTCACAGCACCTTCCTGATCTCTCAGAGCAGGGATGGGAAACGTCCTTAGGCAGGATCAGGATTCCCCAAAAAAGCAAACTCTTAAGAAAAACACAAAACAGCTCGACTTTTTATTTAGTGGTTTTAACAGTACAAGAACAAGAAGAAGGAAAATAGCATTCCAACATTTATTGTACTGAGCTAAAATAACCCCTCCATCAACCCCCTGGAGGAGAACAAATACCCCAATATGAGCATAGCAGACACAGTGTGAGATTGAGCCAAAACACAACAAAGCAGCACATTACATTAAATAATAATGACGAGAACACTTCTGTTACACAAGCAAAGTCCTCCTATTTTCCCAGTAAGGAAAACTGCTCTTCTTAAGAACATAAGAACATAAGAATATGCCATACTGGGTCAGACCAAAGGTCCATCGAGCCCAGCATCCTGTTTCCAACAGTGGCCAATCCAGGCCATAAGAACCTGGCAAGTACCCAAAAACTAAGCAGATCCCATGCTACTGATGCCAGTAATAGCAGTGGCTATTCCCTAAGTAAACTTGATTAATAATAGCAGTTAATGGACTTCTCCTCCAAGAACTTTAAACCCAGCTGCACTAACTGCACTGACCACAACCTCTGGCAACAAATTCCAGAGCTTAATTGTGCATTGAGTGAAAAAGAATATTCTCTGATTACTTTTAAATGTGCTACTTGCTAACTTCATAGAGTGCCTCCTAGTCCTTCTCTTATCTGAAAGAGTAAATAACCGATTCAAATTTACCCGTTCTAGACCTAAAATGATTTTAAATACCTCTGTCATATCCCCCCTCAGCTGTCTCTTCTCTAAGCTGAACAGTCCTAACCTCTTCGGCCTTTCCTCATAGGGAGCTGTTCCATCTCCTTTATCATTTTGGTTGCCCTTCTCTGTACCTTCTCCAGTGCAACTATATCTTTTTTGAGCTGCGGCGACCAGAATTGTACACAGTATTCAAGATGTGGTCTCACCATGGAGTGATACAGAGGCATTATGACATTTTCCGTTCTATTAACCATTCCCTTCCTAATAATTCCTAACATTCTGTTTGCTTTATTGACTGCCGCAGCACACTAAGCCGATGATTTCAATGTATTATCCACTACGATGCCTTGATCTTTTTCCTGGGTGGTAGCTCCTAATATAACTACAGCACATATTATTTTCCCCTATATACATCACCTTGCACTTTTCCACATTAATTTTCATCTGCCATTTGGATGCCCAGTCTTCCAGTCTCGCAAGGTCCTCCTGCAATTTATCACAATCCACTTGTGATTTAACTACTCTGAATATTTTTATATCATTTGCAAATTTTATTACTTCACTCATTGTTTTCCTTTCCAGATTATTTATAAATATATTGAAAAGCATCGGTCCAAATACAGATCCCTGAGGCACTCCACTGTTTACCCTTTTCTCCTGAGAAAATTGACCATTTAATCCTACTCTCTGTTTCCTGTCTTTTAACCAGTTTGTAATCCACGAAAGGACATCACCTCCTATCCCATGACTTTTTAGATTTCCTAGAAGCCTCTCATGAGGGACTTTGTCAAACGCCTTCTGAAAAAACAAATACACTGCATCTACTGGTTCACCTTTATCTACATGTTTATTAACCCCTTCAAAAAAATGAAGCAGATTTGTGAGGTAAGACTTCCCTGAGTAAATCTATGTTGACTGTGTTGCATTAAACCACGTCTTTCTATATGCTCTGTGAGTTTGATCTTTAGAATAGTTTCCACTATTTTTCCCAGCACTGAAGTCAGGCTCACTGGTCTATAGTTTCCTGGATTGCCCCTGGAGCACTTTTTAAATATTGGGTTACATTGGCCACCCTCAAGTCTTTCAGGTACAATGGATGATTTTAATGATAGGTTAAAAATTTTAACTAATAGATCTGAAATTTCATTTTTTAGTTCCTTCAGTACCCTAGGATGCATACCATCCGGTCCAGGTGATTTGCTACTCTTTAGTTTGTCAATCTGGCCTACTACATCTTCCAGGTTCACAATGATTTGGTTCAGTTCATCTGACTCATCAC
The DNA here is from genome assembly GCF_901001135.1 of Rhinatrema bivittatum. Taxonomy (NCBI): domain Eukaryota; kingdom Metazoa; phylum Chordata; class Amphibia; order Gymnophiona; family Rhinatrematidae; genus Rhinatrema; species Rhinatrema bivittatum. The sequence goes on from NC_042620.1 coordinate 16,195,707, forward strand.
CCCTGAAAACCATCTCCGGAACTGGTATCTCCACAACATCCTCATTAGTAAACACGGAGGCAAATAATTCATTTAGTCTTTCTGCAATGGCCTTATCTTCCCTAATAGCCCCTTTAACCCTTTGGTCATCGGACAGTCCAACTGATTCCCTGACAGGTTTCTTGCTTCAGATATATTTTAAAAAAATTTTATTATGAATTTTAGCCTCTATGACCAACTTCATTTCAAATTCTCTCTTAGCCTGCCTTATCAATGTTTTACACTTAGATAACAAGGCTTATGCTTTTTCCCATTTTCTTCAGATGGATCCTTCTTCCAATTTTTGAAGGATGTTTTTTTGGCTAAAATAGCCTCTTTCACCTCACCTTTTAACCATGATGGTAATCGTTTTGCCTTCCTTCCACTTTTCTTAATGCATGGAAGACATCTGGACTGCGCCTCTAGGATTGTACTTTTAAACAATGTCCATGCCTGTTGAACACTTTTAACCTTTGCAGCTGCACCTTTCAGTTTTTTTCTATCTATTTTCCTCATTTTATCAAAGTTTCCCTTTTGAAAGTTTAGTGTTAGAGATGTAGATTTACATATTGTCCCCCTTCCAGTTATTAGTTTAAATTTGATCATGTTATGATCACGATTGCCAAGTGGCCCCACCACCGTGTTGCGTCCGTCGGTCTTCGACAGCTTCACCCCACTTGTTGCACTCCTATCTCGGCTCTTCCTGCTTACCTGGGCAAGATGGCTAACAGAGCGTCGTCAAGCCGACTTCTCTGGCGTCCCCGGAATGGCTATGGTGCAGTCGTACACCATTGCTTCTACCAGGTACCTGCTAGGGTGCGCGCATGTGCGCAACCCACGTCTAAGTATGCCCAGTGGTGCGAACCTCTAGGGCGTTCCCTCATCTGACATCACGCCAATCCGGTTTTATCTACTTCTCAAGATTGCTAGCTCATTGAGTTGGCAAAGGCTCGTATGGGCTCAAATAGACTTATATGGACATGAATTGTTCCTGTCTGCACTACTCTGCCGTTTCCCTGCTGCCTGCAGGAAGCTTTCCTTCTGCCATTCGAGGTTTGCTACTAACTTGGGTATCCGCTCCTCGGGGGCTCTCTGTTCTATTTTCAGGTGCCATTCAGAGAACAGGTGCTCGCTCCTCGAGGGCCTGCTCTCCCTGCCTCAGTGCCTGTACCTACGACAACTATCTGGTGGAATCGCATCCACAGTAACTCCTTGCTGCGGAACCTCCTGACGTCACCTAGGAGAGAAGGGCTCCCTCTGCTGAGGCCCCTGAGACTATAACTCACCACTGCCACCTGGTGGCTATCTTTAAGCTGTTTAATCCCCGGGATGGCCCAACATATGATGGACCAGCAAAAAACCCTGGATGCCCTTGTCTCCGCAGTGGAGAACCTGAACCAACACTTCGAGGCGTTAGGGCCTATGAACCCTACCTTGCCATCTCTGTCTGTGGCTCCCGGGGCCCGTTCGGTGATTCGCCTGCCTGTACCACCACGCTTTTCTGGGGAACCCTGGTCTTGTAGGGGTTTCATCAACCAGTACAATATGCACTTTCACCTGCAGCCGACTCTCTTTCCCGACGACGCTACTAAGACAACCTTCATTCTCTCTCTCCTCGAAGGGAAGGCCCTAGAATGGGCCCTAGAATGGGCTTCCCCCCTGTGGGAATGGGATGACCCCGTACTGTGTAATTTGAGAGAGTTCTGGGAGCTTTTCCGAATCAGTTTCAGTGATCCCATTTGGGAGGTATCTACTGGGCCCAAATTCCTCCAACTGCACCAGGGTTCGAGCACACTTGCTGAGTATGCCATTGAGTTCCGGACCCTGTCTTCAGAGCTCGGTTGGGACCGGATTGCTTGAGAACTATCTTCCTACAGGGACTCAGTCCAAGGATTAAAGATGAACTCGCGGGTCGAGAGCTACCTAGGTCCTTGAACTCCCTCATCGACCTGGCGGGGCGCATTGATAGACGCCATCAGGAACACTCCCAAGAGGTCCAGATGGCCAAGAAAACTTCGAAATCCTGTAGATGCCCTCGATGCTCACCTTCCCCCAAAGGTGAACCAGGAGCCTCCCGAGCTTCGGCCGAAGAACCCATGCAGCTGGGCCGAGGGAAGCTCTCCACTCAGGAGCGTCAAAGACGAATAAGAGACGGACTCTGCCTCTACTGCAGCGCTGCGGGGCATCGACTAGCCGCATGCCCGGTGCGGCTGGGAAACTCCCGGGCCTAGGATCTGAAGGAGGTCTCTTCCTGGGCCTAACATCACCTGCACCTTTACTAACTCTACCAGTTGCACTAACATCAGGGGACCGCAAATTTTACACTTTAGCCCTGGTGGACTCGGGAGCTGGGGGAAATATTATCATGAGGAGTTTAGTGGACCATTTAAAAATTCCATGCCGTCGCGCCCAGGCTCCATTGGTCCTTTCGTCCATCCAGGGTGAGCCCGTCCCGGGGCGGGTAACACACCTCACGGAAGCTGTCCAAGTTCGTACAGGGCTTCTTCACGTAAACGGATTTCCTTTCACATTCTGGAACGTTCCATACACCCCATCATCCTGGGGCTCCCCTGGCTTCAAAAACATTGTCCCCCAATTCGACTGGAAAACCTTATAACTGACCCAATGGGGGCCGACTTGTCAAGACACTTGGATGTGGTTAGTGCAGTTAGTGTAGCTGGGTTCAAAAAAGGTTTGGATAAGTTCTTGGAGGAGAAGTCCATTAATGGCTATTAATCAATTTTACTTAGAGAATAGCCACTGCTATTAATAATATCAGTAGCATGGGATCTTCTTAGTGTTTGGGTAATTGCCAGGTTCTTGTGGCCTGGTTTTGGCCTCTGTTGGAAACAGGATGCTGGGCTTGATGGACCCTTGGTCTGACCCAGCATGGCAATTTCTTATGTTCTTATGAGTTCAATTCCGGCGTTTTTGTGTATAGAGTCTAGCCCAGTGCTGTAGCTCCTCACGGGGTTCCTCCCCGTGGGCATGGTCATCTCCACAGCACCCAAGGATCCACTAAAACACACATAATAACAACACACCATTACCTCTCTCACCAAAATCTGCATTCCAGTAAGAATTAAATCTAAAATAGCTCCCTCTCTCGTTGGCTCCTGAACTAATTGCTCCATGAAGCAGTCATTTATTACATCCAGGAACTTTATGTCTCTAGAAAGTCCTGATGTTACATTTACCCAGTCAATATTGGGGTAATTGAAATATCCCATTAGTACTGCACTGCCATATTGGTTAGCTTCCCTGATTTCTCTTAGTATTTCCTCTTCTGTCTGATCATTTTGGCCAGGTGGACGGTAGTATACTCCTATCACTATACTCTTACCCAACACACATGGGATTTCTACCCTTATAGATTCTACTGAGCATTTAGTCTTCTGTATGATCTTTATCCTGTTGGACTCTATACCCTCCCGGACATAAAGTACCACACCCCCACTAAGTTGATCTTCCCTATCATTGCGATATAATTTGTACTTTGATTTCAGGACTATTGGAACCCACTGTGCAAGCCGTGCAGTTTCACAGGGCAGCAGTCTGGATGGGGAGCCGGCCTCAGGGCCGCAACCTAGTTGAGTTAGCTAGTGGTGCCGCTGTCCTGCAAAGAAAAGAAGGATCCACAGCGGCAAAGAGGAGGAACATGCAGGGCCCTGTGGCGGTTCCCAACCCACCATGCCAGCGAAGATGAGGCAAGCGGTGGAGGGCCCATGCAGCGATATGGCTCCTCCTTTTCTTCTCTATGCGATGAAGAAGAACCCTAGAGCTGAGATTTGCAGGGCCGCATGACGAAGCAGAGAAGGAGCCATAGTTCCGCGCGGTGAACAAGAGGAGTCCTAGGGCCATGCAGCGGTTCCCAAACTGCCGCGTGACAAAGAAAAGCAGGAGCCAAAGAGCCATGTGGCAGTTCCCAACCTGCTGCATGGCAAAGAATGCAGAGCTGTAAGGTCAGGATGAGCTGCAGGACAATGTGCTAGGTGTCCAGAAGGAACAAACAAGCCACCAAGCAGCTCCTAACTTGCCCCGCTGAAGAAGTGGAGGGCCAGGTTTGCTGGGAGAGGCCTTGGTTCTACAGTGTATGTATGAGCAGGAGGAAGCCTGTGTGTGTCTGAGCATGTATGTGTGCGTGTCTGTGTCTGAGCATGTATGTGAGTGGTGTGGGGGGGGGGATGTCTGAGCATAAGTAGAGTGTGTGTCTGAGCATAAATGGAGTGTGTGTGGGTGTCTGAGAAGAAGCAGATGCATGTGGGTGTCTGAGCATGTTTATGTGAGAGGAGGCATGTGTGTGAAAGGAAGCATGTGTGTATGTGTGACAGGGAGCACTGAGACATGCAAGCACTAAGGATGATAGAATAAGTCTAAATAGTAGTAAGTTCTTCTTGAGCAGTAAATTCTTCAGTTTATATCAGGAAAGGTTGAGGTACTGAAGCATAGAGTGTTCTCACGTGTGTGTTTGAGAATATGTGCATTGTGAGCGTGTGTGTGTTGTCTGAGCATGTATATGTGAGAGAGAGGGATCTTGTTTGTGTGTATTTGTATGTAAGATGGAACGTGTGTGAATGAACATGTATATGTAGGAGGGAGCATCTGACGTGTGTGAGAGAGAGGAAGCATGTACAAGTGAGCATGTGTATGTAAGATGGAACGTATGTGAATGAACATGTATATGTAGGAGGGAGCATCTGACGTGTGTGAGAGAGAGGAAGCATGTGCAAGTGAGCATGTGTATGTAAGATGGAACGTATGTGAATGAACATGTATATGTAGGAGGGAGCATCTGACGTGTGTGAGAGAGAGGAAGCATGTGCAAGTGAGCATGTGTATGTAAGATGGAACGTGTGTGAATGAACATATATATGTAGGAGGGAGCATCTGACGTGTGTGAGAGAGAGGAAGCATGTGCAAGTGAGCATGTGTATGTAAGATGGAACGTGTGTGAATGAACATATATATGTAGGAGGGAGCATCTGATGTGTGTGAGAGAGGAAGCATGTGCAAGTGAGCATGTGTATGTAAGATGGAACGTATGTGAATGAACATGTATATGTAGGAGGGAGCATCTGACGTGGTGTGAGAGAGAGGAAGCATGTGCAAGTGAGCATGTGTATGTAAGATGGAACGTGTGTGAATGAACATATATATGTAGGAGGGGAGCATCTGACGTGTGTGAGAGAGAGGAAGCATGTGCAAGTGAGCATGTGTATGTAAGATGGACGTATGTGAATGAACATGTATATGTAGGGAGGGAGCATCTGACGTGTGTGAGAGAGAGGAAGCCATGTGCAAGTGAGCATGTGTATGTAAGATGGAACGTATGTGAATGAACATGTTATATGTAGGAGGGAGCATCTGACGTGTGTGAGAGAGAGGAAGCATGTGCAAGTTAGCATGTGTATGTAAGATGGAACGTGTGTGAATGAACATGTATATGTAGGAGGGAGCATATGACGTGTGTGAGAGAGAGGAAGCATGTGCAAGTGAGCATGTGTATGTAAGATGGAACGTATGTGAATGAACATGTATATGTAGGAGGGAGCATCTGACGTGTGTGAGAGAGAGGAAGCATGTGCAAGTGAGCATGTGTATGTAAGATGGAACGTGTGTGAATGAACATGTATATGTAGGAGGGAGCATCTGACGTGTGTGAGAGAGAGGAAGCATGTGCAAGTGAGCATGTGTATGTAAGATGGAACGTATGTGAATGAACATGTATATGTAGGAGGGAGCATCTGCGTGTGTGAGAGAGAGGAAGCATGTGCAAGTGAGGCATTTGTATGTAAGATGGAACGTGTGTGACTGAACATATATATGTAGGAGGGAGCATCTGACGTGTGTGAGAGAGAGGAAGCATGTGCAAGTGAGCATGTGTATGTAAGATGGAACGTGTGTGAATGAACATATATATGTAGGAGGGAGCATCTGACGTGTGTGAGAGAGGAAGCATGTGCAAGTGAGCATGTGTATGTAAGATGGAACGTATGTGAATGAACATGTATATGTAGGAGGGAGCATCTGACGTGTGTGAGAGAGAGGAAGCATGTGCAAGTGAGCATGGTGTATGTAAGATGGAACGTGTGTGTGAATGAACATATATATGTAGGATGGGAGCATCTGACGTGTGTGAGAGAGAGGAGCATGTGCAAGTGAGATGTGTATGTAAGATGGAACGTATGTGAATGAACATGTATATGTAGGAGGGAGCATCTGACGTTGTGAGAGAGAGGAAGCATGTGCAAGTGAGCATGTGTATGTAAGATGGAACGTATGTGAATGAACATGTATATGTAGGAGGGAGCATCTGACTGTGTGTGAGAGAGGAAGCATGTGCAAGTTAGCATGTGTATGTAAGATGGAACGTGTGTGAATGAACATGTATATGTTAGGAGGGGAGCATCTGACGTGTGTGAGAGAGAGGAAGCATGTGCAAGTAGCATGTGTATGTAAGAGGGAGCATGTTCGTGTATGGAGGAGAGAGCTAGTATGTATGTGTATGTATAGATATATATCTATGAGAAAAGAGGAATAAGTTTATGCATTCTCTCACTAATCCACGAAAATCTGAGTGACTAGAAATAAAAAATTTACTCTCTGGACAATAGAAGACTAGGGGGCACTCATGAAGTTAGCATGGGGCACATTTAAAAAACTAATCGGAGAAAGTTCTTTTTTACTCAACGCACAATTATAACTCTTCTGGAATTTGGTTGCCAAAGGATGTGGTTAGTGCAGTTAGTATAGCTGGGTTTAAAAAATGGTTTGGATAAGTTCTTGGAGAAGTCCATTACCTGCTATTAATCAAGTTGACTTAGAAAATAGCCACTGCTATACTAGCAACAGTAACATGGGATAGACTTAGTTTTTGGAAACTTGCCAGGTACTTGTAGCTTGGATTGGCCACTGTTGGAAACAGGATGGACCCTCAGTCTGACCCAGTTATGGCAATTTCTTATGTTCTATATTAAAAGTTTCCAGGTATGAGGAGAGTGAATTATTTTATCCTTATTAGTTTTAATTTTTGAATGCAGTTTGTTGTCTGCTGTTTTGAAATATTTTATTGGTGTTTTGAGAAATTTAAAACAATTGTTTAAGTTTTAATTATTGGATCTTCCATTCACCAGCTGCTTTGAAATATTCTTTTATTAGTATATTTATACCTATTATGATTAATGTTTTTATTATATTTCTTAATTTTAATGTTTAGTGGCTGAGGATTGGTGATTTCTGTTTTTCCATTGTTGTATTGCATAAGAGTCTGGCTTGTTGCAGTTTTCCTCTTCAGTTTTTGCCTGCATGTTTCTATTTATATTTTATGGTTTCTTTTTTCCTATATTGGTGACTTTCTGCATGTGGGATGTGGAGGGGTATTCTGCTAGAGCAGAGCTTTCCAAAGTGTGTGTCGCGACACTTAGTGTGTCGCCTGCAGTGTGCCGGTGTGTCGCGAAAGCCCGGTGCACGTGACACACAGCAAGTGGGAGCCAATGCGGCCGCCGGTGGACCTCATCCCACTGGCGGGCTTAGTACTGAAGAATCGCTGTGCTGCGTGCCGGCAGGAAGATCGGCAAGGCCGTGGTGGAGCTCACGTCACCACGGCCAGAAGAAAAAGGTGACGTCTAAACGTGCAGGTGCTCCTTCTCCTTCCTGCCCATGCGGCCCCAGAAGAAAAATATTGAAAGAGCCGCATGGGCAGGAAGGGGGAGGAGCGTCAGCCGCGTGCAGAAGAGGAGCAGCGTTGTTGCTGCCAGCTAAGAAGAGGAGGAGGAGGCCCGGTAGCAGGGTCCCCACCGCGGATCGGCCGGAGAAGAGCAGGGCCGCCGCTGCCGCGGATCGGCCCGAGAAGAGCAGGGCCGCCGCTGCCGCGGATCGGCCCGAGAAGAGCAGGGCGGCCGCTGCAGAGCCCATCCTGCAGCGACCCGTGAAGAGGAGGCCCAGAGGTAAGAGAGAAGCTGAGGGCCCGTAGAGTGCGTGTATGCGATGAGTTGAGAGATTGTTTGCGTGTATGAGATGAGTTGAGAGATTGTGTGTGGGAATGAGGACCTGAATGTTTGCAGAGACAGCATGTGAGAGCCTGTGTGTGTGTGAGAGACAGCATGTGACAGTGAGAGCCTGTGCTTGAGCAAGACAGCATGTGGGAGTGAGATAGCCTGTGTGTGTGAGTCAGACAGCATGTGCAAGAGAGAGACTGTGTATGAATGATTGTATGAGAGAGAGCATGTGACAGTGAGAGCCTATGTGTGTGTGAGAGAGAGAGAGAAAGCATGTGAGAATGAGAACCTGACTGTATGTTTGAGGGAAGAAGATAGATGGAGAGAAAAGAAATAGAAAAAAAGACAATATGAAAGGAATTGGCAAAAATGTAATAAAGGGGGAGGGGGAGGGGGGGTGGAACAAAAAAGCCTGGGACCAATCGATTAGAAAACTAAGATCAGACAGCAAAGGTAAAAAAAATAATAATAATAAATTACTTTTTACTGATTGGCACATGTAATCTTTGGTAATGTGCAAGAGTAGCACTTTCTCTATGCGGATCTCACAATGTACGAGATAACTTGGAGGAAGTAGAAACCCACGGGGCCTGCACAGAGGAGGCAGCAGAATGGGCTTCAGTTCCAGGTAGCAGCAATCAGCACCTCCCCAATAGCCACGCGGCAGCAGTGACAGTGGCAGCAGAGGAATGAGAGAGGCTCCGAGGTTGCTGGCAAAAGAAGAGAGGGGGGTCTGCCTTTAGTGTGCATGTGTATGAATGGGAGTCTGCCTGGGGGGTGTATGTGTGCGAATGCATGGGTGCCTGCCTGAGGTGTGTCTGTGTATGAGAATGTATGGGTGTCTTCCTGGGTTTGTATGTGTGAGAATAGGTGCCGGCCTGTGTGTGGTGTATGTGTGTGTGTGAGAATGAATTGGTGCCTGCCGGGGGGTCTGTGTGTGTGTGAGAATGAATTGGTGCCTGCCTGGGGGGTGTGTGTGAGAATGAATGTGTGCATGCCTGGGGGATGGTGAGGGAGTGGTATGAAAATGAATGGGAGCCTGCTTGGGGGTCAGTGTGAGAATGACTAGGAGCTTGCCTGTGTGTGTGTGAGAATGAATGGGAGCCTGCCTGGGGGTCAGTTTCAGTGTGTGAGAATGACTGGAAGCTTGCCTGGGTGTGTGTGTTTGTATGAGAATGATTGGGAACTTGCCTGGGTATGTGTGTGTGTATGTGAGGGAGCCAGTGAGAGTGAGAGCATGAGTGTGTATGAGAAAATCCAGGGGGAGTAAGAGTTTTGTGTGGGGGGTGTGTGTAGAGGGGAAGAGAGTGTCTTAGAGCCTGAGATGAGTGTGTCAGTGTTTGTGAGAGCGAGAGGTTATGGTGGGTATAAGAGCATGAATGTTGTATGTATGTGACAGTGTATGTGTGAGAGCGAATGGACATGTGAGTATGTGTGTGAGAGAGAGAGGATAACCTCCTAATCCTTGACAATATCAGGGTGACTGGAAAATCAAGAGCTCAAAGTATGGACAGCAGGGCTTTTTAAAATCCTTATTAGTTTTAATTATTGGGTGTTATTTGATAAATGTGCTGTTTTTGAAATATTTTATTGGTGTTTGGGAAATTGTAAAAAATGTATATGATTTTAATTAATAGAAATTCGATTTATCAATAGTTTTAAAATATTCTTTTATTAGTATGGTTTTTACTATTATAACTGATGCTTTATGTTTCTCGATTTTATGTTTTATGAGGAATGGTGGTTTCTGTTTTTTCCATTGTTAATACAGAGAGTCTGGCTTCTTGGGATTTCCATTTCAGTTTTTGTCTAATTGTGCTCCTTTATTTGTAGTCTGTATTTGGTGAGGGTCTGTCTCTGCTCTGTGTGTGTGACCATGATGAGAGATTCTGCTAGCATAGGGATCTATAGCAATCTGGTTTGTTTTGTTTCCTCAGTAGGTGGTATATTGGTATTCTAGGACCCAGTGTAATATTTACCCTTGCTTTTTCACAGGTAGGGTTATTGTTGTTTGAGTCCTTGGTGTTATTACTGTTATGTTATGATGGGATTGCAGTATAGATTTTGAGTGTCTTTTTGCGGGTGGTTTTGTGTTAGTTCACAATGTGCCTGCAGTGGAAGGTGTTTGTGCTGCTGTTACTGTGAGGTGACACCAGAATTTGAAATATCTTTTAGTATGATGAGCTGTAAGGGAAACATCCAAGCTCCATTGTTTGGGGGAATTTCAGTGGATGCAGAGAGTTACAGAACTGGAGGTGCAGGATTTATATTGACATTCTGTCCCTTCCTATAATTCCAGTCTTCACTCTCATAGCCATATAGAATTAGTTGAATGAGGCTATCAATAATTTTATAGTGTGAAACTGGACAGCTTTTTAAAAATTACGCAGAAGACCTTTTGGACTTTTTTATTAACATCCAATATTCAAAAGCTGTGTCCATCAAGCTCATATATCTCATTTAAAGAGGTAATTGAATAACACAATAACTTTGTTTATTATTGTATTACTCATAAATTATAAACAATAACATTAATCTTGGAATATTATATATTTTTAATATAAATGAAAGGTCTTTCACAAGATAGGTTGTGTCGTGAAACATTTTATTATGTATATACAAGCCGTTAAGGCCCGTTAAAACGGGCTACATCCTCTGTCTCTCACCTCCCCTCATTCCTCTCTCCCCCCTCACTCTTCAACCACCCCCCTACCTCCCTCCCTCACACTCAACCCACTCCTCCCCCACCCTCCATGCCTCAGCCCACTCAGTCCCTCCCTCCCACTCAGTCCCACTCCCTCCCTCCCTCTCAGTCCCACTCCCTCCCTCCCTCTCAGTCCCACTCCCTCCCACTCCCCTTCACTCAGTCCCCCCCCAACTCAGTCCCAGTCCCCCCCCACTCAGTCCCAGTCCCCCCACTCCAGTCCAACTCCCTCCCTCCCCCTCTCACACTCCCCACTCCCTCCCTCCCCTCTCATCAGTCCCTCCCTGCTGCCGCCCGTCTTCGCCGCTGCGGCCCTGTCTCTTACCTCTCCCTCATTCTCCCTCTCCCCCTTCCACTTACTCACATCCCTGACTCTCACCTCTCCCTTATTCTCACTCAGTCCCTCCCTCCCAGTCCCTCCCCCTCACTCAGTCCCTCCCTCTCACTCAGTCCCTCCCTCCCACTCCGTCCCTCCCTCTCACTCTCTCTCCGTCCCTCCCACTTCCTCCGTCCCTCCCTCTCAGTCCGTCCCTCCCTCTCTCTCTCGCCTCCCCTCCCTCGCTACTGGCCGCTGACCGCCGCCCGCTTAACCGCCACCGCCCCGCTGCCGCTACCTGCCGCCGCCCGCTACCGCTACCGCCGCTGCCGCTACTGCCGCCGCCCTCGCTACCGCCTACCGCGCGCCCGCTGCCCACTACCGCCCGCTGCCCGCTACCGCCGCGCCCGCTACCGCCGCCGGCCCGCTGCCGCTACCTCCGCCGCCCGCTACCGCTACCGCCCGCCCGCTACTGCCGCCGCCCGCTGCCGCAAGCCCGCCCATGTTGGTTTGTTTTTTTTTACGCTGCCTAAGACTGACGTGCGCGCCCGCACATGCGCAGTAGAGCTGCTCTCTACTGCGCATTTGCGGCACGTCGGTCAAGCTTCGTTTATCTAGTTAGATTTAAGGAAACATACGTAAATTGTCAAAATACATTTTGTTCATTAACCTTTAACCTCTGGTTTGCTAGTAGATGAATTACTGTGTCCCGAAATTATGTTTGTCTAAAAGTGTGTCACCAACATGAAAAGTTTGGAAAGCTCTGTGCTAGAGGGTAGGAATCTATAACAAGCTTGGTTTCTTTTATTTTCCTAATAAGTGGTGTATTGGTGTTTTAGGGCCTGGTGTAGGGTATTACTTTTTTTTAAGTGATGACAGTTAGTGCTGTTTTGATGTAATTTATTCATGGCTTCCTGAGGATCAAACCCACACCTAACACGCATTACAGTAGCCCTAATGCCATATTGTTCCAAGTTGGGGGTTTTTTTGTAGGATTTTCTGGTTTGCACCAAAGAAGTGCATGCAAATACTTATGATATCTTTTTACCTCAGAAGACTGTCCTTTGAATATTCTTTTTCATGCAAAATCTATTATAAATGTATAATTTTTAACCGGAGGCGGGGGTGCAAAGGTATAAAATGTGAACCAGCAATGGGTTCCAGGGGAGGAGGTGAAGACCCGGAGGGTTTTTAAAGTTTAGGTTGCTGGAAGGAGCTGGGCTTTTTTTGGCAGGCCCGAAGCAGAGAATGAATGGGGTAGGGTGGGGGAGTTGGTGGTGGTGGGGGGGGGGGGGGTTTGGGGGCAGCACAATAATTGTTCGCACAGGGCAGCCAAAAATCTAGCACCGGCCCTGCCCAATATAGCACTGTCCCATTGGTTTCTATCATTGCGATATAATTTGTACCCTGATATAGCACTGTCCCATTGGTTATCCTCCTTCCACCAGGTCTCTGAGATGCCAATTATGCCAATCTCATCATTTGCTGCTATACACTCTAACTCTCCCATCTTACTTCTTAGACTTCTGGCATTGGCATACAGACATTTCAAAGTGTGGTTTTTGTTTGTATTAACAACCTGCCTTTCAGTTGATAGGGATAATTTGGAAATCATTAGCTTTGGTGTTTTTTAACATATAGGCACATGAACTATGTTTGCATTTAATGGAACCTCTTTGTTGGGATGCCCTAACTCTCCTGTTTCATTAGTATCCTTCAAGGATACATTTCTCCGAACCATCCACTGCTGAGTGACTGTCGGCTTTCCCCCTTGTTCCAGTTTTAAAAACTCTTAAAATCTCCCTTGCCACTTTTTCTCCTCTAGTCTGCACCACTCACCTCCTTCCAGTCCGTGGGGTACTGGACAAGGAAAAAATGCCTCTTCCCTGGAACCAGGCTGGGTGCCCAGAACTGGGAAAAACTCCAACACTCTCTTTGCTTCTCCACTCCAACCCTCCAGTGCTACCCTCTCCTGCTATCAGGCTGTGGGGCCTCGAAATGGGGAGCACTCCAAAAACCCTCCTGAAACTCAAAGACCAGAAATCAACATAGCTCAGGCCATACCAACCCACCTGCAGAGCTAACCAGTCCTGACAAGCCTCTCTGGAGATGCCTGTAGAAATGATCTGCAAACTACAAAAAAATCCTAACCTAGGGATCCAGTTAGAGAGCAACTGGATAATAGAGACATAAGGGTCTCTATGCTTCTTTACCGTAAATACATGTCCCCCAGACTCTTGTTTGTTCAGTATGTTTATCTTGACTAGACTGTAAACTCAGTGGAGCAAGGACTGTCTCTTATGTGTATCTATACAGTGCTTTGTATGTTTATAGCACTTTACAGATGATAAATAATAGTAGTAGTAGCAGTAGTAGAACATGTATTTTTTTTAAATGTACAGATAACATACAATGTCAAACTTTCATAAACAATAGTAAAATTGCAAATATACTTCATCTTTGCTTATGAATTTGTTTTCCTTGTTGAATTGTTCCCAGGCTTTTTCTCCACTTCATCTTGTGGTCTCCTGATTCCTTTTCCTGACTGTTCATTTACCTTCATTCCAGGGGCCTCTCCTCCATCGCTCTTTCCCTCTCCATCTCTCTCTACCATTCATCTGTCTTGCTTAAGTCACTTCTCTCAAGTTCTCTTTTCTCTATTTCTATCTCTCCATCCAATTATTACTCTGAATCCCTCCACCTCCCTTTACCCCATACTGGACCTTCCTAGCCCTCTGGTCTCACTCTCATCCACCTATTGGAGGACCAATAGCATAACAGCACAGTCTCTACGAACATAAACATGCAGCTCTAGCTCTACCTAGGGTTACTAAAGAGTTGTTAGAGGGTTCCTGCTTTCTAGAGTCATCCAGAGGTCGGTGAGCTCTATGTTTTCAGAGCTCTTGTAATGTGTTAAGGAGGGGATGAATGGGGATTAGAACAGGTGTCATCTAATGATTGAGTGATGGATTGGAGTAGATAGGGCTGGACACATAGTAGGAGGCTCATTTCCCTAAAGGGATGGGCTGGGTAGAATCTATGTAAGATGCTTACACAGGCATCCTGGGAGGATTCTGGAGGATTCTGGAGGATATGATTCAGATGGACTGAATCAAATCACGGTGAACCTAGAAGATGTGGTAGACCTGATTGACAAACTGAAGAGTAGTAAATCACCTGGACCAGATGGTATACACCCCAGAGTTCTGAAGGAACTAAAAGATGAAATTTCAGACCTATTAGTAAAATTTTGTAACCTATCATTAAAATCATCCATTGTACCTGAAGACTGGAGGATAGCTAATGTAACTCCAATATTTAAAAAGGGCTCCAGGGGCGATCCGGGAAACTACAGATTGGTTAGCCTGATTTCAGTGCCAGGAAAAATAGTGGAAAGTATTCTAAACATCAAAATCACAGAACATATAGAAAGACATGGTTTAATGGAACAAGGTCAGCATGGCTTTACCCAAGGCAAGTCTTGCCTCACAAATCTGTTTCACTTTTTTGAAGGAGTTAATAAACATGTGGATAAAGGTGAACAGGTAAATGTAGTATACATGGATTTTCAGAAGGCGTTTGACAAAGTTCCTCATGAGAGGCTTCTAGGAAAAGTAAAAAGTCATGGGATAGGTGGCGATGTCCTTTTGTGGATTGCAAACTGGCTAAAAGACATGAAACAGAGAGTAGGATTAAATGGACAATTTTCTCAGTGGAAGGGAGTAGGCAATGGAGTGCCTCATGGATCTGTATTGGGACCCTTACTTTTCAATATATTTATAAATGATCTGGAAAGAAATATGACGATTGAGATAATCAAATTTGCAGATGATACAAAATTGTTCAGAGTAGTTAAATCACAAGCAGATTGTGATAAATTGCAGGAAGACCTTGTGAGACTGGAAAATTGGGCATCAAAATGGCAGATGAAATTTAATGTGGATAAGTGCAAGGTGATGCATATAGGGAAAAGTAACCCATGCTATAGTTACACAATGTTAGGTTCCATCTTAGGTGCTACAACCCAAGAAAGAGATCTAGGCGTCATAGTGGATAACACATTGAAATCATCGGTTCAGTGTGCTGCGGCAGTCAAAAAAGCAAACAGAATGTTGGGAATTATTAGAAAGGGAATGGTGAATAAAACGGAAAATGTCATTATGTCTCTGTATCGCTCCATGGTTAGACCGCACCTTGAATACTGTGTACAATTCTGGTCGCCGCATCTCAAAAAAGATGTAATTGCGATGGAGAAAGTACAGAGAAGGGCTACCAAAATGATAAGGGGAATGGAACAGCTCCCCTATGAGGAAAGACTAAAGAGGTTAGGACTTTTCCGCTTGGAGAAGAGACGGCTGAGGGAGGATATGATAGAGGTGTTTAAAATCATGAGAGGTCTAGAACGGGTAGATGTGAATCGATTATTTACTCTTTCGGATAATAGAAAGACTAGGGGACAGTCAATGAAGTTAGCATGGGGCACATTTAAAACTAATCGGAGAAAGTTCTTTTTTACTCAATGCACAATTATACTCTGGAATTTGTTGCCAGAGGATGTGGTTAGTTCAGTTAATATAGCTGTGTTTAAAAAAGGATTGGATACGTTCTTGGAGGAGAAGTCCATTACCTGCTAATAATTAAGTTGACTTGGAAAATAACCACTGCTATTACTAGCAACAGTAGCATGGAATAAACTTAGTTTTTGGGTTCTTGCCAGGTTCTTGTGGCTTGGATTGGCCTCTGTTGGAAACAGGATGCTGGGCTTAATGGACCCTTGGTCTGACCCACTATGGCATGTTCTTATGTTCTTATGATGTCCTTTCATGGATTACAAACTGGTTAAAAGACAGGAAACAGAGAGTAGGATTAAATGGTCAATTTTCTCAGTGGAAAAAGGTAGACAATGGAGTGCCTCAGGGATCTGTACTTGGACTGGTGCTTTTTAATATATTTATAAGTGATCTGGAAAGGGTTATAACAAGTGAGATGATCATATTTGCCGATGATAAAAAATTATGCAGAATAGTTACATCTCAAGCAGACTGTGATAAATTCCAGGAGGACCTTGTGAGACTGGAAGATTGGGCTTCCAAATGGCAGATGAAATTTAATGTGGACAAGTGAAAAGTGATGCATATAGGGAAAAATAACCCTTTTTGTAGTTACATAGTGTTAGGTTCTAACTTAGGAGTTATCAGCCAAGAAAGAGATCTAAGCGTCATAGTGGAAAAATACATTGAAATTGTTGGCTCAGTGTCCTATGGCAATCAAAAAAGCAAACAGAATGTTAGGAATTATTAGGAAGGGAATGGCAAATAAAACGGTGGATGTCATAATGCCTCTGTATCACTCCATGGTGAGACCACACCTTGAATACTGTGAACAATTCTAGTTGCCACATTAAAAGATAATTGCACTGGAGAAAGTGCAGAGAAGGGCGACCAAAATGATAAGGGGCATGGAATGGCTCTGCTATGAAGAAAAGCTAAAGAGGTTAGGGCTGTTCAGTTTGGAGAAGAGACAACTGAGAGAGGGGGGGATGTGATAGTGTTATGATATCTAGGTGTTTGGTGGATTCTTAGGGGCAACAGTGATAGTGTCTCCCACGGGGAGGAGCCCCGTAGAGAAATGTAGCAGAGAAATGTAGCACCAGGCTAGACTCAGATGCACAAACACAGAGAATATATCTTTATTATGCAGCTTATATGGTTCAGCAGAGGTGGCAATAGAGAGTGGATTAATTAGCAACAGTCTGTGATCCTCGGCGGAGGAGACCCGTCCCACACTGGTGGTGTAAGGCCCCGATGCAGATATCCAGTGAGGCGCTGTAGGAGAGACAGACTGGCAGATGTTATAACACACTCCCTTGTAACTAAGTAGATAGAGTTCCCAATGAGCAGTAGAGAGAGGATAGATATCAACAGCCTGTGATCCTCGGCAGAGGAGTCCCGTTCCACAATGCAGATATAGACAACGAGGAGCTGTAGATGAACAGACTGGGCGAAGTAGTACTCACTCTCTGTAGCTGATAGGTAGTGTTCCAGCAGGTAGAAGAATTGGTAGCAGGCACCAGGATAGACACACAGGCCCTCGAGGAGTGAGTAACTGTAATTAGGATAGGCACCTGGAAATAAGCAAAGGGTCCCCGAGGAGCAGGTACCCAGGTTAGTAGAACCCCAGAGGGTGAAGGTGGCTTCCAGCAGGGTAGAAGCGGCAGAGCAGCTTCAGACCGGAACGAATCCAATCTGTTGCTAACTTGGCGAGAGTCAGCAAACGGGAAACCTTTAGTAGACGGAAGCAGTGATGTCACTCGAGGGGGACGCCCCCAAGGTTTGCGCCAACACTGCTACGTGAGGCGTGCGCGCACCCTAGGAGGCCTCAGGTCAACATGGCGGGACGCCGCGCCAAAGCCGCTCCAAGGAAACCGGAGGGTGCAGCAAGGAGATGCTACAGACGCCATTCTCCCGAGGCTGGTGGAAAAGGCTGAAATAGAGGTGAGGCATGTCGGGCAAAGCCATCTGAGACTGACGGACGCAACATATAGAAGTTTACAAAATCTTTTGAATGACTTGAACAGGTTAATGTAAATTGGTTATTTCCTGTCTCAGATAATAGAAGGACTAGGGGGGCACTCCATGAAGATAGCAAGTAGCTCCTTTAAAGTAAATTGAAGAAAATTATTTTTCACTCAGTGCATAGTTAAGCTCTGGAAACTATTTGAGGAGAGAGGGTGGTATCTGTATTGATTTTCGGGATTGTATCCAGTAATGTCTCCTAAAGAGTTGTGTTTGAAGAGCTAGAATCTGTTTTGGCTCTACAATAAATTTCTACAATTTGAAACCAATCTCAGGTGTGGACATTGGTAAGTCTTCCTCTGGGCCTCCCAGAGACTTTCTGGTCCACACCTGGTGATCTCTAGGGAGCGATGACTGTTTCCGGGACTGCAGCACCATCGATCCCTATCTCTGTGGCTTTCGAAGGTGACACCCCAAGAAATGTGGGTTCATGCAACCATTTAAATAATGTTTATTATTTTCTATTCCAGTTTCCCCAAGTAAAAGATCCATGCATGCAAATAATGAAGAATGCCGAGTCATATCTTTCTTCACAGTAAATGTTTCTTCTGGAGGCATGGGTGTCCTTGCTACACATACCCAGTTCTGACCCCAAACAACAAGACTGGGCCAGATTGATGCTTCTCTGCCACAAGGTTATGGGCCCAGAGAAGAGGTTCTGATCCCAGGTTGTGCTGATCCAGGAAAATGCTGCAAACCCAGAGAGCTGATACAAGCCTGGTCTCAAAAAAAGACACGGCGTAACCAAAAAAAAGGTGCAGAGGAGGGCAACGAAAATGATAAAAGAAGATGAAATGGCTCCCCCCATGAAGAGATGCTAAATGGGTTAGAACGTTTTAGCTTGAAAAATTCATGGCTGATAGGTGACATGATAGAAATGTATGAAATAATGAGGAAGTGGAACATGTAAATAAAGGACAGTTATTTTTCCTTTCAAATAATACTAAGACAAGGGGATATGAGATTTAGAACAAACTGTAGATAGCCATGTCATCACTGAGCTGAAAGGTATGTAGGGTGAGTGTTAGCGTGTGTGAGAACATCTGCTGAACACTGGCTGGGGTATGAGAGACTTTCCTGGGAGATGGGAATGATGAGGGGCATAGGTGTTGCTAGGGGGCTGTGAACGAAAAAGACAAGAGACACTTCTTTCGGAAGAATTGTTTTTATTGTATGTTTTGGTTTTTTTTACTACTTTTATGTTGATTTGTTTTCCTGAACCGTGTTACTGTATATTTGAAAGTCTCTTGAATAAAAAAAAAGAATTAAAAAATCAGAGGAAGTATTTTCTCACTCAGCGCACTCTCAAGTTGTGGAATCTGTTGCCAGAGGACGTTGTCAACTGCAACTAACACAGTAGGGGGTTTAAAAGAGGTTTTGGCAAGTTCTTGGAGGAAAAGTCCATATAATCATTAGCCACCAGGTAGACTAAAGAAAGCCGTTGCTGTCCCTGGGAGTGAGTGACCTGAAATAGGTCTGCTACGTATTTGTGACCTGGAGTGGCCACTGTTGGAGAAAGGATGCTGGACTTGATGGACCCTTGGTCTGACCCAGCGCGGCACTTCTTATGTCCTTATGTACAGTATTTTGTTTTTACTTTTATAAACTGGTGTGACGGTAGTCTTCACAACCCTCGCTAAATATTCCTCTTGCGGCAGGAGTGCTGGGGATTTTTGCATTTTTAATCCCTTCCTAGTTATTAGGCCATTCCCCTATTTTGGGGTGGGTCCTGCTCCCCTATAAATATTGGTTCGAGCGTGTTCAGAGCCAGTTTTCTGTTCTGCTCTGTTTTGTACTCTTGTTTGGTTGGATGCTCAGAGATTAGATACAGTGGAGGTTTTTGGAATTGAACCAGTAAGATTTAAGGTCCACAATGAAGGCACTCATCAAGGTCAGTATCACGGACCCACATTGCTGCCTTGACAAGGAAAGAAGTACAATTTCATGTTGGAGAGAGCTTTCTGTCCCCTCTCCCACCTCCTCCCAACAATGTGCCCCCCTACACACTGTTATTGTTTGTAAGGTTTTGGGTGGACCCTTGGACACTGTGGCTGCTGACCATGCCCACGGGGGGAAGTCCCGTGAGGGGCCACAAGTCAGGCTCAGCTTAGGACACACAACACAGACATATCTTTATCTTTTATTAACAGTATTGAGGAGCCACCAGAGGTGGCAGTAGTGAGCAGAGATGAAGCCCAGCTGGGCTTGTAGTCCCTCAGGCTCTGGAGCAGCGATTCCCTCAATGGCTGTGCTGTAGTGACGAGAAACTGAGATAGTGAGTACAGTGGAGCATACACAGGGTTCTGGAATAGAGCCTCGTTGGTAAAGTTTCTCCCGGAAGGTAACACAGAAGCTGGAATAGAGGAAGGCCCTCGAGGAGCGAGTACCTGGGTTCCAGGGAACAGCTCTGAGAGAAGTAGATGGTAACTCACTGATGGTGTAGGCAGCGGTTCCTTCCAAGCAGAAGCGATAAGTTCAGGCAGCGAGTCCGGGAACATGGGCCCTCGAGGAGCGAGTACTGGTTCCAGACAGCGACCTGAAAGAGAAGAGAGAGGCCCCCGAGGAGCGGGTACCCCAAATAGAGTAAGTCCAATAATGGAGAGGCAGAGTAGCTAGCTACGGAGAGCAAATCCCATCCGTAAGGAGTTCCAGTACGAATACCTGACCTTGCTAACTCGATTAGCTAGCAGTAGTGTAGGCTTTTTGTATCCGGGATGCGTGGCGTCATCACATGGGGACGCCCCTGAGGTTCGCGCCAAAGAAAGTATTTGAAGCAGGGCCGCGCGGCGCGTGCGCCCCAAGGCAGCTGGACAACATGGCGGGAGGCAGCGCCCAAGCTTGACCGGGGACGCCGGAGAGGACGGCAAGCAGACGCCACGGCAGCCAAACATCCGTCAACCGCGGGAGACGTCGCCAGAGAGGTAAGGAGGGCGGAGTGGAGACGTCGGGCAGCAACAGTCGTAACAGACACACACACACATGGAGTGTCTCCTTCTGCCTGGGAGAAGGAGCTTGGGAGTTGTTTGGTTGCTGCACGTGTTACATTCTAACCAGACAGACCCCCTGAAAACATCAGAGGAGTACAGGAGCCCCTCCTAGGAGCCTGGCTTCCTCCCTCCCTGCCTGCCACCTCGAGGAGCACCCACTGGGAGGAACTGTTGTCACACCTGGGTTTGGTTTAGAGGATTAGATGAAGGGACTCCAGTTGGTTTATTTTGGAGATTTGTTTCAGTAAAATGTATTTCTGGATCACCCTACTCGTCCCATGAGTGTTTGGACCTAGTGTAGAGAAAAATTCATCAAATCTGTGTACACGTGAGAGAAAGGGAATCTCCCTGGTAAGCTTTGGGCCCTGGAGGCTCAGCCTCCTCCCCAGTTCGTAGAATCTGTACCCCAGGGCTGCTGTGAGACTGTGTGAGGACTTAGCCCTGGGACTGAGTGTGTTCCCCCTGTACTCATTCTGGTAGCAGAGAGGTCTGCACGTATGATGAAAATGTCATAAAAAATTTGTTGTATTTTCACATAGATTTGAAGACTCAGATAGAACTTTAGACAGGGACAGTTTCTGGTATCCTGGGGCTGTGCCTAACCACAGTCAGTTTGGGAACTGAAGCCAGTTTGCTGACGTTCCCTTCGGTTTCTCCCTTGGGCTGTTTGCTTGGGTGGGAGGTCACCGAAAGACAACATTCTGCATCTCCGCCAGCTGCCAAGAAACCCAAAGGTTGTGTAAATTCTCAGCCCGCTGCCTTTTCCCCTGGGTTAATGGACTGCATTTCTCGGGATGCTTCGTCTTCCCAGATCATCATTGGCAGGCTCTTCCGTCTTCTTTTTTGCTTAATTGTTTTCTTTTTTTTAATTTTATGATTAACAGTCAAGTTCACGGGATTTTTAAAATTTCCTTTTCCAATGGAGTTTAGAAAGAATAAAGTTTACAGGGAGATGAATCCAGATGCCTCTCTTCATGCAGGAAAAGCAAATGCCAGGGTGGTGAATCCAGGGTAATATCCGGCCGCTCCCGTTCCCATTCCTGTTCTATTGCTTGCAGCGAGGCTAAACTCCATGGTGGGGGGGAGGGACTAATGCTCCTCCTAGATTCTGTGTAGTTTGTCTACCTTGTTACTCAGTTGCAGGGAAAGGAAGGAAAAAGCCAGAGAGCTGGTAAGCTTTGTGCATTTCCCACAGGAAGTAGACCAGATGGGCCTGGAGGTCTCTCTCTGTCGTCATGGTCTGTGTTTCTCTGTGCTTTCTATGCCTCTTTTATTCTGTTTAACCTGTATTGTGTTCTGCATTTTAAGGAACACATAAACCAGTACAATTATACTGGAAATAACATTACTTTATTATTGTAATACATAGGATCCCTGGGACCTCCACGAATATCCGAATATTTTTATGAGTTTTATTTTTGTTGTTGTTATTGTGTCTTTATTTTATGCTCAAACCATTTTTATTGAGTAAAAGACAAATACATTACACCCAGGTCGTGTTGACACTTCCACAGCCCAGGAACTTATTACAAATAACAGCAAACAGTAACTCATTTACAGATATGGAAAATCCCCCTCCCCGAGACAACCCGACCCCAGGCTCCTGATTTCCTACTCCTCACGGTGGAGGTTGAGCGATACAAGATAACACCTGACCACTTGAATGTTCAGATTCCGCTTATAACAAAGGTATGTGCTAAGCGGATTACAGTACATAATTATACAGTAATAAAAACAATGCAAAAGAGTAATAAATATCAAACACAATATATAAAATAAAACACTGTATATAAACCTGTTCGAGATGCATTGGCAGAAATCAAAATCTATTATTTCATTTCGTAAGCCTGCCCATTTGCTTATCCATCAAAGTCCATCTAAGCCTTAACCTCGGTGCATTTTGGTTCAAGTTGTGTCCTGCCTATGCGACATTACAGTGCCAATGCCCTAGTATGCGGGCACCGTGTGCGTGAAAGTGATAGGCATATTTGCTCTCTCTCTGTTACTGGAGGTCCATGATACTCTCCGATCCTTAATCTGACTCTGAGCAGAGCCAAGTCTGCTACCTAATCTTTCACCCTGAACCATAAGAACATAAAACTTGCCATACAAAGCCAGAGCAAGGGTCCATCAAGCTCAGCATCCTGTTTCCAACAGTGGTCAGTCCAGTTCACAAGTGCCTGGCAGGATCCCAAAGGGTAGATAGATTCCAAATTGCTTAAAACAGGGATAAAAAGTGGATTTCTGTAACTCTACCTTAATAATTTTTAATGGACTTTTCCTCCAGAAACGTGTCCAAACCTTTTTAAAAGCAGCCCCACTAATAGCTTTCACCATATCCTCTGGCAACGAGTTTCAGAGCTTAATTATGCATTGAGTAAAAAAATATTTTTTCTTACTAGTTTTAAATGTATTACCCAGTAACTTCATTGTGTGTCCCCCCCCTGGTCTTTGTAATTTTCAGAAGAGTAAACAACTGATTAACGTTTACTCGTTCCACTCCACTCATTATTTTATAGACCTCTATCATATCCCCCCTCAGCCGTATCTTCTCCAAGCTGAAGAGTCCTAATCTCTTTAGCCTTTCCTCATAGGGGAGTTGTTCCATTCCCCTTATCATCTTGGTTGCCCTTCTCTGTAACTTTTCTAATTCTGCTATATCTTTCTTGAGATGTGGTGACCAGAACTGCACACAATACTCAAGATGAGGTCACGCCATGGAGTGATACAGAGACATTATGATATTCTCTGTTTTATTCTCCATTCCTTTCCTAAATCCCCAGCATTCTATTTGCTTTCTTGGCTGCTGCTGTACACTAAGCAGAGGGTTTCAACGTATTAGCAATGATGATGCCTTAAATTATTTTCCTAAATGGTGACTCCTAATGTGGAATCTTGCATTGTATAGCTATAATTTGGGTTACTTTTCCCTAAAAGGTGAATTTTAAAACCGGCTATTGGGTGCGCATGTGTGTGCATTTGCTGGCCCACATCCAGGGAAGCAACCATTTTATAACATACGCACATATACGCACACACGTTATAAAATAAACTGACCATGCACACACGTGCGCATAAAAGTCAAAATATGGACTGTGTATGCACAGTAAAATCTAGAAATGTACTTCAAACCGCTGGGAGTGGCAAACACTCTAGAACTGTCATGTGCATGAAAATATAGCTCTATAATTGAAAGAAAATAGGCTCTATAATTGAAAGAAATTTAAGAATTACTTACAATAAAATGTGAAAGATATTTTAATTTGTGTTAGCTGTTTATACAGGCATATTGATGCTATACAACTGAAAAGTGTAAAGGCTCACACACACAATCAGTGTAAATGATTGCAGCAGGTTGCAGTTCCATCATTTATGTCTCATTATCGTACATATCCAGAATGTAATTCAAGTTGGGCCTACATGTATTGTATGATATACGCTACACATATACTTAACTTGATCTAATCAGACCTGTAATGTAACTGCATCATTCTCTTGATAATATAATTTTGGGTAATGCTTGCACATGTCTGTTTATTCCTTCTGCTGTACACACTTTCCTGACTTGAAGCAGTCAGCTGTTGTAATTATCTCACAAAGAAGCACAAAGACCTAATTGTAGCCTTTTCCAAACAGGCTAAAACCAGCTAGAGCAATCAGAATAGATACAGAGAGGAGAGACGAGAAAAGTCTATAAAGAGTTGAATACTTTCTGTAATATTATAACTTTGTGTAACATTCTTACACATGTATTTATTCTTTCTATGTACTCATTGCCCTGACTAACTTCAATAATCTCACATAATACAGGAACACAAAATGACTTATATATATATATATATATATATAAATATAATATATAAATATATATACACAAAATACAGGAACACAAATGACATATATATATATATATATATATATATAAATATAATATATAAATAAATATATATATATATATATATATATATATACACAATATAGGAACACAAAATGACTTAATTACAGCCTTTTAAAAAAAATGATAAAAAGCTCCCATTAGGAGCAATCAGAATAAACAAAGATGCAAAGAGAGAGGAGAGGTGAGAAAAGTCTGTAAAGGTGTGAACACCTTTGGTAATATTATAACTTTGTGTAACAAGCTTGCATATCACAAATACATTATTATTGCTATATCTGTCTTTGGGAATGTGAACTCAAGTCCTTGGATGTCATTACTAATAATAATATTATACGATGAACTTCTATGTCTGAAAATGTTACCCCCACCTTATTCAGATTTGTTCCACATATGATCACATTCTAAAACAGCTGGCGGCCCGTGCACCAGTGAATGTTTCCTGCTTTCTGCTCATCCTGATTTATCTTATGAAGAACTTAGATTTCTGTCTGTGCTCTTTTTATTTCTGTTTCTGGCTGTACTTACCTGGCTTAGGAGCCTTGAACTGCAAAATTTGGCACCTGGATTTCATCGGGAACAGCTATCAATCTACAGTACCACAAATGAATAACTAAATGTTGCGCCCGTCAGTCGCAGACGGCTGCGCCCTCTATTGCTCACCTTTTTCCTGCCTGACTGAGTTCCTTTTGGGAAGATTTTATTTATTTTATTTATTTAGGTTTTTTATATACCGGCATTCATGAACAGGTCACATCAAGATGGCTGCCTCTGCTTCTCCACGCTGACCCCTCTGGCATCCCCGGTCCGGCATGGGTGATTGCGTTCGCCATTTTTCTCCTGGAGTCACCTGGGGCATGCATGCGCGCAGCCCTGTCCTTTTACGTGCGTCATGGTGGGAACCTCGGGGGTGTCCCCACCACATGATGTCACAAGCTCTGATATTTAAACTCTGTTCACGATTCCTAATACGAGTTAGCAAGGAATCCTCCATGTTGATCTCTCTACGTTACCAGATGCTTCCGCTCTGTGTACTCTCGCTCCAGGACAATTTAGGAACTCACTCCTCGGGGGCCTTATTTCGTCCCGGGCCTCCGCTCCTCAGGGGTTCTCTCCTACTACAACTACCAGCATCAGAGTGAGTACTACTGCTCCAGTTCTGTCTCTGCATTATCTCATCTCTCTCTCCATAGATCCTTGGCCTACCCCGCACCACGGACTACTACCGGATCTACTCTCACTGGCTTTTCCATCTAGGCCTGGGTTCTCGGTCTACCCTGCTTCATGGACCACTGCCAGACCCATCTCCCTCTCGGGACCTGGTGAGACTGTGTAACTGCCTTTTCCACTCTGCAGCCTTCTCACGGAACATTGCCATCAGACATCTCCTCTTCTGGCTGGGATCATTGCCCATTCCTCGGGTTACTATCTACGTTGCAGTATAATAAAGACTCACTTTCTCTGTGTCCATCTCTGATCAGAGCTAGCCTATCGCTGCAAGTCCCCGCAGGGAGGAGGTGCCATCTCTTGCAGCGACCAAGGGCCCACGCCTCAATGTCCATAACACTAAATAATAAAAATAAAAAGAATTATGGGCCAGTTTGTAGCACATTTGCATGTTGCTAATAAACCTTTCCAAATCTCTAAAAACAGAGCAAACATATCAAATCTCAGCCTCTTGGCAGAAAGTTAGACACACCCAGAAATTCCTCTGTGCTAGGGAATAATGAGAAGAGATAAAGGAAAAAGATAAGTGGCTCCAAACCAGAATGACAATCATTAAAATGTAATCATTAAAATATAGCAGAGGTTCTAAGCCATGAGGTTCTAAGCCATGACACTGGCTGTCATCATAATACAGTAAATATTACAGTACAAGGTCATGTGCAGAAAACATGCATGTGACAGTTGATAAGTGGCTCAAAGTGGCTCAAAACCACAATGACAATCAAAAAAGTGAACTGTATAGGTAGCAGAGAGTCTAAATTATGAGACAAAAAAAGATAACACAATGTCAGCATAATACAGTAAATAATACAGTAAAACTAGGCATGCATGAAAATGTGCACTCAGCGGCTCTAGGGTGTTTCAATATTTGCAAGAAAACCGAAGGGGGTGGGGGATAAATTATCAGAAATTGAAGGCTGGTATAAATGGAGTAAATTAATGAAGTTTCAACCCATTGCAATAATTTTTACTGATTATGCAAGCATTTAAATTTCTTGGATGCATGAAAACATACACTCAGCATTAAGGAGAACAAGTGTTGTAATTCCAACATTAATCCAAGAAATCTGATTCTTTGTATTAACTTTTTATCATTACAGGCTCTCCAGGATATTCTAGAATTCTCCAGGATTGCCTTCAGGAAAGAATGAACAGTTTATTTTTTTTCTCCTGGTTTAACTCCTCAGTGACTAACTACGAGCTCTTTTCTGAATATGTGCTGCACTATTTTTCTAATGCAATTAACCAACTTTTGTCACAATTGTTGGTGCTCACTTATCTGAATTTTACTTCTGGGTAATACATTTTGAGAGCACAGCTTGTGAATGCTGGATAGAGAGAGAAGACCCAGGAATGAAGTGATAGCTTTGGTGGCTTGTTATAGCAGAATATAGTGTGCCGCTTGATAGCGCTGACTGAACCCAGACTTCCACTCTTGATTGTGAAGTCTCAGGATACAATGTTTTACCTACTATGCTAATTCAAATCAAAGCAATAATACTGACTTCCTTATCCCACCAATCTTCCACAGCCTACAATGTTGCTTGTGTGTGTTTCAACGTCTAATTGAGACTGGAATACTTACTAAAAGAAATTAAAAAAAATAATTGTATCAGACCTGTCTAATTATACTTACATGTTTTGTTACAGGCAATTTCTTCGTGAGAACTTACAGAGTAAGATAATAGTTAATGATGATTACATTCTCACACATTCCACACATAAATTTGCCAGTAAAGGCAGGAACAAGTTATGGGATTTCTACATTCCAAATTATTCCAAATATTTTCCTTTAAGGAAATAATACAGAAGTACAGGTATTGTGTCTTCAGCTCTGCTGTACCTTTATATAAAGGTAGAGTATCTACAATTTGAATTTTATAGAACTCTATGGAATAGTGTTTCTGAGGTAGAATATACTTCAGTTAAATAAATTCAGAATCAGATCACCAACCAACCACTCTTCTCACACCTTGAATCAGCTATGAAATTAAATGTACTTTAATTAAATTCTTACCTCTGTTAGCATTAAATTTACAAACAGCGTCACAGTCACACACTTTCACACATCAACCCAGTGTTTCTAAGTGTTTTAGGTGCTCTTCCATGTAAACTAAGTCTCTGCGACAGGAATCTGCGACCTGGTCTCACTCCACCCATCTCCAGCTCAGCTCTGCCTGCAGTTTCAGAACGTGCTCAGTGAAAATGATGAAATTTTTGTTCAGAAATGGAATTCCATTCTTAGTAAATGCTCATATGATTTAATGATATTGATTATTAAGAATACAAAGAATAAGATTGAAGAGATCAGAAAGGAAATTGATTCTGAATTAATTAAAATTCAGGAGGAATTACCTACTGATTCATAATACAGAGTCATATGAGTGAATTACATACTCAACTGGAGGAATATAAGAAAGAAACAAAACAAGTAAAAATCAGTAAGTTTCGTAGAGATGAAAGAGACTACAATGGTGGATATGTATACCATTGGATGCAGACGAATAAAAAACAGAAACACATAAAAAAGAAGGGTGATTTTTCTTCCTCTGATGACTCTTCTGAGGATTCAGACGGACAGCAAAAGCAGAAGGATATGAGACAGGTGAGATTTTTGGAAGGAGGAAGTAATTGTGACTCCTATGATTCTGCACAACAGTCTAATTCTAATTTTTTAGATCAACGCTCCCGCAGCAATCGGGGCGCACGAGGTGCCAGGTTTCAGAAAGGCAAAGCCAACAACTCCAATCACAATCTACGTCGGTAGATGGTAATATAACTTGCACCACGGATGTTTCAGTATTTAATTTGTCTCATAAAACATTAACTAAGTCTATGTTAGAACTCCTTAATAAAGGTTTTTCCTTTGTTCCTACGTGTAAATTCGATTCTTTTCTCACCTGTATAGAGCTGTATAAGTTCTTTGGACGTCTTCACATACGGGAGTATTTTTCTGATGAAGAAACTCAATATGAGAGAGGAGGGTTATATAAACCATCCAAATGGATCCCACCTGTTCCTCCTAAGTCATTTGTTGCAGACTTTTCAGACCTTGGTATGTTTAGATGTGGCTAAAATAGATGATCAAAAAGAGTTTTTACAGTATAATCTGTCTAAGGAACAATGGATAGCCATCAACCAATTACGTGATGATGCTTCCATTAAGATTACATCAGCTGATAAAGGTGGTGGGATTGTTATCATGAATACTTCTGATTATGATAAGGAAGTATATAGACAATTATCTGATGATCAGTCTTATAGAAAATTGGATTTTGATTCTACTCCGGCTTTGCATTAACAAATAAACAATCTTATCGATGCAGCCTTGCAACAAAAAAAATCATTTCCAATAAGGAACATCATTTTTTACAGGTTTCTTTTCCTGTTACAGCATATTTCTATATTCTTCCTAAGATTCACAAAACTCTAGTTAACCCTCCTGCTCGACCTATTGTTGCCGGGATTGGCACTGTGTTAGAACCTATTGCCAAAATGATTTTGGCAACCACTCGTTATGGCTACTTCTTCGTATGTGAAGGACTCTACTGACTTTATAAATTCTTTGTCAGATCTACCAGAAATTCAGCCTCATTGGGTGTTGTTAACAGCTGACATAACCTCATTATACACAAGTATTCCTCAAAGGGCAGCCTTGAATATTATTAAATTGGAGCTTGCCAAAATGGATATTACAGGACGCAGATTGAATTTTCTAATCACTATTGCTGAAATTGCCCTCACATCGAATATTTTCAGCTATAAATCTGATTATTTTTTGCAGATCAAGGGCATCCCCTTGGGGTCGCCCATGGCCCCAAGTGTTGCCTGTCTCTACGTCTCATACTTTGAAGAAACTTTTGTTTATAGTTCTTCTTTTTTCCAGCATGTTAGATATTGGAAACGTTACATGATGACCTGTTTTTTATATGGCGTGGGAATGATGGAGACTTGAATTCTTTTTTGTCTTTGCTTAACTCTAGTGATTCTAATTTGGTGTTTACATTCACTAAGAATAAGAGATCTATTACTTTTTTGGACATGAAAATATATATCCATGAGCAGAGACTGATAGCTAGTGTTTATAGAAAGGCCACTGACTGTAACTCTCTGTTACATTACTGTAGTTTCCATCCTAAGTTGCTCAAGGATAATATTCCTGTGGGCCAATTTTTATGGTATCGGAGGTTATGTACTTCCACAGCTGAATTTAAGATTCAAGCTCAAGTGTTATCTGACAGGTTTATTACTAGAGGGTATACCAGAGCGACTGTTAGGAGGGCATACAAACGTGCGTTATATTCTAATAGGGAGAATCTTTTGATTCAGAGTCCAAAAGATAGACCCACCCGCACAATTTGTACAATCCCTTTTTCCACAAAATTATTGGAAGTTAAAAAGTCTATTTTGAGACATTGGCATATTCTATCTTCAGAATCATGCTTTATAGAAAGACCCATTTTTACTGTTAAAAAATGTAAATCATTACGGGAAAAATTAAATAATAGAGATGAATCTGTGGAATGTAGTGACGGTTATGGCCAATTTTCATGCGGGTCTTGCTCAGTCTGCCCTCTCGCTCTTGTTTGCCAGTCTTTTCACCATCCCCATTTGAAATATCCCTACAAAATTCCGAAATTGTTTACATGTAACACCAGTGATGTGGTGTATGCCATCATATGCCCCTGTAATTTAATTTATGTGGGACAAACTGCTCGGCCAATTCGTCTTAGGATTATTGAACATCGTAGTCGTATTAAGTCCATACGCGAACATGTCCTTTTAGTTGATCATTGGGTAGAAAAGAGTCATGCTCCTAATGATATTCGATTTTTTGTTATAAAACAAATTACATTAAAAAATGGAGGGGATTTGTCTACTGTTCTTAGAAAATCTGAACAGCGCTTTATTTTTAAGTGGTGTACTATGTCTCCATTAGGTCTTAATAGGCCTATTAAATGGAGTGCTTTTTTTCTGAATGAGTTTCGTTGAACGGATTTTTTCCTTTTGCGAATGGATTTCTGGTTATCAGTGTAAGTAGTGGGAGGCCCGTCTAAAAAATGTTTTCAGGTTTAGATTAGACAAGTCTTTACATGCAAGGGAATTTTTCCCTTGTGTATTTCATTGCGTGCCCTAGAGACCTGTATTTATGTTATACGGTCATTCATATAGTGGGAGTGATCATTACTGATTGTTCCGTCTATATAAAGTTTTGGGAAATTGAATCAGATACAATGTTTTTACTCATGGCGGAATATGATGTCGTATCCGGCTAGCTGTGAGTATGGTGGCTTTGAAAAAACTGAATGGAGTGCTGTTTGAAAAAAGGTAATTGTTGAATTTAACTAATTTTTTGTTTTTACTTTATTACTTTTTTGCACAGAAATTTTTTGAAATGGAATTATTGGAATAGAGTTTTAGACCTAATAGTGCAGCGCTGTAAGGGGCGGATTTTAAAAGCCCTGCTCGCGTAAATCTGCCCGGATTTACGCGAGCAGGGCCTTGCATGCCGGCGCACCTATTTTCCATAGGCCTGCCGGCACGCACAGAGCCCCAGGACTCGCGTAAGTCCCGGGGTTTTTTGTCGGGGGCGTGTCGGGGGGCGGGCCCGATCGACGCGGCATTTTGGGGGCGGGGCGCGGCGTTTCGGGGGCGGGCCCGGGAGCGTGGTTTCGGCCCGGGGTGGTCTGGGGGCGTGGCCGCGCCCTCCGGAACCGCCCCTGGGTTGCGTCTCGGCGCGCCAGCGGCCTGCTGGCGCGCGTAGATTTACGTCTCCCTCCGGGAGGTGTAAATCCGTGGACAAAGGTAGGGGGAGGTTTAGATAGGGCCGGGGGGGGGGTGGGTTAGGTAGAGGAAGGGAGGGGAAGGGGAGGGGAAGGGGAAGGGAAGGGGAGGGGAGGGCGAAAGAGAGTTCCCTCCGAGGCCGCTCCAATTTCGGAGCGGCCTCGGAGGGAACGGAGGCAGGCTGCGCGGCTCGGCGCGCGCCGGCTGCCCAAAATCGGCAGCCTTGCGCGCACCGATCCTGGATTTTAGAGGCTACACGCGTATCTACTAAAATCCAGCGTACTTTTGTTTGCGACTGGTGCGCCAACAAAATTACGTGAACGCGCATTTTTTAAAAATCTACCCCTAAGTGAGCACCCCTGTTTTCAGTGTTTTTCAGCATTCAGCGTTTGGGGAGAAAGCGGTCAAGTTTACCTGGTTATGAATGGATGCAGTAAGTTGATTTTAACATCTTGTTTGACTCAAAGTTTGATTGTATTGAGGTGTGAAACTCGGTGGTGGTTGTTTTTAACTCTTTAGTAGCCTTATAACGTCTTTTTTCTATTTTCTTTACAGACGTATGCTTTTTGAATACATTTGTATACATTTTGACTGGTGTGTGTTCATGAGAGGTTTTCAGTTAGTGTTACAAAGGTAACAGATTTGACCTTGTGTTACTGTGTATCTACATGAGGTAGGTTTGAGGTATATTTTTGTAGATTTTTCAATGAATACTGATACATTTTCAATTATGTATGTAACTTTGTTACTTCATGATTGCAGTGAATGGACATGGAAGTGAAACAGCTTTGATAATATTCAGACCCTGAAGAAGTCTTCTTGGAAGGTGAAACGAAGATATCTTTTGTTGGACCTATTTATTATTTATTGAACTATTTATTGAATTTATTTATTATTTATTGAACTATTTATTGAACTTCCTTCAGGAGCAATGGATCTCCATATTACCCATGTCCAGAATAAGAGCCCCCTGACTCTGCATTGTTTATACTAATAATTCCTCCGTTATCTCAAGCCTTTCCTTCCTTCCAGCAGCCTTTGCTTCCAAGTTTAATTTCCCTGTTAAATGTAACTTTGTTTTTTCATGCTCAACCTATTGTTTTTGGTTACTGTTCTTGGTTCAGTTCCCCAATTCGATGTAAACCGATCTGATATGGTCTCTACCTTGAAGGTCGGTATAGAAAAGTGTTAAATAAATAAATAAATACATTATTATTTATTTATTATTTGGAACTTTTTTATACCGACATTCATGTGCAAAAGAACATATCAGATCGGTTTACAGCGAAACGAGAAAAAAGCATCAAACAAATGCATTACATCGAACAAGGGATACAGGTAACTGGGATCCAATGGGTACAGATAAATATTGAGTTCTTCCAGACAGCGAGTAACTGTTATAAAACTGTTATGATACACCAAACACCGAGTAAGTGTTATAAAACTGTTATAATACACTAATCAACGAAACAATGGTCACATTTTTCTGAAATCTAAAATGGGGAACCAAAGCTAATTTCGCTAGAAGATTATGTCAGAGTAAACCTATGTTGAGAAATAGTTTGGACCCATGCTGAGAAGCAATTTTGTTTTTTGTACCTAGTACTCATGTTTAGAAAATATTGATATACTTTGAAATCACATGCATAAGTTCAAAAATTGGATTTACATCTGTAATCAATGGAGATTTGTAGTTCAAAATTGAATACATGAGGTTTGTGAATTACAATTTATGCATTGTGTAACATGTATTTTAATAAGATGTGGATGAATGGTGTGGATGTGTTAGTTTAGTTTTTAGAGTGTCTACACAGGTATGTGTGTTTTGCTGTTCAAATAAATGTTATACACATTGGGGTAGATTTTAAAAGAAGCGCGATCAGCCTACTTTTGCTTGCGCATCAGACTCAAGCAAAAGTACGCTGGATTTTAGTAGATACGCGCGGAGCCGCGCGTATCCACTAAAATCCTGGATCGGCGCGCGCAAGGCTATCGATTTTGTATAGCCTGCGCGCGCCGAGCCGCGCTGCCTCCCCCCGTTCCCTCCAAGGCCGCTCCGAAATCGGAGCGGCCTCGGAGGGAACTTTCCTTTGCCCTCCCCTCACCTTACCCTCCCTTCCCCTACCTAACCCACCCACCCGGCCCTGTCTACACCCCCCCCTTACCTTTGTCGGGGGATTTACGCCTCCCGGAGGGAGACGTAAATCCCTGCGCGCCAGCGGGCCTGCTGCGCGCCGGGCCGCGACCTGGGGGCGGGTACGGAGGGCGCGGCCACGCCCCCGGGCCGTAGCCACGCCCCCGTACCCGCCCCCAAAACGCTGCCGACACGCCCCCGGAACGCAGCGACGACCGGGCCCGCCCCCCGACACGCCCCCCTCCGAGAACCCCGGGACT
Source organism: Rhinatrema bivittatum (assembly GCF_901001135.1). Taxonomy (NCBI): domain Eukaryota; kingdom Metazoa; phylum Chordata; class Amphibia; order Gymnophiona; family Rhinatrematidae; genus Rhinatrema; species Rhinatrema bivittatum. The sequence continues at coordinate 16,229,604 of NC_042620.1, forward strand.
TACGCGAGTCCCGGGGCTCTGCGCGCGCCGGGAGGCCTATGTAAAATAGGCTTCCCGGCGCGCAGGGCCCTGCTCGCGTAAATCCGCCCGGTTTTGGGCGGATTTACGCGAGCAGGGCTCTGAAAATCCGCCCCATTGGTTATGTGTCATCTCTCTATTTTTTGTGGATCTAGCCAGTGAAAATCCTCAGCAGAAATCCCTACTCCTCTGATGTCATTTTAGGAAATAGTACTTATCTACTTCAGGAAACCTGCTTATTCTCTAAGGAACCGCTTAAAAACCCCTTGACTAAAGAAAACATCCTCAAAAAGAATTTTTAATAAGCGTAAAACATTCTCTTTAGGTAATTTATTTTTTAATTCTTCCTGTGCTTTGGCTTAACTTAGTATTGTTACGCAGACCTACTCACTTAACTGCTTTGCATAAACACTGAGGTAGTCTAATGTTGCTATAGCATTGTTGTGGCATTACCTAGGAGTTGGCTTAAAGAGTATTTTTTCCATTCTGAGAAAGGAATGGATCTTATTTTTAACTACCCTTTATATTACCCATTAAAATTAATAGGGAAACTAGTCAAATAAAACCAATAAAAACTCCATTCACAGAGTTTCAAACCACACCAAATTTTCAGTTTAGCTTTCAAATAAATTCTACAGGTGTCCTGTGCCTTTTCATGACCATATTAGCTATTTAAATCACACTTAGAGCTAATTATATTTATATTCTGCATATTAAATATTTTTTCCCAAACCAAGGGGATGATTTTTCAGATTGCATTAGGGCTTTATCGCGGGCTTCAGGGCCCTAACACCCACAATAAGGCCGTAATGCAAGCAATAAATAATGCATCGTGAGATGAATATCCAAATTTTTAAAATTTTGTCAGGTGAAAGGAGTTTGGGGGGAGTAAATGAAAATGAGGGGTGCTTAACGTTGCGTGCGATAATGTAACACACGCTGTTGCAGGATTTAACACCGGAAATAACTACACCTTTTTCCTTGGCGTTATGCCTGCAATAGCTATGCGTTGTAGCTGAACCGGTATTTGCAATATTTATCGCAAATCCCATTTCGGGCAGGAAGAGGGGAGAAGGGAGGAGTAGGAGAAGGAGAGAAAGAGAGAGAGAGAGAGAGCCTCTGGGGAGGCACATATATTAGTCAACATTTTATACCACTGTATGAGGGGGCATTCTGAACGTGAGGTGAGGCTTTGGTGGTGGCCTAAGTTTTGGGGGGAGCAGTTTTACATGCACAGTCAGAGGTACGAACAGCACAGTTACCATCAATAAAGATTTTATGTGGTCTGGAGTGAGGAAAGGTATAAAAAGATAAGATTTGTACAATTTACTCTCGACCTAGCTTTATCCACTCTCTACCTAGCTGCTATCATGCTAGGTCGAGAGTACAATGTACAAATCTCATCTTTTTGGACCTTTTCTCACTCTAAATCACATAAAATCCTCATTGAGGTCTATTGTGCTGTTCGTTCCTCTGACTGTGCATGTAAAACTGCCCCTCAAAACCTAGCACACCACCAAAACCTCACCCCAAGTTACTAATTGCCCCTCTTACAATGGTATAAAATATTTACTTTTACAAGAGCCTTATAAAGAGTCTCTCTCTCTCTCACCAAAATTCTAAATGCAAAATATTAAATTTAATAAATTTATTGGTGCTGGATTCACCCAGGTGCTTACATGTTTCCTAGCTAGCTGCAGCTAGTCTTGGTGCTTGCTGCAGCTCCTGCCCACGTCTGCCTTTATTTACAGCCGCCGGGAGCTCCCCAGGCTCCTGCGTGGCACTTCCTGCCTCTTTTGCGGTCAACCGCCACATCGGGGGAATCCCTGGAGTGGAGATGACAGCACAATAAGCTGCTCACTCTGGGATTCCCCAGTGCACGGCTGGTCTCTGCTCGATCGTGGCTCTCTAGATATCTCGCTATCATATCATATTGCCCCTCTCGCTCCTCTACTGTGTGGTGTATATATTTAGGTCCTTTTGTTTCATTTCACGGTGCTTTTAGTGCAGAAGCTACAATATTTTAATAGCCCTTCTCTGGACTGCCTCTGCTTGAGCCTACTGTAATGAATCTGGTCATTGGCTCCCGCTTTCCGAAGACCTCGGTTCAGCTTGTTGGGACATCTGGCTTGAGTCTACTGGTTCCTGGACTAGGTAGCTCTTGGAGATCTTTCCCTCCCTACCCTTCTCGCTGGGATTCCACACGCACGCACACACACACACGCACACGCACGCACACGCACACACACGCGCGCGTGCACACGCACATGCTAGAAGTTAATTTGCCCCACAGTTTCACCTCTCCCCAAACTTTTAAGTCCCAATATTACCCAGCAAGCAATCCTCTTCAGCTGCCAGCCTAATCTTCTTCTCCTCTCAATACTCCCTCAGGACTGAGGCTTACTGAGCTCTCCCTCTGCAATCTCTAGAAATGCTCAAAATAAACAAACAAATAGATGGATGAGTCCCTCTTAAGAGGCCTGCTCTGTCTTATACAACAGGAATGTCAAAGTCAATTTTCAAAAGACTGAAGGTTCCTAACTTTTAGAGTTAGGATCCTAAATTGGCCAATTTTGACAATTAACTTGGGCTGAATTTCACTAGGCTTTGAAATTTAGCTTCCTAAACGTGGTTGGCTACAGGGGTGGAGTTAGGGCAAGGAAAAAAATCAGTGCTTATCACTGATTTTCCGCACTAGATACCTAACCTAGGGGCCTAAACCTAGACAAAATAATCCTTTGGGCTTATAAATTTAGGTGAAACTTTTAGCAGAAATGATGGAAAATAGGTGCTTAACTTAGGTGCCTATGTTTAGGTCCTCAGCTTTATTTATTTTTTTTCATATTGGCCTCATTTGTATCACAACCCACCTAAGCCACATACCTGCAACAGACTGGACCGGGGAAAGCCTAACTCGGTGCTGTTAAACTCTGCAGTCCCAGGTTACAAGCGCAAAACATTCCAGACCCTCAGCGGGAAGGAAAGCAGAGCACTGGAGAGAATAACAAATCTGTTACAAGCCGTACTTTGCAAAAGGCACGGAGGCCGGTCTGTCTCTTTGCAAGCAGGCTGCAGGAAGAGCCTCGCATTTGTATCTGACAGGCTGGGGGTGAAATTATAACAGCGCAGGAAGATCGATCAGACTGGGTGGGACATCTGAAAGGACACAACACATCTTTCCGGCCTCAACAAAGTCAAAACTCCATACGATAACTGGATCAGAGAATCAACTGCTCTCCATCAAATGTTTTATATTTCTTTTTCAAGATTTTTTTTTCCTTAGCAAGACCAAAGATTGAAGTATTGAAATTGCTATTAAGATGATAAACTCCTGCTTGTTTTGCTTTGCGACCTTTGTAAGGCTCAATTTCTTATCTTGCGGCCGGTTGTCGTGGTAACATTTACTCTCAGCCTGGGGTATCCCTACTTTAGTGACCTGGTGAAAGGCAAAGAATAGGCACCCTGCTCAGGTCAATCCTGCCCTCCCCCCCCCCCCCCCCCCCCCCACCTGACCACGTTCTTCCCCTCCCCCATGCAAAGATGGCGCCAGTCTTGTCCTGTATCCCTTCTCTCCCGACTTAGCAGTCTCTCGGCATCAACTCCTTTGCCCCGCTTCTCGAGGAGGCCATTTTCAAACTGTCCACATGGCTGCAAAGCCCATGGCCACTTCTACTCCATGACCTTTGCAGCAATTTGCAAAGGCGAAATTGCACGCGCTCTTGTCCTGTGAAAATTGCCCGAGGAAAACGTACCCACAGAGATTTCCACCTCCTTTTTTCTGCAGATACTTTTCACGACCAGGGCGACACATAGTTTTGAAAATCCAAAACTATTCACATAATCCCCCCCCCCCTCCCCCCATGACCTAACCCCATCCTGAGAACAGTACAATGTGGGTAGAAGAACCTGCTTAAGGGAACTATGTGAGTAATTTTACCCACCATAAGTTTATTTATTTAAAAAGCTTGTATACCGCACTCTACTACGAAAATGCCCGAGGCGATGCACAGAAAAATATACACAATCATGAGTCAAGAAACATAACATGAACCATAGCAAAATTCAGCACTGGAAAGAAAATATTAAAATACGTCAGAGAGTGCCAGCAATAGCAAAAACCCAGATGAAAAACCAAGTTCCAGGTTTTGTGACACCATTTAAAGGATTGAGAATATTGCTACTTGGTACACTATCGGTCATAGAAACATAGAAATGAAGCATAAAAATGACGGCAGAAGAAGACCAAACGGCACATCCAGTCTGCCCAGCAAGCAGACACAGACCGGTTTGTCTCCACCGGAGGCACTCTTCCGGTGTCAGCTGCCCATGACCCAACTGCATAGGCTCTTCCGTGTTGACCACCTTAGTGTCACTGCTAAGAGCAGGGTTGGTAATAGGTGGTGAACAGAAGTGAACCCGCAAAGACTTCTTGGGCATCCGACTCTCCCGGTGATGCTCTTGGAGACGATGGTCGATTCAGCCTTCCAGGTCTATAAGGTCCTCAAGAGAGGAAGGGAGTTCCTGTGCAGCAACTCATCTTTCAGCTGCGGGGAGAGTCCATCCAGGTAGATAGCTTGGAGGCAGTCTTTCTGCCAAGCAAGATCAGTAGTCAAAGTCCAAAGTCCAAAACTCAATGGTATAGTCGAAAAGACTTTGACCTTGACGGAGATGTAGTAAGCTGGTGCTTGCCACAGCATGTCGCCCAGGATCATCAAAGGTCCGTCAAAACACAGCCACAAACTGAGTCAGTTCTTTCAACAAGGAATATGAGTGTTCCCACAGGGGGAAGCCCAAGCTAGCGCCTTCCCCTCAAGGTGGAATAAGATTAAGGTGACCTTCATCAATTCATCCTGGAAGACAAAGGGCTGCAGAGCGAATTGCATATAACAATAGTTAATAAACTCTCTGCATATTCTAGAGTTACCATTGAAGCGTGGGGGTGCTGGGAGTGCCAACAAGGCTCGAGGCATTGATGGAGGTGGCTGTTGATGAGGAGGAGCTGGAAGAGGAACTGGATTATTAGTGAGAGCATCAAGCTGGGCATGAAGACGATCCATAGAGGAGGCCAATGCCTCAAGAAATTGCTGCTGTTCTTGTACCTTGGACACCAGGCCTGGGGTGGCTTGGAGGGCACGCGGCTCCACCGAGCCCATGGTCTTTGCAACCTGTAGCATTGGAGGTGGAGACTTGGGCCGAGGTGGGGTTGACGCAACCCATAGGTGAGGACTTACGGGTCCCCACCATCGGCAGGTGGAGTGGGCTAAAGGTAGAGGCTGCTGGAGCTTCACCTATACCAGCCCTCGTTCCCTGCGGGTTGAGCCTTTGGGTGCCAGGGCCGGAAGGACTTAGGTGGTCCTCGAAGTCAGTTAGCAAGAGAGGTTGGTTCAGCCCAGAAACAACAGTCGATAGGTGGCGTTGTCCTACCCTGGACTGGGTACAGTATTGGAACTTGGGCACCAATGGAACAAAGATTGGCTGATCATCACAGCACACTGAGCTGATGATTTCAATGTTTTATCCACTATGATGCCTAGATCTCTTTCCTGGGTGATAACTCCTAAGATAGAACCTAACATTGTGTAACTACAGCATGGGTTATTTTTCCCAATATGCATCACTTTGCACTTGTCCATGTTAAATTTAATCTGTCATTTGGAAGCCCAATCTTCCAGTCTCATGAGGTCCTCCTGCAATTTATCACAATCCACTTGAGATTTAACTACTCTGTATAATTTTGTGTCATCCGTAAATTTAATCACCTCCTATCATTTTGATATAGTTTGTACCCTGGTAACCCAGTGTCCCATTGGTTATCCTTCTTCCACCAGGACTCTGAGATGCTAATTACATCTACCTCTTCATCCAGTGCTATACACTTTAACTCTCCCATCTTATTTTTTAGACTTCTAGCACTTTGACATGCAGAGTGCGACATACGAACAGAACAGTGCACTCTTGTGAAGATTTGATGACCTTCGGAGTGAGGAAACTCACCCAAAGATGAGATTTGTGCAATGTTCTCTCAACCTAGCTTGACATCTCTCAACCTAGCTTGACCAAGCTAGGATGAGAGAACATTGCACACATCTCATCTTTGGGTGAGTTTCCTCACTCCGAAGGTCAACAGATCTTCACAAGAGTGCACTGTTCTATTCGTACGTCGCACTCTGCATGTCAAAGTGCTAGAAGGTGACCACCATATTTTACATCCAAACCAATTCAGATTCAGAAAAAATCGTTCTACCGAGACTTTACTCGTATCCTTAACGGACCCCATATTATGGGGATTTAATAATGATGAATCGTATTCTCTAGTGCTAATTGACCTTATGGCAGCCTTCGACATGGTTGACCATACCCTTATATGCCATCAGCTGAGAAAAATGTGAATTGACGGCAAAGTCTTGAAGTAGTTCACCTCCTTCCTTTCAAAAAGGGCATTCCAAGTCAAACTGGGCAACCAGATGTCTAACATCTTCCCAATTGACACTGGTGTCCCCCAGGGTTCAGCACTATCCGCAACTTTATTCAACATATTCATGCTTCCACTCTGTAAATTACTATCTGATCTTGGAATCGCCTTCTACCTATATGCCGATGATATTCAGTTCTACATACCATGTAACATTTCCGCTGAAAATACAGTATGGACTCTTGCATCACACCCGAAGGCTATACAAGAACTATCCTATCTCAAACTATCTCTAAATGCTAACAAAACTGAAATCATTCTGTTAAGAAGACATCCTCCAACATCATCTCTGCAGACACTTGACCTAGGAAACTTCAATATTACACCCTCGGACCAAGTGCGGGACTTAGAAATACAGATTGATGAGAAACTAACAATGGAAAATTTTCAGTGGAAAAATGCGTAAATAAATTAATCAAATCAGGCTAGGCTAAACTGCGATTACTACATAGACTGAAACCATTGCTCATATAGACTTCCGCACAGTACTGAATACCCTCATTTTTTGCAAATTTAGACTACTGCAACTCTCTTCTACTCGGAGCACCTAAAGATCTTATTAAAAAAACTACAATTACAACAAAATGCTGCAGCTAGACTCCTAACAGGATCCAGGAAATTCAATCACATCTCGCAATCACTGATAGCTCTGCACTGGCTACCGATATAATCCCAAATTCATTACAAAGTCTTAACATTAATACATTCCTCCATCCATTCTAACAACACTGGCCAGGATGGGGTGGTGCTACAACCATACAAGCCACAGAGGTCACTAAGATCTCATAATAAAGGATTACTAACTGTGCCATCATTACAGAATACACATCTAACAAAAATAAGAGACCGCATGTTCTCCATAGCAGGCCCTATACTTTGGAACTCTCTACTTAAGATCTTATGACTGACTCCTGAAACGAAGATATTCAAATGTGTCCTTAAAACATGGTTATTTCAAAATGCCTATAAGCTAACAATCCTTTATGAAATCAGTACTTGCTCCCACATGGACAAAGTCATTAAGAACCTAACTAAAGATCTCGTTGCCATTGTACTTTCCAATCCTGCACATTTAAATATAATTGAAACATCTTCTCTCTACCCCCAACTTTATATTCCTCTGGCACCGTGTGTTAAAAGTGCTACTTCATTCCTTCTACCGCATCCCTGTATTTCTTTCCACCCCCGATCACTTTAATCAATGTATGTATCTTTCGCTGAAATGTATGTAATATGAACACATCAAATGAATGTAATTGTCTACCAATTATATTTATGTCATTTTGTAAACCGTTATGAACTTCATTTGGAATGACGGTATATAAAACGGCTAAATAAAATAAATAAATCAAATGTTGAAAAGAACTGGTTCAAGGCCAGATCCCTGTGGCACACCACTAGTAGCGCCCTTCTCCGTGGAAGGAACTCCATTTATCATACTACCCATTGTAACCTTCTACTCAACCAGTTTATAACCCAGTCAGTCATTTCAGGGCCCATACCAAAAGCACTGAGTTTATTTGTAAGTTGCCTATGCGAAACCACGTCAAAGGTCTTACTAATATCCAAGTATATTACATCTAGCATCCAGCACTCTCGCCTCATCCATCTCCATGATGTCCATAAAATAAGCTCTTCTCTTACTTTTTGCAGCATGAATTCTTCTTTTCCTCCAGGCTTTTATTTCTTTTTTTTTTTTTTAAAAGGTTTTTATTAGAAAGTTGCAACATATGCCAGATTTACATTAGTTTAGTTTAGTTTATTGGCATTTATGTACCGATGTATCAGACGGACCTTCACATCGGTTTACAATAGTTGCAGCACATTTGGAAATACAATAATTGATAAAATAGTAACAGCTAAAAACTACACAAAGTAAAAGAAATAAATTAGCTGTTAAAAGAGATAATCTTGGTTGCTAGCATAACATCATATATTCTGTAATTCCTGCAATTCTAATTTCAACCTGTATCTTATCCGGTTTTGTCCTTTTTATGTTTACTTGTTGAACAAACAATTTAACTATTACAAACATAAAGTGGGATTCAGTACTTATTTTTTGAACCGTCTAATGTCCAGGCTTTTATTTCTATCCTGATTTCTGTAACAGCCTTCTTGCTGGTCTCCCTGACTCTTCTCTTCACCATTTCCAGCTTCTCCAAAATGCTGCCACTCAAATTCTCTTTCATTTTTATTTCCATTCTCATGCCGCTCCATTACTCTGTTCTTTTCCCAGGTAAAGTATGGCTGGCACCATATTGAAACTACTTGGTTTCACCTATAAACACATCCATGGTTCTGCTCCTCATTATCTTTCATCCTTCAGCTTTCTGCTTTGCTCCACCATGTTGTTTGCGTTCAGCGTCTTGCACTTCCTCTATACTTCCCCATAATCCACAGCTTTCCTCTCACTGTTGGACCTTCTCTCTCTACTTGCCCCCTTCCTTTGGAACAACCTCCCATCTGATGTCCAAGAGGCCCCCCCCTCCCTGACTATCTGCAGAAGGAAATTAAAGACTCCCTCAGTCACACTGGCTTGCACCAATCCCAGATCCCTATGTTTTTCCTTCAGTTTTTACCCTTTCCATTAAACACTGTGGTCTGTAGCAGCCGTTTGTATTCCAGTTATTGTAAGGTACCCTCACTAGGATGGCATATAGTACCATAAACAAAAATGAACACATCGATACATACTGGATTAATGAATATATTGAAAACCGATTCTGTTGGCTTAATGGCCTTATTGGAGACTGATGACTGTACTGTTTATTAACAACTATTTCATATGTATGCCCATTGATTCAAATATAGTGGGTGATTTGTATACAGCTATTCTATAAAAACTCAGAGGTTTCATAGTTTGCTGGGTTGATAGAAGACCAGAGGTCTATTGAATGCAGCCTTCTACTGATTGCTTAACTGTTCTCGCTGTATGTATAGAGGAGTTAATGATTGTGTTATGGGCAAATACCTGCTGATGATGACTGAATGTACCTGACTACTAGATACAGAGAAGAGTGACTCTGCTGGTGACTAATGATTGCTATAAAGATTATAGAATACATTGACTTGAATGAATTTGGACTAAGAGGGATTGTGAACAGACATCTGTACTGTATTATTGAATGTATTCAAGAGGCATTTTATTGGCAAATAATTGCAATACTGAAATAACTGTTTTGGATGTGACTATATTAGAGCAATGATCATATTGGAGGCTAACAAGCCTGTTATAATTACTCAGTTTATAGTTACACATTTCTAAGAAACAAGAATAATTATGATGCCAAATTTGCAACACCAGCTGTAGATTCCACCCACCACAAAATAAAATCCAGGATGTAGAAAAGACACAAAACAGCAAGACCCTTGATTGAAACTGTTTGTGCTAATCATACAAGGCAAGGGAGTTGGAACAATCTTTATAGTTGAGGGTGGGAGCATAAAACCGCTTCTGGTGCACGTACAATGGAAAACACCTGCAATGCCCCAAAATCCAATAATACCTATGATAGAAGGGATCATATGTACTCTGCCCAAGCATTCTCTCATTCCTGGAACCATTTCTGCCTACTCATCAATATGCATCATTTATCCTTTTCATGTAATGAGCCTTCATGCATTCCTTCTGATTTAATTAGGAGCTTAACTAAAGATGCATAAGATGTTTATTAAAACTGATGCAATCTGCAAACATGTTTGCAAAAAAACCTGATTTCCCCCTGTTTGTCTAATTTTGCACAGTATACACAGACCTGTGTAATATGGGCTCCTATTTAAATATTATGCGTGTCCTCTGCTATGGATTTCTTCTTTTTTTTAATTCTTTTTAATTTTATTTGCATGTTTGTTGTAGTAACACTAAATAAATTGTAGACACATGCTGTCCATCTCCGATAAACATGCTGCATCAAGAAAAAGCAAGACTGGGAACTTTTCGGGGAAACAGAAAACATTGTAAATAAAAGTATCTATTCTTAATTAACCCAGTGTAATCCCTCTGTAATTATTCTGATGGATATTTATCTTGGAATTGGGCCCAAAACCCTAATGAGCAAATTCATCATGTTGCAGTATAGTACAGCCCTTGTCTGACTTTTTCCAGAAATGTATTTGGGAAATACACTTAAAACAACAGTCCTGGATGTGTTCCAAGATCACTTAAGACACTTAATTTTTCAGTTTTGAGCTATTTGGAAAACTCATTTGGTGAGGAAAATTAAACAGGGTCTGTGCTGGAATCCCTCCATTAAACTAATCTATAACCCATCACATTATGGTTCCCGTAAGGACAACCAAGATGCAGAGTTCAACAGAGGAAATTGCGGGAGGATGGATATGGGGAATATTTTTCTTGCGCCTCAAGGTGATTGTCACAGAACACAAGACTGAGAAGTAAGACGAGCCCTTTCCAGACTTCGAGTTCTAATTACACCTTGGTCATTAGCCTTATGTGACCCTGAGCAAATCGCTTCCAGTAGGCTCCCTGGAACCTCTCTTTTAGGGCCTCTCGTCTTAGTCATCCAACTCTTTCTTAGACACCAAGCATGCCTTATTTTAAAAAATTTACTAGATGAGGAGCTGGTCTCTTATGCATCTGTGTCACAATTTTAATTGTCCTGCTGCCATGGAAAACTCTGAAACGCTAGCCCAAAGTGTCACTGTTCACAAGCAGTGAAAAGTGAAACAAGGCAAGCAAGGGAAATGTTAGGTAGTGGTGGGGGAAGGAGGGCTTGAGAAAAGCTTGTTGGAGGTTGAGTTCTCCCCAGCTCGGTAGTGGCTTATGTTAGCTTTCAGTCCATGGAAACGCTCTATAACTGCTAGCTTCTACAGATATACCGCTACACACACACACACACAACAGCGAGCTTAAGCAACGCACGTCCATATAATTCAGGGAGACAGAAATCTCATGCTCACTGAAAAAAGACATGAATGCTTTTCTGTATTAAATGAATGGCTTATTTACTTTCTAGCGAGATTAAAAAAAAATGCATGCAACTAGAATTTCATCACAGCAACTGACACAGCAATTACCGATCTCCTCATGCCATGTTCCAGCGGCTTACTGTAATAAAAGCAAATACGATGTGCTGAAGAAGTTACAGATACATAAAGATAATTCGCATTGTAAAGTGATGCCTGCTTGAGGATTGACAGGACAGCTTTAACGATGCTGAGAACGTGCCGCAGTCTACCCCAGCTCCCTGAAACGTCAAAAGGTTTGAATGTGCAATGAAAATTTCCACTCTGTGCAAGTTGCCCCCATGCCTTCTATTATGGGCAAAGCTACTCTTTCCTCCCTCTCTCGCTGGTGTATGTCCTGGACCACTTTCTGTCTGGAAAGCCCAGTGTCTACATCTTTTTAGCGAAGCCTTTGGTAATGTGCAGTGATTTGGTTACAACGTGGGTTCGCAGGATGATGATATATTTTAATGTTTTATTGTGCAGTGTGCATGTAACCTGCTCAGCATGATTTTATTATTGGGAGCGGAATATAAATATCTTTAATAATAAATACAAATAATAAAATTCAAAATTACAGTGCACTTTCTGGGTCTTACTACACACCGTTAAAGGGGGGATGGTCATATGAGGGCTCTATGGATGGAAACATCCATTTATTAGGGGGAGGGGGTGCGTGTTTCAGTACAGTAATAGCCCTCCCTTTTTCCTTCCTACCCTCCTGCTTGATCTCTGAATCGATCTTCCTCCCTCCCTCCCTGCCACTTATTTCTGTAGTTCTATCCTCCTCCTCCTCCTCCCTCTTTTCATTACGTCTTTGCTGAGTTTGACCGATAGTCCTCTCTTTCCAGCTCAATCCCTGGCCCTCTTTTTCTCTTCACTCGCCTAATGGATCCAAGTAAGCCTGATTCTCCCAGAGGCCGCAGATTTGGCAGTGGTGCCCTACCAACAATCAAGCTGCCTTCAGTGCATCTGCACAGCCACACAGGGGAGGCTGAAAGAGGGGTGGGTGGCTTCCGAGTCGTGGCTCAGGGAGCTGATGTGACACAGCTTCTGCCAAGGGAGACAGAACTCCAAGTGCGTGGGGTAAAACCAGGACTGGAATACCCTGTATCTTATAGCATGGAATTGTTGACATCTCTACACAACCTTTCTGATTAGACATCTCATTGCCTTGCATGCTTTTGCTGCTCAGGGATCCTTAGGAAGCAGTACAACCCTGTAGAAGGGAAATGCTAAGTATATTAAGCTAGAGGAGTATACTGTCTTTCCAAACTACCCCAAATGGAGGTTACAGCAATAAGCCCTTCCAAATAAATATTATATCAGTAAGTGTAGAAAATTATTTAAGGAGCTATTTAGTTAATGCGAAGAATTTTGTAATATGATAGAAATTAGTGGAACAAAGATAATCACTAATACAGCTAGTGTATTTGCTTGACATAAGGCCTATAAGTTCTGAGACTAAATATGCCATTTTTCTTACCTTGCTTGTAACAAGAAACAAGTCATGAGATCAGATATATTAACGAGTGTTACTCATGAGGCTAACTGTGCAGATATCAGAGAAAACAGACATTAACAACTTGCTACATTTAACTGTTGCTGATATGATTAGCACAGATAGTTAAGGCCTTAACAAATGAGAAGCCAGAGAAGAAAGGTGATGCATATAGGGAAAAATAACCCGTGCTATAATTACACAATGTTGGGTTCCATATTAGGTGCTACAACCCAAGAAAGAGATCTAGGTGTCATAGTGGATAACACACTGAAATCGTCGGTGCAGTGTGCTGCGGCAGTCAAAAAAGCAAACAGAATTTTGGGAATTATTAGAAAAGGAATGGTGAATAAAACGGAAAATGTCATAATGCCTCTGTATCGCTCCATGGTGAGACCGCACCTTGAATACTGTGTACAATTCTGGTCTCCGCATCTCAAAAAAGATATAATTGCGATGGAGAAGGTACAGAGAAGGGCTACCAAAATGATAAGGGGAATGGAACAACTCCCCTATGAGGAAAGACTAAAGAGGTTAGGACTTTTCAGCTTGGAGAAGAGACGACTGAGGGGGGATATGATAGAGGTGTTTAAAATCATGAGAGGTCTAGAACGGGTAGATGTGAATCGGTTATTTACTCTTTCGGATAGTAGAAGGACTAGAGGGCACTCCATGAAGTTAGCATGGGGCACATTTAAAACTAATCGGAGAAAGTTCTTTTTTACGCAACGCACAATTAAACTCTGGAATTTGTTGCCAGCGAATGTGGTTAGTGCAGTTAGTATAGCTGTGTTTAAAAAAGGATTGGATAAGTTCTTGGAGGAGAAGTCCATTACCTGCTATTAAGTTCACTTAGAGAATAGCCACTGCCATTAGCAATGGTTACATGGAATGGACTTAGTTTTTGGGTACTTGCCAGGTTCTTATGGCCTGGATTGGCCACTGTTGGAAACAGGATGCTGGGCTTGATGGACCCTTGGTCTGACCCAGTATGGCATTTTCTTATGTTCTTATGTAAACTGGGGCATAGGTTAGAAAAATTAGCATAAAAGACCAAAGCACTGATAGACTGGTTAGATTCAGAAAAAGAACAGATCAAAGGAAAAGCTTATTAGATATTACAGTGGTTAGTGAAGTGAATGATGAACTATTCCTCAATCTCCAGTGCTGGGTTTCTGATTTTCCAAGATATATAAGATCCACAATGGAAACCATAAAGGGAAGTAACTTTGTATATATTCTTAATGCAAAATCTAATCTTGTATGCTTTTATTGCTTATTCTCGGACTTATAAGTAAAACTTCTATACTTATAAATACGTGTGTTCTGTATTCTATGACATAATAACCACCATTCAGCCTATACAGTATACTGAGCGACAAGTAGTGATTGTTAGAAGTGGTAGAAGCAGAAGACCAGAGAAGAAGTGAGCTAAATTGTTCTGTCTCCAGCAGTTTGTACCTGTACATACATTGCAGTTTGACTGTGTCTGGTGCAGTCCTTATTTTTAACCCATGATAAAAGCTTGTGAGCTCTGCCTTTAAGGGGAGCTTTGCCTTTAAGAGAAACTCCCTCCCCCTACTTCTCTCATTGGGAAGGGTCTGCATGCTCTCTCAATCTAACTTGAGTCTTCTTAAGTGCCTTATTGGCTCAAGGAACTGCCCTTCATGCTCTCCCCTGCGTCACATGGATCCTAGGCTCTCTGACATTGGATCTCACCCTCAAGCCCCAGCTTGTGGAGATGTTTCCTGTAATCACTCTCCAAGACTGTTATTCAGTCTAAGCCAGGCGGCTTCAAAGGCCAGAAGTGCCTGCGACCTCTGTAATACAATTAGCTTTTTTACATTTCTTCTCACTGCTTTAATTCTAAAGACTAATCAGCTTTAGAACCCCTTGTCTTCTCACCCTGAATCCTAAGAAACTCCATCTCCCTTTTCCTGTCTATCTCCAGCTACACAGATCTCTGCCAGAGGCATATGCGTTTGAAATGCGAATAATTGTAAGTAATGGAAAATTATCTGTACAATAAATAATTTCAAACTTAAAAGGTCTTTGCCTGAAGACTGATTAAGAAGAAAAGTTAGCTGTCTGGAGGAGGGAAATTTGTGTATTTCTTATTGAGCCAGCACATCAATTTTTCATTCCCTTCTCTCATGCATTAGATTTACAGGCCGGATGCATTTGTGTTAGATCTTTAGCTATTAGTCCATTTCTAGGATCTGGTGAGTGGGCTTTCCTTTTTTTTGTTTTGCTTTTGAAGGAAGATTAATTGATTGATTGAATGCACTTATATTCCACAACATCCAAACAACTTGATCAGTGCGGATTACAAATTAACACGCATAATTCTTAAACCAAAGTAAAACATGCAAATTAAAAAATGTTCTTAATGAAATACAATGATAACTAAGATTGTTCAACCTTCTCCTTCTAGTGAAAGAGGAAAAAAGTTGCCTGAAGAATGGGATGAAAGTTTCACTCCTTTAAGGTTCTTATCCTTTGTGGGAAGGAGTCCAGTATCTGCAGTTTTTGAGATTTCAGAGTTTGGGGATTTTTTGTGGGTAGCGAAGGTCCAGTAGTATTGGAATGCAGATCATCCCCTGTCACTCAGCTTGAGGGATTCAGTGCCAGCCAGGCAGGAACATTTGGAAGAGTGTGTGCCTAGTCAGAGCCCATTGTGAAGAAGAAAACAGAGAGCTATCCATCCAGTGAATGGAATTAGTGCCTGTCCTGTACATTGTGGAGGACAGAACTGAGGAAAGAGCAGACACCAAGCAGTGGATCCTGGGAAAAATGGGATTTCTTATATGGAAAGGAATAACCTTACCATCTAACTTTTGGGAAGCCCTAAAATTCAGAAAGGACCAATGGGTACCCCAATAGAGAGTTCAAGGGAAGAGCATATTTATTGACTGAATGGTTTACTGTGCAACATGGATGCTGTACCAAAGAAATATACAAGTTATTTTTACTGAAGAAACTTTGGGCCGGATTTTAAGAGGTATGCGCGGGCGTACATTTGGGCACGCAACCCAGCGCACAAATGTAAACCCGATTTTATAACAGGCGCACACAGCCGCACGCATGTTATAAAATCCAGGGTCGGCGCACGCAAGGGGGTGCGCAATTGTGCAACTTGCGCACGCTGAGCCGCGCAGCCTTCCTCCGTTACCTCCGAGGCCCATGTGGAAGAACTTTCGGGTGCAGCGAATGTGAAAAACTTCAGAAACCCCTTGTAGTGAAACTCCCCTCCCTCTGAGCTGTGAGTTACCCAGGAAGGAGGGGGAGTTACATATGCACTTTCAAAAGTCGTGGGTTAGCATAGCCACTTTCATGAGACCAGCATGGGAACAGTGTGTTTTGTGTTTGTTTGTTTTTTAAGATTAGGTTTTATCCTCCTGATTCCCTAATAATCATAATGTAATCAGGTCCCCAGTATGGTCGAGTGATAACTCAGTGTTCACTTAGTTCTTAGCCAAAAGGCCAAGAAGTGATGTACTGTTGACCCATGAGATTTGAAACTGAAAAACACAGAGCTATTATGGCAGATCATCATGGGAAGGCGGTTCATCAGGGAGGGGGAGGAAAGGCTGGAGATTGGGAAAAATATTAGGAGGAGTTGGATGAACAGGCTGAGGAAGGTAGAGATTGGGAAGATGAAGGGAAGGGCAAGAAGCTGGGGGAAGGAGAGAGAGGAAGGGGATGGGAGCATGGAGAGAAGAGACTGGTGAGAAAATGCTTGAAGGGTGGTAAACAAAGAAAAGCAAAAAGAGAAAAAACTCCAAAAAAGCAACCCCCCCTCCTCAAAGCAAATCAAGCAAAATAAATAAACCAAAAAACAGAGCAAAAGAAGCTAACATAGTAATGGTGGCAGAAAAGGAGCAGATAGCCCCTCCAGTCTGCTCAGCAAGCTTCTTATGGTAGTATCTGCCGCTCCATGCAGGATACCGCCATGTTTCTCTCAAGGGTAGTAACTGCTGCTCTGTGTAGTTACCCTCAGGCCTTATGATAAGGGTAGGAATATTTACATAGGAATATTTACAATCAATCAAAACCAAGCAACCGTCAAATACATAAATTACTGGTAGCAACATTTTTACCGGGTAAGGAGCCTTCTTGATAATTCAGAGAATGCTTCATATTCTTTGCTTTGGGACTTGGTCATAGAAGCCATCCTGTGCTTTTTCCTTTATGTCTGCATGTCAAAACCCCAGACTGTAAAAGTCAGGGCCCATGGTTGCTGACTGTATTCAGTTCTCTCTTCCCCCCCAGCATGAGAAAGCGAGGAGCAATGTGTCAGTTGCGTCGAAAGAATCATCCATGAGTGCCATCATGAACACAATCTTATCAATGTTCTCACTGACCTGAGTGGGGGGCTATGACCACCACATAACTATCTTGCACGGCTCCAGCCATCTCACAGTCTTGCACGGCTCCAGCCATCTCACAGTCTTGCAGTTTGAACCCTGCGGGGCTCTGTTGCCTGTAAGGCAACAGAGCCCCGCAGGGTTCAAACTGCAAGATAACTAGAGATCCATCAGGCTAGTAGGAACGTTGGTTCTTGTGCCTTTGGATTTCAGAACAACATCATCTTGACTGCTGAGGGCACAAAGAAAAAATCCTGTGTTGTTGAGGGGATTTTAGGAATTCTGCTAATTCCTCAGCCTCTCTTTACCACCAGTGTTGTTCCCCAAGAGATCCACTCATGCTTCAGTGGCCAATGCCTCCTAAATTATTTGTGGCACAAGAGGAATGGGTTTGAATCCAAGAAACTTGGTGGTAAGACACGAGGGGAGGAAGGGGGTTGATGCTGGGTGTTGGATTCAGCATGGAAGCTTGTGCTAATCTACTCATGATGGCAGAGGACCAAATAAGAAAGCAACAAAAAAATTGACTTGGATAAAGAGTGATCAAGCAGGGGAGGCTAAAAGAACTGGGCAGACTGGAAGGGTCAATTGGTCTTTATTTGCTGTCATCTAATACATTCTTAAAGAAGAACAGCCATTAAAAGGGGATTTGAAGCAGCATCCGATCCTTGTCTTCTGTAAGCAAGATGTTATTTTAAGCTTTTTTTTTCAACTCTAACCACAAGCTGGATTTCTCTCTAGCCATCCAAATTGAAATGTCTGTATAGATAGATTAGCACAAAATAAACAAGAAATGAATGATGCAGCAGAAACAAGATGAGGACACTGAATCCTGGTATTTTGTCGAATCAGCAAAAAGTCTCAGCCATTAAATTTCGTCAGGGCATGATGCTCTGTGACTGCTGATGTTCTACTATTAATAGCCATAAATTGGAATGTATATGGTGTGCGTCACCAAAAGAGCATCCTAGATGCTTTGCAACGATATTCCCTCAGAGATGCGTTACTGTCATCGCAAGGATGGTTATCTCTGCTGGGTTTCTGCTCTTTTTAGCAGAAGGATGGTGGGATTTACCAATGCAAATGGTGGTAGTGATGTTTTGTTTTTTGCTGGATGAGCTATTTCTCATGGACAGGAGAAATTGTCTCAATGTGTATCGGTAACTGATTAAAAGACTCAAAATAAAGGATAGGATTTATGGTCAGTTTCCTAGTAGAGAGGTTAGTGGAATGCCCCAAGGATCTGTACTGAGACCAGTGCTGTTCAACTTATTAATAATTAATGAACTAGAAACAGAAGCGATGAGTGAAGTGATCAAATTTGCAAATGACATAAATATTCAGGGTAGTTAAAACATGGGGAGATTGTGAGGACCTTGCAAAACTGGAGAACTGGGCATCTAAATGGCTGATGAAGTTTAATGTGGACAAGTGCAAAGTGATGCGTATAGGGAAACATAGCACTGATTTTTATATATGATTTTGGGTTCTGAACCTCTCAGGAAAAGGATCTCGGAGTTTCTGTTGACAGTATGTTAAAATCCTCAGCTCAGTGTGGCGCTGGCCAAAAAAGCAAACAGACTGCTCAGAATTATTGGGAAAGGAATGGAGAACAAAACAGAGAACACATAATGCCACTGTTTAGATAAAAGGTGTGGCCACACTTTGAATATTTTGTGCAGTTCTGGTCATCCCATCTCAAAATGGATTATAGCAGCATTAGATAAGGTAAGCTTGGAAAAAAGATAATTGAGGGGGAATATGACTGAGTTCTACAAAACCATGAGTGGAGTAGAACAGGTAAACAGGGAACGGGTATTTACCCTTTCAAATAACTCAAAGACTAGGGAACACTCCTTTAAGATAGCAGGAAGCAGATTTAAAACTAATTGGATAAAATATTTTTTAACTCAAAGGACAATCAAGCTGTGGAATTCGTTATCAGAAGATGTGGTCCATGCAACTAGATAGCAGGGTTAAAAAAGGGTTTGGACAAGTTCATAGAAGAAAAGTCCATTATAGCTATTAACCAGTTGACTCAGGGAGACCCACCACTTGTCATAGGGAGTGAGCAGCAAAAAATGGAATCTACTTTTAGGGATTGACCACTGTTAGAGACATGATACTGAGCTCAATGGACCTTTTGTTGTGCATGAAATGGACCCTTGGCCTGGGGCAGGATTGGTCCAGCCCTCCGGTCGGACCCGGAGGGCGCCTGCCACCAGGAGGCGGAGTACAGGAAGAGATGGTCACAGGTGGGTCTCATAGGATCTCAGAAGAGACAGTTCAGGATAGGCCCACCACCACAACAGTGCGCGGTCGTTGTCCACAGAGGTCATGGGAGGCCATGGGAGGCCAATAAGAAGAGTACATATGGAAAGCAAGGGTCGGTAACAAGAGCTCAGTCCAGAGTAGTTAGACAAGGCAAGGTCGGGTTGCAGAAGGCAATCAGCATAGTCAGGTCACAGGCATAGGTCCGGGCAGGTGGTAGGCAAGGATGGTCAAGGAACAGGCAAAAGGTCAGTACTGAGAAGACAGTCCGGGGGTACTATCTTGGAAGGTGAGACGTGGAGCTTGAAACTTGGAAGCAGAGACGAGGGAACCAGAGACATGGAAGACACTGAGGACACAAGGATGCTGGAGCTGAAGGCACTTGGAAAAGACACTGAAGACACGAGGATGCTGGAACTGAAGGCACTTGGATCAGTGACCACAGAGTGGCAACCTGGCGAGGGATCAACCAGAGCGAGTGTTCTTCCAGACCTGAGTCCCAGCCACCACGTAAGTGGACGCCGGACGGAACAGAAGTCCCAGGAAGCGGTCAACCAGGACATGGGATCCGGAGCAAACACTGAACCAGGAGCAGTAGAACGACCCAATTCCAAGGCGAAGGCTGAATGTCCACGGAGCCCTTTTGTAGGGCTAGAAGAGGAAACTCCCTGGGAGGAGCTTGGAAGGAGTTCAGGAGCCACACCTGCGCTGTCCCTTTAAATGAAGAGAGGAGCCATGGGCCCGCCCCTTAGGAGACAAGGGGCAGGACCTTGGACAGCGGCCATGCTGCCGCTGTGAGGAGAGCATAGGAAGCTGGAGAAGGGCCTCAGGGCAGGCCCCGATGTTGGCGTCAGCGTCAGCCGCGTAGGAGAGGTCCGGGGCGGCGGCGACGGAGGTAAGAGGTGGCTCATGGTGCCAGCCATGGGCCGCATCGCAACACCTTTCATTTGACCCAACACGGCACTTCTTATGTTCTTATGGTTAATTGTATCTTTCAGTCTGTGGTGCAAAGGGCTAATAGTAGCTATATTGGTGCTGGAGTAAGTTGAATTTTTGGCAGGCTGTGATAATTTTATCGAACCAAGATTATGTTGTATATAAGTTTTTCAGACTCTTCAGAAACCATTTGGGTTGCATCTGCCTATTCTTGTGATCCAAACTCCTCACCCAGTGGTTGCCCACTTTAAATGTCCTCCACCATTTTTCTGCCCATTTGTCTACCCAATCTGTAAACTCAGTGAGTCCCGCTCAGTATTTACAGCATGACTCAGTGTGGTGTGACCAAGTATCATTTACAAAAACAACAATTCTGCTGATTAATCCTTCTTGCAGAGGATTGGTTTTAAGTAGCTGTGGTTCAGGCATGGCCCCTGTGGTGTCTCACTTACCACATGGAGTATGGTTATGATCAGGCTGGTGAACCCTTGGACCAATGGGAGGATGGTATACCTTAGGAGGTGGATCCTTAGGTTCCCCCGTTGGGAGCGAGGCGAAACAGAAGATGTGACCGGCTGACCCTTGGCACTGAAGACTGAGGCGACTGTGGAGAAAGCGAAGAGTAGTGACGTTGGAGAAGCCAACTGGATCTTTGCCACTGGAAGCCCGCAGTCCCCCCAGTAGGAGCCCGTAGGGTCCCGGGCCGCTGGGACTTAGGTGGACCTTTGAGAGGTCGAGGAGTCATGAGGTCGGTGCAAGGGCTAACTGGAGCTTCGCTACAGGAAGCCCGCGGTCCCCCCGGGAGGAGCCCGTAGGGACCCAGACCCCTGGGACTTAGGTGGGCCCTTGGAGATGATGGTCCAGAAGAAGTCCAAGGTCGAGTGCCAGAGGGCCCTCGCTTACTAGTTAGAGGTCACACACCAAGGGATCGCCGCTAGCCAGTCCGAAGTCACATACCAAGAATCACCGCTTGCCAATCTGAAGTCAGAAACCAAGGAATTACTGAGACGAAACAGGAACCAGGAAGCAAGGATCCAAAGCACAAGAAGACTCACCAAAGCAAGCAGACTCGAACAACCAAGGAAGCTGCCAAGTCAAGGAATGAGCAGAGGAAGTCTCCTTATATACTTCCCCTGGTCCGGTGCATTGGAAACAGGTGTAGGCAATTAAAGGGACGAGGTCCCTTTAAATCCAGTAAGGAGGCGCGGCCTCGCGTCTAAGATGGCGGTGGCCATCTTGGATTTCCGGCTGCAGAGGAACATAAGAACATAAGAAATTGCCATGCTGGGTCAGACCAAGGGTCCATCAAGCCCAGCATTCTGTTTCCAACAGAGGCCAAACCAGGCCACAAGAACCTGGCAATTACCCAAACACTAAGAAGATCCCATGCTACTGATGCAATTAATAGCAGTGGCTATTCCCTAAGTAA
Source organism: Rhinatrema bivittatum (assembly GCF_901001135.1). Classification (NCBI taxonomy): domain Eukaryota; kingdom Metazoa; phylum Chordata; class Amphibia; order Gymnophiona; family Rhinatrematidae; genus Rhinatrema; species Rhinatrema bivittatum. Next base: position 16,251,563 of record NC_042620.1, read on the forward strand.
ACTTGATTAATAGCCGTCAATGGACTTCTCCTCCAAGAACTTATCCAAACCTTTTTTGAGAGTTGCCAGATGCCGCGAGGGAGGAGCAGGAACGGCTCCAACCCGGCTCCAACCCGGCGGCCACTGCGGAGACCCGCACCGGTGCACGGGGAACAACAGGCACCCGACTCTCGCGGATTCCCTGACGCTGACGCGGTGGCCAGCCACCATGGATCAGGTAGGGGGCCGCGGCTGCGGCTGCGAAACACAAGTATGGGCCATTAATTATTTCACCCTTGGGTTCAGTCACCTCCTAATCCAGTCACATACCTTCCATGTGGAAATCAGTATTTGTGGGGGTCCTGCCTCAAAATATTCTTTAAGGCACACAATCTGCCATTCACAAAGGGGCGGATTTTAAAAGCCCTGCGCGCCGGCGCACCTATTTTGCATAGGCTGCCGGCACGCGTAAATCCCGGGGCTTTCTAAAAGGGGCGGGGAGGGGGTATCTCAGGGGCGTTCCCAAAACGATGCGGCGTTTCGGGGGCGGGCCGCGGCGTTTTGGGGGCGGGCCGACCCCGGATTTTATAAGATACGCGCGGCTACGCGCGTATCTTATAAAATCCAGCGTACTTTTGTTCGCGCCTGGTGCGCGAACAAAAGTACGCGATCGCACAATTTTTTAAAATCTACCCCAAAGAGAGCAGTTTCTTAACACCAAATGGGTTTGGGCCATCAGAGAGAGAAAAGCTAATGATTTTTGCAAATCAAAAACCAAAACTGGGACTTGTCCTGATTTTTTTATTAGGTATGTAATGGCAGTTGTGGCAGAATAAAATTTAAGAAATGTTTCACTTGTTTCGGATGGCCTGCAGTTGCTCATTCTAGGCAGAACATTCTAGGCAGATTCTAGGCAGAACATTCTAGGCAGAAGATAAGAAAGGTCTCTTGGTAAAACACGGGCAAGGGATGCAGGGCCGGTGCTAGGATTTTTGCTGTCCTGTGCGAAGAATTCATGTGCTGCCCCCCACACACACACACACACACGATTCATTCATTCTCTGTCCCGGCCCATCAAATAAATCCCAGCTCCCTCCTGCAATTTATATTTTTCAAACTGACACCCCCCACCCCCTCACCTCCATCATAAATGCAGAACACAGAAGGACCCTCACCAAATACAGAATAAAGAGATGAGAAAGTATAAACAGAAATTGTGCTGAGAATAACTGAACTGGAACCCACAACAAGCCAGCCTCTACCTGCTGAGCAACAATGGAAAAACAGAAACCATAACATTCTTCATAAAACATTCAATAATAAAATCAAGAAATATAAAACATCAGTCATAATAGTAAAATCATATCCATAAAATGAATAAATATTTCAAACAGTTAAGGGTAGATTTTTAAAAATTGCGCGATTGCGTACTTTTGTTTGCGCACCAGGCGCAAACAAAAGTACGTTGGATTTTATAAGATACGCGCGTAGCTGCGCGTATCTTATAAAATCCGGGGTCAGCGCGCGCAAGGGGGTGCACATTTGTGTAACTTGCGCGCGCCGAGCCCAGCGCGCGCTGCCTGTTCCCTCCGAGGCCGCTCCGGAGCGGCCTCGGAGGGAACTTTCCTTCGAGTTCCCCCCCACCTTCCCCTCCCTTCCCCTACCTAACCCACCCCCTGGCCCTATCTAAACCCCCCCCTTGCCTTTGTTGGCAGATTTACGCCTGCTAAAAGCAGATGTAAATCTGCGCGCGCCAGTGGGCTGCTGGCGCGCCATCACCCGACCCGGGGGCTGGTCCAGAGGCCTCGACCACACCCCCTGGCCGGCACCACGTCCCCGGGCCCGCCCCGAAACGCCGCGGCAGGCCCCCGAAACACCACGGCATGCCCCCGAAACACCGCGTCATTTCGGGAACACCCCCTCCCCGCCCCTTTTAGAAAGCCCCGGGACTTACGCGCGTCCTGGGGCTCTGCGTGCGCCGGCGGCCTATGCAAACTAGGCGCGCCAGCGCGCGAGGGCCCTGCTCGCGTAAATCCGGAAGGATTTACGCGCGCAGGGCTTTTAAAATCCGCCCCTTATTGAATAGAATATCCAAAATTTCCCAAACACCAATAAAATATTTCGAAACATTTGATGAATAAAAAATCCAATAATTAAAAAATGTTCTATTCCCCCTCAAAAAAATTAAATATTTCGAAAGAGTAGAATGATCAAATTACACTGAATAATTAAAACTAATAAGGATTAAAAAATCTTCTGCTCTCCATACCTGTGAGCTTGGGCTTTCCAGTCACTGAGATCATACTGAATTGGGGGAGGTAGGACTGTACAAATGTTATCTTCCCTCTCACACACACGCACAATAACACATTCATTCTCTCACACACTCTCTCTCACACATACACAGGCTCCTCCCTGACAGATACATTGTGTGTGTGTGTGTGTGTGTGTGTGTATGTTTGTATGTGTGCCTGTGAGTGCCTCTCACAGACACACACACAAGCACACAGGCTCTAACAGACACATTCACAGGCACATAGGTGCTCACACAGACACACACAAGCACACATATAGGGGTAGATTTTCAAAAAACGCGAATAGGCGTACTTTTGCTGGCGCATCAGGCGCAAGCAAAAGTACGCTGGATTTTAGTAGATACGCGCGGAGCCGCGCATATCCACTAAAATCCTGGATCGGCGCGCGCAAGGCTCTGAATTCTGTATAGCCGGCGTGCGCCGAGCCGCGCAGCCTACCCCCGTTCCCTCCAAGGCCGCTCCGAAATCGGAGTGGCCTCGGAGGGAATCCTCTAACGCCCTCCCCTCACCTTCCCCTCCCTTCCTCTATCTAACCCACCCGCCCGGCCCTGTCTACACCCCCCCCTTACCTTTCTCCGGGGATTTACGCCTCCCGGAGGGAGAAGTAAATCCCCGTGCGCCAGCGGGCCTCCTGTGCGCCGGGCCGCGACCTGGGGGCGGGTACGGAGGGCGCGGCCACGCCCCCGGACCGCCCTGGGCCGTAGCCACGCCCCCGTACCCGCCCCCAAAACGCTGCCGACATGCCCCCGAAACGCCGCAACGACCGGGCCCGCCCCCCGACACGCCCCTGACACGTCCCCCTCGGAGAACCCCGGGACTTACGCGAGTCCCGGGGCTCTGCGCGCGCCGGTAGGCCTATGTAAAATAGGCTCACCGGCGCGCAGGGCCCTGCTCGCCTAAATCCGCCCGGTTTTGGGCGGATTTAGGCGAGCAGGGCTCTGAAAATCTGCCCCATAGGCTCTAACACAGACACAAACACATAGGCTCTCATGCAAACACACACAGGCTCCCACTCACACACACATACCCACATGGCCTCCTTTTGTCATCGGGCCATTTTAGGATGGGCACTACCACTGCCCTATGGGCCTCCTTTTGTTGTCGAGCCATAGTGATTTGAGCTGCACCAGGGCCGTGGTGGGATGAGCTCCACCATGGGCCACTAGCCTACCTGCTTCGGGGGGGAGCAGAAGCTGTGTGCGGGCATGCAGGAGCAGGTGAACACAAATAAAAACACGGGCCTCTCCTTCAGCCACTGGCGGCTTGAGCTCTGCTGGTGGGCCCGTGGTATATCCTGCTGTCGCGCGCAGGGCATCGCGCGCAGGGCTCAGCGCGCGCAAGGTGGTGCACAAATGTGCACCCCCTTGCGCGCGCCAACCCCGGATTTTATAAGATACGCGCGTATTTTATAAATGTTTGTGTCTGGTGCGCGAACAAAAGTACGCGCGGGCGTACATGTATAAAATCTACCCCCTAATGTATTTGAGATGTCCCATTTTTTGCAATGACGATTCAAATACCCCAGGGTTGGTCGAGGACCTTGCCAGAAGCATATGTTAAAACCCAGAGTCAGTCACAATTTATGCATATAGTTTCTTTTGTATCTACCATGTTAATAGATAAGACGCATAAAGTAGATACATCAGTATTAAATGTATCTTCTAAGGTGTTACCAGAGAGTGTTACATCTGTGTTGAATAAGGGTTTACCTTACTCCCTCCTTCTAAATATGACCCTTTTGCTATGGTGGCCATTCCAGGTTACAAGTACCTGGCAAGTATTCAAGCATCAAATTATTGTGTGTTGAGTGAAAAATAATTTTCTCCAATTTGTTTTAAATGTGCTGTTTGCTAACTTCATGGCGTGCCCCCTAGTTCTTGTATTTTCCAAAAGAGTAAATAACTGATTCACATTTACCAGTTATAGTCCTCTTATTATCCTTTAATAGCTTGTTAAATTACTCGCCCCCGTTATGTTCTCCAAGTTCCACACCCTGTTACAATGTAACCCACTTATCTCGTTCCATGTAAACCGATGTGATAACACATGTTGAATGTCGCTATATAAAAGCAAATAAATAAATAGACCTCTATCAAATCCCACCTCAGCTGCTTTTTTCCAAGCTGAATAACCCTAACCTCTTTAGCCTTTCCTCATAGGGGAGCTATTCCATCCCCTTTATCATTTTGGTCGCTCTTCTCTATACTTTGTCCAGTGCAATTATATCTTTCTTAAGATGCGGCGACAAGAACTGCACACAGTTCTCAAGGTGCAATCTCATCATGAAGCGATACAGAGATATTATGACAATCATTATTCCTTTTCTAAGAATTCCTAACATTCTGTTTGCTTTTTTGACCGTTGCAGCACACTGAGCCAACAATTTCAATGTGTTGTCCACTATGACGCCAAGATCTTTTACCTAGTTCCAATGTTTTAATGCTCTAATGTTTAATGGTTCTCCCACACGTTTCCTCAAATGTTTTTTATGTTCTTATTCTCTTAGACTCAATGTTTTAATGTAACGCCTACCCGCGACTGTTCTGTTGTACTGTAAACCGGTGTGATTTGTATATTATACAGGAATGCCGGTATATAAGAATTCAAAATAAATAAATAAATAAATAGATGGAAAATACCATATGTATTTCCTGGGCAATTCACCTGCAATCCTACACAGGTTGAAAATGCGGTGGTGTGGCCATGTAAACTGGTGTACATTAGTCAAACCAAATGTGAGTTTCATCACAAAATTATTGAACATAGGAACTGTATTCGGTCAGAGAGATTACAGGCTCCTTTAGTGGATCACTAGTAGAATATTCAACACGTTTTAGATGATTTGAAGTTTTTCATGTTGACGCAAGTAAAGTTACTGCCGTGGGGATGATATCACTCAAAAGTTGATCCAATGTGAATGACGATTTATTTCTATGTTGGACTCTTTAACCCCTAATGGCCTTAAAGTAGCTATTGTGTTCTCCTCATTTAATTGGACAAGAGTTTTCTAGCCCTTATAATGAGACCTGTCAGAGTGATCTTATAGTGTGAGTATTTCAGTGAAGATTGGTTGTGGATGAGGTAATCTAATGCGCTTCGTTTTCTCGTTAGTCAGTGAGATGCCGAGTCAGTTTCAGCATTATGAGTAACTGAAGATAACTTTTTTGTTTGTTTTAGTTTAAGGTTGTTTTTAAGATAGCTTAGTGTTATAGTAGAATCATGTCACTAGTTATCAGTTGTATATTGAATTTTTGTAGCTTTGGAACGTGATGTCCATGAGTCACCATTATGTGGGAGTAGCACTTATTCATATCTGCTGCTTACAAGTTTTAAAGTTGGCAAAATTCATGCGTCAAGTTTGAGTAAAAGTGGTAATCTCGATATTGCCTTACTATTTGATATGTTGGGGTGTATTTTATAATATGATAAAATGGTAAGTGAAGTGATAATTGTTCCTATTGCAAGAACATCCCTTTGAAGTTAAGTTAGAAGCTGAATCCCCCCTGAGCAAGGCCGAATTGAGGAATATTGGCATGAATAAGAATTAAAATAAGATATCAGAGAATAAAAATAAGAAAGAGATATCAAGCTTGGGGAGTCGTGGAAGGTTTGGTGGAAACTGAATAGTAACAAGATATCAAGATGATAAAAGAACTGTTCTCTATGTGAAGAATAACACCAATACATTTCTCTGGAAGAAAATAGAGAATGTTTGTAAACATTTAGATAGTATGACTGTGTCTGAATGGTTTTTAGTATATGTGCATGTGAGGGCTAATAGCTTGTCATCGACTGTGTATTTTTTAAATGTATTGGTATGTTGTAACTTGTGATATGTAAGTTACGACTTAATGGTTGTTATTTTCACATTTCACATTTACTTAGGAATACATATGTATAGTGTGAATTATTAGTACATTTTGTGTTAATTAGTCTATGTGTGTGACATCAGGATTTAGGTATTTTTTTGAAATTGTATTTAAAATTTGTTTTGAAAGTTATGTTACTAGAAGATCATATTGTTGTCAGTCTCCTTTTGTGAATATACATTTGACATTTGTTGGGAGATAAATTTCCTTCATTTGTACTAAACGATGTGTTACTTCTGAGTCAGACTAGGACAGAACATAAGAGCTTGACTGGGGGATCTGTTTTTCTCCAAACAAGATGCAATGTTGTCCTCGGGTAACCCAGAGCAGTGGCTAAATCAACTGACCAGT